>NC_135717.1:15811793-16119526 GCF_964656455.1 Halichoerus grypus | reverse complement strand
GAGTGAGGCCTTTTTAAATGGTGTGTGGGGCAGAAATCAGATTGTAGTGAATCATGTCTTGACATTTCCTGCACTTTTCCTTCCTAGAACTTGGCCCACTTTGAAATTGCCAAATATGTCTCCCTATTTGTCTGTTACTGTTTCCCTCTGCTCTACCCTGCTCCATGCAGAGCCCTGGAAAGCACTGTTTCCACTACCCAGCCTCATGCTCAGCAAATAGCAAACCTTTGTTGAATGAATGAATGAATGAATGACTAAATGGATGAGTCTTGTGTATGAATTCTACACATTGACATCGAACATATTTTTGTTTCTTTGGAACATACTTAAAAAATTATTTTATTTATTTTTTATTTTTTAAAAATTATTTTAAAAGGTAGACAATACCTCTCAATATCCTGCAAAAAAATTCCTGTAGCAATAGTTATTTTTAACCTAAGCCAGTTGTTTCCTTACTAGCCAGACTGTCAACTTTGTATTTTTTACCCCCCTAAAGACTTAACAATATATTGCAAAGATATTCTGTATGCTCTTACAGGCTTTTCTGTGTAGTTTCCAATTCAACTTCTTCTTTGCTATACTAATCATCTCTCTGGAACACCATTGTTGGTAAATCCTCAGCCACTGCCCATCAACTCTATAATATTTTTCTTTAGCTGGCAGTACATTCAAATGAGAATCTGAATCATACAGAAAATCACATCTGCTTCCAAGTGCTTTCCCCAGCTGGTATAATTTTTCCTCATATAGAGAAAACACTCGCACTTTGATTTTGGTGGCAAGAGATGTGATCCTGGACTCATCTCTTTCAGATTGGCTCCTACTTTGGAGCCTCCCTCTGCTCTGTGGACATTGATAATGATGGCAACTCTGACCTGGTCCTCGTCGGGGCCCCCCATTACTACGAGCAGACAAGGGGAGGCCAGGTGTCTGTGTGCCCCTTGCCTCGGGGGGTGAGTGACTATTGGAGCCTGGGCGGGTGGGGCCTGGGTGTGGGGTGGGGGAGTTGCCCTGGTTGGGACTTGACACTTTTTATTCAGCAGAGGGCTAGGTGGCAGTGTGGGGCTGTTCTCCGTGGGGAGCAAGGCCACCCCTGGGGCCGCTTTGGGGCAGCCATGACAGTGCTGGGAGATGTCAATGGGGACAAGCTGACAGACGTGGCCATCGGGGCCCCAGGAGAGCAGGAGAACAAGGGTGCTGTCTACCTATTTCATGGAACCTCAGGACCGGGCATCAGTCTGTCTCACAGCCAGGTGAGGTCGGGTCACTGTCCCCGTCATGACAGTAACCTCTTTGTTGATCTGTCCCTTTCTCATTCAACATCCCCACAGCTGCCAGATCAGTTCTCCCAGTACTACTTTTCAGAACCTTCAAAAGTAATAACACACTTCATAGAAATTCTTACCACAACTATAGGAGGTGCATGGGGCATCACCATCCCCACTTTACAGATGAGGAGATTAAGGCTCAGAGGTGGTAAATGGCCAGCTGGAAGTGTTGGGATGTAGGCATTCCTTTCTTCTGAATCTCAGTCAGTCTTGGTAGGGAGACCAATAGTCCTGGTTTGTTCAGATCTGTCCTGGTTTTAATACTGAAAATAAGAAGAACCTTGCTCTTAGTTTAATGTTTTGCTCTTGCTCTCTTGAAATTCTTAATTTTTGAACAAGGTGTTCTGCACTTTTTTGGGGGGGGTACTGGATCCTACAAATTATGTAGCCCATCTTGATGGTTGGTCACTTGAAATCTTGGTCACTACAACTGGTTTCCTCTCTAAAATGCCTCCCTGTTACCTGCTAGATAGAGTCCACTGTTGGGAGGGACTCTCACAGTCTGGTTCTTTCCCATCACTGACAGCTGAGGCCATCTGGTCTTCTGCCCTTGGGTCTCTGGCTTTTTTCCAGCTTCACATTTTTCTTAAGTCTTTTTTCTCTCTGTCCCTCCATAGCTCCTGCCAAATCCCTCATGCCAGAGGTTCAATCCTATCAACACACTGAAATCACCTGAAGGTTTTAAAAAAACACAGATACTTAGGCCCTGCTAGTAAGGGTTCCAATTTAATTGGTCTGGGGTTGGTGTCCCAGGTATCAGTAGAGTTTTCCAGCATTTTATTTAGAAAATTTTCAAATTTACAGCAAAGTTGAAGGAATTGTACAATGAACACCCATATATTTACAACCTAGAATCTATAATGAACATTTGACTACATTTATGTTATCACAGATCCATCCTTTTATTCATCCTATTTCTATCCATCCATGAGTCCATCTTGTTTTTAATGCATTTCAAAGTTACAATACCCTTAACTACTTAAGCAGTTAACTAGAATTCACTAGTTAGAATATTTAGTTGGATTTTCTAGTTAGATATATCTAGTTAGAATATCACTAACTAGAATTCAATATTTGCTTACTGTTGTTTTTAAGATAACATTTACAGACAGGAAATGCACAAATCCTTTGCCATCCAGTGATTTTGACAAATGCATACACCTGTGTAACCCACATTCCTATCAAGATATAGAACATAATTACCACTCCAGAAAGTTCCCTCCTGCTCCTATCCAGTCAATTTCTGACCCTGCTCTATTCCAGAGGAAACTGTTCTGATTATTTTCCACCATAGATTAGTTTTACCCATTCTAGAACTTCATATAAATGGAATAGTATACCATGTAGGCTCCAGTATTTTATTTATTTATTAAATTTATTTATTTATTTATTTAACATTTTGTATCTTTATTATTTTATTATTTTTTTCTTCAAATTTTTATTTAAATTCTAGTTAGTTAACATACAGTGCAATATTGGTTTCAGGAGTAGAATTCAGTGATTCATCACTTACATACAACACCCACTCCAGTATTTTAAAGACACTTGTTAGTTGCTGCCAGGGCTAAGAACCACTGCCTTACTTCTCTCTGTATCATAGAGCCTCTTTCCACCATTGTGTGAATATTATAATTAGGCCTTTTTTCACTGACACCTGTTGCTTCTCTGTGTAAATGGGGTGTGAAGGCTCTGGTTTTACTTTATTTTATTACAAAAGCTTGACATGCTTGTATAAATTTATCAATCTAAAGTAAGCAGTGAAAGCCCTAGTTCCCTCCCCTTATTTGCATCATAACTCATCCTGCAAAGGAAAACAAGGGTAAGGGGAGTGTGCTTTTTATGTACACACACACACACACACACACACCTCAGACCCAGGAATCAAAAACAAATGCAAAAAAGATCATTCTATCATTTTCTACTGTTCTACTATCCTATCCTGTTCCATTGTTTGTATTTTTTCTTGCTTTTTCTCTATGATTAGGGATGAGGGTGGTCAGTGTTTGGATAAGTAAGCATATTGTGGATCTCCCAACATTATACCTAATTACAAAACAGAACTTCCTCCCAACAGAATACCATACATTTTTCTCAAAAAACTTTGAGGTATAATGTACATTCAATAAACACACAAATCTTAAGTGATGAATTTTCACATATCTGTGAAGCTGAGTAAGCACCATCTGGATTAAGGCTTAGCACATTCCCAGCATCTCATGCTTCCTCATCCTTCCTTTTAGTTGACAGTCACTTTTTAAAAAATTGTGATAAAATATACATGACATAAAATTCACCATCTTAACCATTTTTAGGTGTGCAATTCAGTGGCATTAAGTGCATGACAAAATCACTTTTAAAATTTCTTTTTAATTCATTTGGCTGTTATTCTCACAGTGTTATTCTTTTTTTAAAATTTAAATTCAATTAGCCAACATATAGTACATCATTAGTTTCAGATGTAGTGTTCAGTAATTCATCAGTTGCATATAACACCCAGTGCTCATCACATCACGTGCCCTCCTTAATGTTACAGTATTATTCTTGCACATAAAGAGTTAAAAAAAATTTTTTTTAAAGATTTTATTTATTTATTTGACAGAGACACAATGAGAGAGGGAACACAAGCAGGGGGAGTGGGAGAGGGAGAAGCAGGCTTCCCGAGGAGCAGAGAGCCCTATGTGGGGCTTGATCCCAGAACCTGGGATCATGACCTGAGCCGAAGGCAGATGCTCAACCGACTGAGTCACCCAGGCGCCCCAAGAGTTAAAATTATTCTTAAAGTATCATTATGAAAATAACAATCACCACACTCACACTGTGACTTCCTCTTCATTTTCTCTTGAAACTTTCTTGCAGCTCTTTCAATCATTCTCCATAATTCCCAATGACATGATTATTTTGTTGCTTTTTCATTATTGTTTTAACATTGACTCCTCATTATGGGGGACTGAGTTCTCTTTCAGAGAGCTTGCCACCTAGGAACTTTTGCCCTCTTGCTCCACTCCTTATATTATACGAGAATTTTGGTAAGATCAATATTCAGTGTTTGCATTATCTTGACCATGTAAATGAGATTCAACTGAGTCAAATAGCATGCTATGTCACTTCTTTCCTGTAAAACTTTGTTTTTCCTGGAAAACCTAGGTAATTGATGGAAACTTTGGATGTCATCTCAAGGCTGTGGTCTAAAGCTGCATAGTTGCCCTAATTCCTTGAGAAGTTGTAGGAGATGAGACTTGAGTGGAGCCCAGACAATATGTCCTTGGGTCACTCTGGGCGACTGAGTTACACACTTCCATATTCTTTCCCACACTCTTTCTCTCCCCTTTTCTACTCTCAGCGGATTCAAGCCTCCCAGGTCTCCTCTGGGCTCCAGTATTTTGGTCAATCACTAAGTGGGGGCCGGGACCTCACAATGGATGGACTGGTGGACCTGGCTATAGGGGCCCAAGGCCATGTGCTGCTGCTCAGGTGAGAACTTCTTTTAGAGCACACCAAATATCTTCCCTTTAAGGAATGGCTTTCTTGCCTGAAGGCGCTTGATAGCCCTCTGGTGTCCCTACAGATCCCAGCCTGTGCTGAGACTTGAGGTGACCATGGAGTTCACACCCAAGGAAGTGGCAAGGAATGTGTTTGAGTGTCATGAAAAGGTGGAGAGAGGTCAGACTGCTGGAGAGGTCAGAGTTTGCCTCCGTGTCCGCAGGAACACACGGGACCGACTAAGAGAAGGTGAGGCTGGGTAGGTAAGCCTGAAAGGGTTAAATGACTAGAGGCATTGATGGGTGGTCCACTTCAGTCTTCCCAGCCTTCTGGCAGTTCAGAGCAAACTTCCAGACAGGCTCTGACAGTCTTTTCCAAGCTTGGCTGGAGTGCAGTCACTTTCCTGGCTGGGTGGAGAGGCCCCCACCAAAAAGTGAGTATGTGGCACTCCCTTACTCTCTCAGTTCTCCAGAGCAGCAATGGCCCCACACCTATGAACTAACCAGGATTTTTTTTTAAGCTCAAGAGATAACTCATTTAAAGGGGCGGTTGAACTGATGAAGCTAAATACAGATTCATAAAACATTCAGACATGCATTTTATCACAACTAACTTGACTTCCTCCTTATCTCTATTCTGAAAAAATAACATTGTGCTTGGTGTGAGGAATAGTAATGGTGGTACTAGAGAGAAAAGGGGAGGAAATAAAATTAGGTTTCTAGCAGTAATCTTATTGGGCTGAGGAGACAGCAATCAGTTTGGGGCAGCCAGTGTGGAGAGTAGAGAATGCACAGAAGGTGCCCCAAAACCTACATATAAATTCCTCCCAAGTCATTGGCTGACTTCCTAAGCCATGTATGTCTAGGTCAATACTCTGAGAAACTCAGTAGAAGATAGCAACTACAGAGTTGAGTAGAAGTTGAGCTCTCCAATGCTGGGGAAACAAATTTGAGAGGGACATTGGTAAGCAACTTGGTCTTTCTATTGAAACAATGTCTATTCAGACCAGCAACCAAGGGAAACAATAGACAATAGAAATAGACCGATAGGTGATTCAGAAATCAGAGTTATTAGAAATTTAAAAAATAACTACAGTTAATATCTTCAAGAAAAAAGAGGAAGTGATGGAGAAGTTCAGAAAAGACCTGGAGTTCATAAAATAGAGTAAAATGGAAATCTAGCACTGAAAAATACACTGACTGAAATTAAGAGTTCAATAAATACATTTAATAGCAGGTTAGAAGCAGAACAGAGAATTAGTGAACTGGAAAGTAAATCATTTGAAAATATTTAGATTAACACACACAGAGAAAAAAGGATGAAAAATACAGAGAGAAATCATAAGACATGTGAAAAATTTAATAAACATGTAATTGGAATTCCAAAAGGAAGAGAGAATAAGAGAAGCAACAAAATAGTGGTAACACATTTACTAAAACTGATGAAAGACATCAAGATTCTCTGCCAAATCAAAGCAGGATAAATATAAAGGAAACCATACCATAGTATATTATACCAATGTATAAAACATTATACATTGTACCATACCAAAGCATAAACTGCTGAAGACCAACGTTAAAAAAGTTAAGAGCAGCCAGGAAAATATAATTTTCTAGTATGTGACAGAATAGCTACCATTTATTGAGCACTTGCTATGTGGCAGGCACTGTGCTAAATGCTTTATGGATACTATTTCATTTAATTTTCACCACTGGGAAGGTACAATTACTATTCTCAATTTAAAAATAAGGAATGGAGACTCAAAGAGGTCATATAACATGTCCAAAGTCATATGGCTGGAGAGCAATAGAGCTGGGCCTCAAACTCATGCTTGTTTGACTCCAAAGCTGGGCTCCTCACCACCATGCTGCCCTGTCTCCTCAGGAGAGATCCAGAGCAATGTTACATATGACCTGGCTCTGGACCCACGTCTCCCACATCCCCGGGTTGTCTTTGATGAGACAAAGAACAGCACACGCAGACAGACAAGGATCTTGAAGCTGAATCAAGAATGTGAAACCCTAAAGCTACTGTTAGTGGTGAGCAAGGGTTGGCCATACTTCTGGGTCCTCCAAGCATGGTGTGGGCTTGGGAAGCTGAGGAGGGCACACCCTTAAACCCCTACTATCTCTCAGTATTGTGTAGAGGACTCAGTGACCCCCATCATCCTGCACTTCAACTTCTCTCTGGTGGGGGAGCCCATGCCCTCATTCAAGAACCTCCAGCCAATGCTGGCTGTGGATGCTCAGAGACACTTCACAGCTTTGGTGAGTCCTCAAGTTGGGGTCCTGCAGGGGCATGGAAGGGACCAGAGGCCAAGATCACTGAAGCACATTTTATTTCATTTCACATAATTTTATTTCAATATTTTATTTTATTGTTTCATTTCACATCATTTCATTCTTTCCTTTCCTTTCATCATATTCTTTTTCTTTTTTTTTTTTTTTTTTTTGTAGTTTCCCTTCGAGCAGAATTGTGGCAGTGATGGCATTTGCCATGATGACCTCAGCATCACCTTCACTTTTTTGGGGTGAGTTTCTTTTCCTCATGCTACCTGCAAATCTGCACTACAACCTGGTGCTCTGTTCTTCCCCTGGCCCCTGAGGGAGCCTGGCACAGAGCAGCTGCTTCAGGGTGTTTGTGTGGCTGCCCCATCCACTGTCTTCTCTCTCCAAGTGTCTGTGCCTCCTTCCCACCAGGGCAGACTTGCCACATGGAAGCCCTCAGCATCTCATGGCCTGGCTTGTTCTTTCCACAGCCTGGACACCCTGGTAGTGGGTGGTCCCCGAGACCTCAATGTGACACTGACTGTGAGAAACCAGGGCGAGGACTCCTACAGGACTCAGGTCACTGTCTTCTACCCACCTGGCTTGTCCTATCGGAGGGTGTCAGTAGCCCAGGTAGCCAAATTCTTCTCAGGCTCTGTCTGACTTTGCTTTCCCTGTCCCTGCAGGGGGTGCTTGACATCACTACCTTTGTCTCCCTTGCCTTCCAGAAGCAGCTCTCATGGCAACGTTGGCGCCTGACTTGTGAGGCTGATGACTCCATCAATGGGCCTGAGCGCTTGAAGAATAGCAGCTGCAGCATAAACCACCCCATCTTCCCAAACTCCTCAGAGGTCAGGCTGCTGTCCTCCTCTTTTTCTCTTTTGTTTTCTTCTGAATTCTTCTCTCTCTCTCTTTTTTAAGGTAGAGGCTCCCTTTTTTTTTTTTTGAAAAATAGGTTTATTGAGATATAATTCATATACCAAAGAATTCACCCATTTCAGGTACACAATTCAGTGGCTTTTATTATGTTCACAGAGTTACACATTCATCACCATGATCAATTTTAGAATATTTTATTACCTCAAGAAAAGACCATGCTCTCTTAAGCCATCAGCTCCAGTCCTCTCATTTCTTCAAGCTCTAGGCAACCAGTAATCTATTTTCTGTGTCTAGATTCACCTATTCTGGATATTTCATAGAAATGGGATTATACAGTATGTGGTCATGTTTTCCAGGATCATCCATGTTTGCAGCATGTATCAATACTTCATTTCTTTTTACTGCTGAAAGTCGTCTGTTATATGGATGCACCACATTTTATTTATCCATTCTCTAGTTGATAGACATTTGAGTTGTTTCTTCTATTCTTTTGACTGTCTCTCTTTTCTTTTCTTTTCTTTTTTTTTTTTAAAGATTTTTATTTATTTGACAGAGACACAGCAAGAGAGGGAACACAAGCAGGGGGAGTGGGCGAGGGAGAAGCAGGCTCCCTGCAGAGTGGTGAGCCCGATGCGGGGCTCGATCCCAGGACCCTGGGATCATGACCTGGGCCGAAGGCAGACGCTTAATGACTGAGCCACCCAGGTGCCCCAACTGTCTCTCTTTTCTTTAACTCCAGGTCACTTTTAATATCACATTTGGTGTGGAATCTGATGCTTCCTTTGGAAACAGACTACTCCTCAAGGCCAATGTGACGAGGTGTGCTATGCCCAGCTTCCCCGCTTTGAGGTTCCAAACCCCTGCCCAGTGTGGACCACTGCCCTCTCCCCACTGGTTCTCCCTTCAGCTCACTTATTTATTTATTCATTCATTCAATAAATACTGACTGAGCATCCACCATATGCCAGGCATTGTACCCAATGCTGCTGGTGGGACAGCAATGGACAAGACATCTGTGGTTCCTGCCCGTAAGAGATTATAATTTAGTGGAAAACATATACAAGAAAGTTCTCTGTTTCCCTTCAGTGAGAACAACACAACAAGGACCAACAAAACTGAATTCCAGCTGGAGCTGCCTGTGAAATACATGGTCTTCATGGTAGTCACCAGGTGCTGGCTTCTAGGGCTTTAGCTCTGCCTTTACCAATGGGCGGCCCATTGTGTATTTGTGTGTGTGTGTGTCTAGCATATGTGTGCATGGGTGTGTATTTGTGCATGTATGCACGTGTGTGTGTGTGCATGACCCAAGCTAGCACATCCTGTGTGTCTGACACACATGGCCCCCTACACACCATCCCACTGTCACCCTCTCAGGGCAGCATTACCTATGTGTCTGTTTATTCCCTAAAACACTTAGCCCAAGACCCCTCCCAGGACACCTCTGAAGTCCTGACACCTCCTGTACTTTCTTCTTTCTCCCATCAGCCATGAGGTCTCCACCAAATATCTCAACTTCATAGCTGCGGAGAAGACCAGCCACACTATAGAGCATAAGTATGAGGTGGGTAGCTGAGAAGGAGACCAGAGAGGGAAATCAATGTGATGGGAATGCAATAATGGGAAATAATGATGGGAGACATGCATCAGATGCCTTCTATGTGCTGGGCTCTGTTCCAAGCTCACTCTCACCCTGTACACACACAAGCACACACACACAAGTGCACACACACACACACACACAATTAACTCATTTTATCATTACAATGACTCTTTGAAGGAGGGACTATCATTATTTCCAGTTCACAGATGGAACAACTGAGGATCAGAGAAGTTAACAGAACATGGCCATGGTCTCAGCACTAGTAGTGGAAGAGCCACTACTTAGTACCAGTCTGGCTCTGGAATGTGTGTTTAATACCTACACTCTTCTGCCTCCCAGAAAGCATCAAGAGGCAGGCTGCTAGGGTCTGTGAGCCTTATTTAGTTGTACTGGGCTGTCAGGAGTGGGGAGCCTGATTCTAGTTGCTGGTGGGAGCAGAAAGGCCAGAGCTCTGATATCTGCCACCCTCCCCCCACTGTGCAGTTCAACAACTTGGGGCAGAGGAGCCTCCCCATCAGTGTGGTCTTCTGGGTGCCTATCAAACTGAACCAGCTGACTGTGTGGGACAACCCCCAGGTCACCTTTTCCAAGGTAAGTCTAGCTGGCCTTGAGGAGTGACCCAATTCCTACGACCATAGCCCTGGTCTTTCCTAAAATCTCTGTTTCCTCTGTTAGATTTTGGAGCCATTTTGACCCTTTCCTGGACCTTGGCCATTTCAATCTCCTTGAGGGTGGACCCATGAGCCCTCAATTCCCTCCCTTCTCACAGTGTCTCTCTTTCCTTAGAACCTCTCCAGGACATGCCACACCAAGGAGAGGGACCCCCCTCTCTCTGACTTCCTGGTGGAGCTTAAGAAGACTCCGGTTGTGGTGAGAATAAACCTAACCCAGCTTTAGGACCATGTGCATACTCAGCACTGTTCCCTTGTTGGTGCTGAGTACCATCTGTCAACCGAGTGGGCTGGGTGCATGGACGTTTTCTGTATCCAGCTTAGTCATTTCTCCCCTCTGCTCCCTCCCCCAGAACTGCTCCATTGCTCTCTGCCAGAGAATCCAGTGTGACATCCTGTCCTTTGGCATCCAGGAAAAAGTCAATATCACTCTCCAAGGCAAACTTTCGTTTGACTGGTATATCAAAGTATGTGAGGGCCAAGGCTCAGCTGGGCACAGACATGACACTTCAGGGGCCCACGTGTCCAGCTTCCATCCTCTCTCTCCCATAGACTTCAACAAACTACCTTCAGGTTGTGAGCACGGCAGAGGTCTTATTTGATAATTCGAAGTTTGCCCTGCTTCCAGGACAGGAGGCATTTCTGAGGGCCCAGGTATCTGTCTCTGACCCAGAGGGACTATTGGAGGGAGGAAGGGAGGCTGGGCTTGTGGAGATCTCTAGGTAAAGAGATAGAAAGAGACAAAGGAGGAGGAGGAGGAGAGGAAGGAGGAGTGAGGGCAGAGGGAGGGGTTAGTCATTGGGTTCAGGGAGTTCACAAAGTCTGACTGGGGAACCCCCAGAAATCTGAAGTTCATCATCTCCCCTGATGTACCCTCCCTCCCCCTGCCACAGACAGAAACCAAAGTGGAGCCAAATGAAGTGCACAACCCTGTACCACTTATAGTGGGCAGCTCAGTGGGGGGGCTGGTGCTTCTGGCCCTCATCACCGCTGGACTGTACAAGGTATCCCCTTTTCCTGTCTGCCCCCCTCTCTGTTACTGCTTCTTACCCAGCAGCTCATTACTGGCTTTGACTCCCACCAAGTCACAGAGTCTGTTTCTTCAGCTATAAAATGAGAGTATCAATACCATTTTTGTGACGGTAATCAGGTATTAACCCAATATATGTAATGCACTTAGAATGGCCCCTGGTATAGAATGACCACTATATAGGTATTAATTCTTCTTCTCCTTCTTCTGTGTTTTATTTATTTTCTCTCTTTCCTGTCTCTAACATCAATGCCATCTTTTTCCCTGCCCCATGTTCCCCAGGTCTCTTTACACTCTGCCACATTATTCTTTGTGCCTCCTGGTCCTTCTGTCTCCCCTCCTGGTCTGCATGGCCTTCACCAATTCCCTGGCTTTGGTAGTCCTTACTACTTTGTCTCTGCCTCCACAGCTCGGCTTCTTCAAACGGCAGTACAAGGACATGATGAGTGAAACTGGTCCCGATGCTGCCCAGACCCAGTAACAGCTCCTTCCCCATTGAGTGGCCTCTCCTGCAGCAAGTAGGACATTGGTTAGACCAACATGCAGGTCCCCAGGCTGTTGGGCAGATTCATCTATTAGGAGAGTGGGGTGGTAGCATCTTATTCAGGAAAGAACAGCTTGGACTTCCATTCATGTTTGTGTATGTTTGTATAAGTGTGTGTGCAAGCATGTGCATGAGTTGTGTGCATGACTCAGATGTCTCTTGGATGGGGTTGAGTGCCTTCAGTACCACTTCTCAGGCAGAAGGGAAGTGCTTGGGCTTCCTCATGTGTGGGTTAAGGTGCCATTGGACCTTCCTCCTGACAGAGGTGATGGCAGCTTTTGTGGGTGAACATAAAGGGAATGCAACAGATTCTGCTCCTGCTGAGGGAAGAGAGACTTCCTTTCGTGGGTGAGGACACAGACCTGCAGGAGCCTGTGCAGCTGGATGGAGACCACATTGGAAGAACCATGGTGGAGCCAGGATCTGGTCAGCCACCAGGAGCCTGTCCACCCATTCCACACTTGAGCTATATAAGGTCCAAGGAGCAGTGGTGCACCTCCCTTTATCTATGCATTTACTTATTATTTTAATGTTATTATTATTATTTTTTTTGGATAGATAAACCTGTCCATAGTACAAAAATCAAAAGATGTGCAAGCATGTGTGGTGAAGTTTCCCTTCCATTATGGTCCCCCCAGCCATTCAAGTCCCTCATAAGGGGCTGTCAAGGTTGTGTGTTTTGGGGTCTCTTTCACAAAGATTCTAGGCATATGCAGACACAATCACAAATACAAGCTTTTTTACACAAATGGTAACAGATATGTTATTTATACTGTTCGGCATCTTGCTTTATTCATTAATATAGCTCAGATGTTTTATATCAGACAAAATATTTTTTCATTCTTTTATATGGCTGCATAGTATCCCTTTGTGTGGGTGGATCATAATGTATTTAACCAGTTTCCTTTTGATATGTTATTTCCAACCTCTAGCAATTATAAACAATGGTGAATTAATAAATTGAATATATGTCATTTTTGCATATGTGTAAAGATAATTTATAGGATATATTCTCAGAAGTTTGCGTTCTCCCAGAAGCAAACCCAAGATAAGAATTTGAGTCAAAGAAGTTTATTTAAGACTGGCCCCAAGAAATAGGGGAAAGATGTGAGCTAGGAAGGAAAGTCATCCAGAAAAGGCTGTATTTTCAAGAGACACCACTGTGAGCCCCCGGAGCATAACCCCATTAGGAGTTCTGGGAGACAGAGTAGAATGCAAACCTCAGCATTGTCCCACTCGAAGACAGAAGGAACTGGAGTATGTATACAGTTGACCCTTGAACAATGCTGGGATTAGGGGCACTGATCCCTCATGCAGTTGTAAATCCATGTATGACTTTTGACTCCCCAAGAACTAAGCATTACTGATAACATAAACAGTCAACACCTAATTTGCATGTTGTATGTATTATATTATGTATTCTTATAATAAAGTAAGCTGGAGAAAAGAAAATGTTATTAAGAAAATCATAAAGAAGAGAAAATACATTTGTAGTACTGTATGTATAGTTACTGAAAAAAATCCACATATAAATGGACCTGTGCAGTTCAAACTTGTGTTGTTCAAGAGTCAACTGTACACCAATTCCCTGGCACTTCTGACCTCACCTGAATGAGGACAGAATGGGGTCTGGTGGCCAAAGAGATAACAGGTTCTGCTAGTTGTAAGTCTGACAGATGAGCCTATGCTCCTTTGGCAAGGTCCACAGGGATCCAGGCCCGGCACTGGCAGCACTTGCTACCAAGGGTGTGTAGAGTTTAGATAGCTGTTTCTAGATAGCCTTCCCTCCTCAGGGGAGCACATCCGGTGCCCATTCTCCCATACCTTTGCCAATGCAGTAACCATGACTCTGGCCTTAGTGTGCAGTGTAATTCTCACCCCAGTCCTGCTAAGTAGCCACCACTTGCTATTTAATAATACCTAAATTTCACTTATGAGAAAACTGAGGCTTAGAGAGATCACCCCAATTGCCTGAGATCATACAGATAGGAATAGAATGGAGCTGGGATTCAAATCTGGCTCTGTCTGCTTCCAAAGCTTTTCTCTTTACCTGATGGCTTTTGAGGAATGGCCCTGTGGCAGGGGCAGGCACAAGGGAGGTGTGGGGAGACAGTGGCTGTTATTTAGATGTTATAATATTAGGTGAACCATATGAAATTGCCAACATGTTTGTTGACAAAAATGGCAATTTCATGGGGCTCATCAAAATATAGACAATCATGGCTTAGACATCTGTTCCAGGATAAGAACAGAGATGATAGGAAGGAGGGAGGGCTTATCCTGCTTGGGAAGGTGTGGGAAGGGTCCCCAGGGGAGGCAACACCTGACTCAAGTAGGGGCAGGACTGTTCCAGTCAGAGGCAGCACAGACAGGGCTAAAGTGTGGGCAGGAGCTTGGGCAGATGTACTTAGTAAGCCAGAGTGAGGAGTTTCAATTTTACTCAAAGTGCAATATGATGTTATTAAAGGGTGACTAATAAGACAATGGTCCTTTGAATCCTTGGGGGTGCCATAGCGCATGTCACCTCTGGATGAGTCTACACAATTTCCTCTTCTGACTTCAAAATTCGTTAAAAATGTTTTTCTACTTCCTTAAGTTGAAAGATAAAAGACCTTAATGTCTCCGAAGTTCTTAACTGACCCAGGAAAGGGGAGGGCCTCTGTATTTGCAGGGGCCTGTCTCTGAATGGACAGTTAAGGTCCTGTGGGCTCAGAGTCCACATTTACGTCACTGAGTTGGAAGCTTGTGCTGAATTCAGCCAGATAGGAGTTTTATGATGGGTTTGAAAATAAATAATTTCTAGTGACAAATTACCCTAGCATGACCACAAAGTTACTAATAAACAGGGCCATAAATCTCTCATGATAAGCAGTCAAACCCAGGAAAATTTGCTCTTGTTTTTACTTTTTGGGGTCCCTTGCTTCAGAATAAATAGATCCCTTCAGTCTTTATCCTCATTTTCTTATTTAGGAATAAGGTTCTTATCTGGGCCACCATGGAAGATCATTAGAATTATGACCCCCATGCCGAAGAAATCAGAGAGGGAGACAAACCATGAGAGACTCTGGACTCTGGGAAACAAACTGAGGGTTACAGAGGGGAGGGGGGTGGGGGGATGGGGTAGCCAGGTGATGGGTATTAAGGAGGGCACGTGTTGTGATGAGCACTGGGTGTTATACACAACTAATGAATTGTTGAACACTACATCAAAAACTAATGATGTACTATATGCTTACTAACTCAACATAAAAAAAAGAGTTATGACCCCCAGTGAATTGGGTCTCCTTGTGTCCCACTCATTTGCAATGGGACATTGCTGCTCTTTCCGTCAAGTGGAGGGGCCTATCTCTACCACCTGGAATATGAGCTGGTCTTGTGTCTTGGTTTGTCCAATAGAATGTGGTGGATTAAAGAATGTATGGGAGTTCTAGAGCCTAGGCTTAGAAGCACTACAGCTTCTGCTTTCACCTTCTCAGGATCCTGAGACCACCATCCTGAGACCCATCTAGTTCATTAGAGAAAGAGCAGCCACAGTGGGGAGATGACTAAGGCTCTCAATTGACAGCCAGCACAACTGCATGCTTGAGGCCATCATGGGAGTTCCATCCCAGTCCACCATCTGATGACTGCAGCCACAGGCAAACCCAACAAAAGAACTGCCCAGAACTGTGAGAAATAATAAATTGTTCATGTCTTCTGCCCATTTTTTGACTTGATTATTGTTTTTTGGGTGTTGAGTTTGAGAAGTTCTTTATAGATCTTGGATGTCAGCCCTTCGTCTGTAGTGTCATTTGCAAATATCTTCTCCCATTCTGTGGGTTGCCTCTTTGTTTTGTTGACTGTTTGAAGACATACAAATGGCTAACAGATAACATGAAAAAATGTTCATCATCAATAAAATCTTTAAAAAAACGGGGCGTCTGGGTGGCTCAGTCGTTAAGCATCTGCCTTTGGCTCAGGTCATGATCCCAGGGTCCTGGGATTGAGCCCCGCATCAGGCTCCCTGCTCAGCGGGAAACCTGCTTCTCCCTCTCCCACTCCCCCTGCTTGTGTTAGCGCTCACTAACTCTCTCTCTCTGTCAAATAAATAAATAAAATCTTTAAAAAAAATTTAAAAAATTGTTCATCATCATTAGCCATGAGGGAAATTCAAATCAAAACCACACTGAGATATCACCTTACACCAGTTAGAATGGCAAAAATGGACAAGGGAAGAAACAACAAATGTTGGAGAGGTTGTGGAGAAAGGGGAACCCTCTTACATTGTTGGTGGGAATGCAAGTTGGTACAGCCACTTTGGAAAAAAAATAGAGCTACCCTATGACCCAGCAATTGCACTCCTGGGTATTTACCCCAAAGATACAGATGTAGTGAAAAGAAGGGCCATATGCACCCCAATGTTCATAGCAGCAGTGTCCACAATAACCAAACTGTGGAAAGAGCTGAGATGCCCTTCAACAGATGAATGGATAAAGAAGATGTGGTCCATATATACAGTGGAATATTACTCAACCATCAGAAAGGATGAATACCCAACTTTTGCATCAATGGGTGGGACTGGAGGAGATCATACTAAGTGAAATAAGTCAAGCAGAGAAAGTCAACTATCATATGGTTTCACTTATTTGTGGAACATAAGGAATATCATGGAGGACATTAGGAGAAGGAAGGGAAAAATGAAGTGGGGGAAATCAGAGGTGGAGATGAACCATGAGAGACTATGGACTCTGAGAAACAAGCTGAGGGTTTTAGAGGGGAGGGGGATAGGGGGATGTGTTGGCCCGGTGATGGGTATTAAGGAGGGCATGTATTGCATGGAGTACTGGGTGTTATACGCAAACAATGAATCATGGATCATTACATCAAAAACTAATGATGTACTGTATGGTGACTAACATAATATAATTAAAAAAAAAGAAATAATAAATTGTTGATATCTCAATCCACTATGCTTTGGAATGGTTTGTTATGCCACAATGGGTAACTAATATAGCCAGCCAGTTAAAGAGCACATTTCCCAGTTTCTTTTTTTTTTAAAGATTTTATTTATTTTTTGACAGAGAAACAGTGAGACAGTGAGAGAGGGAACACAAGCAGGGGGAGTGGGAGAGGGAGAAGCAGACTTTCCACCGAGCAGGGAGCCTGATGCAGGGCTCGATCCCAGGACCCTGGGATCATGACCTGAGCCGAAGGCAGATGCTTAATGACTGAGCCACCCAGGCGCCCCCATTTCCCAGTTTCTTAGCAGCTATGATGGCTGTGTGACTAGGTTCTGGCTAATGGGATATGAGTAGGTTGAGTGAACAACTTTGGAGTCAGGCCCTCTGAGAGAAGTGTCCTTCCTTTCTCCTTATCATCTTTTTACCAGCTGGGGCATGAATGCCATGGTGCACCATTTTGGACCTTGCACATGAGGGCAACATCCAAGAAGACCAGAGTGAGACAGAAGGAATCTGGGTTCTAACTCTGTAGAACTACTATGTTAGCCCTGGACTCCACAATCTCATATTGTTATAAGAAAGAGAAATGAACACTAATCTTTTTTATGACACTGGTATTCTGAACCTCCAATACAGCAGCTGTCCCTGTATTGTAAGTAATACCATTACCATCTCAAAAGTTCTATTTTCCTACTTGGTCCAAGAAACTAAACTTGTGGTAAAGCCTGAAGGTTTCTTGATGGTGCTACTAGCCCAGTTCCTAGCATTTCAGGCCCCTCCTTCTTGTCAGGACTTATGATATGGCTGGCACCCAAAATGGGGGGCTGGGAGTGTTCTACTCTATCCATCCTCAGGATGGTCACAGGTTTCAGTTATACTTTCTCCATCTGTGGGACCTTCCTGATGAACCCACTTGGTTTGGTCTCCAGGATTTATCATCAACCTCTGAAAGCACAAAGGTGGGATCCCACCCATTTATTCCTTCCCTCTAGGTGGATAAATGACCTGATAGAGAAATTAGCTGAACTGTTTTCCCTGTAGATGCATGAGAAAGGTACTTGGAAGGTATTTCTCTTTCCTCTCTCTCAAGATTACCAGAGATATGCATTCTGATAGTGTGGATTTCCCTTCCTCAGGGAAAGCTCACAGTCTTTTTTTTTTAAATTCTTCCCTTTTACTCATTTACAGTTTAGATGGGAATTAAGGAGGGCACATTGTAGTGATGAGCACTGGGTGTTATATGTAACTAATGAATCATTGAACACCACATCAAAAACTAATGATGTATTGTATGTTGGCTAATTGAACATAATAATAAAAAAAAGAAAAGAGATTTCTAACTGGCAACCCTTAGGCCAAATCCAGCCCTCAGGTTTTATTTAGCCTACATGGTTTTGTTTATTTGTTTTTTTATTAGTTGCTGACATTTTAAAATTGAGAAATTTCTTTTTAAAATTTAATTTAATTTAAATTCAGTTAATTAACATATAGTGTATTAGTTTCAGAGATAGAGTTCAGTGATTCATCAGTTGTATATAACACCCAGTGCTCATTACATCGCGTGCCCTACTTAATGCCCATCACCCAGTTACTCTTTCTCCCCACCCTAAAATTGAGAGATTTCTGAGAGAAATCCAGATTTATGGTTTTTCTTGAAAAATGGGAGTGAGGCAACATGAGGCCGCAGCTAGGTAGAGCCACCATGAACAGGCAGGACATCACTCTTCACTCCAAATAGCTCTCCTGCTCTGAGGCCAGGGCCCATTGTATTAAAGGTGAACTTTGAAGGCCCTATGTGATCACTGCCTACCTCTGCAGCCCACCTTCTGCTCCTGCCTTTCCCTCTCAAGGTCATATTTCTCTCATATACTACAGGGTGACCAGCCAGGACCCTTTTGAAAGTGAAAGGGAGTGTGATTAATAATTTCATTGGGATGTCAGGCCTAAACATGATTTTCTGGGGACAGGTCAGGATGTATCTGTGTTCCTCTGATACTCCCTCTCACTTCCCAGTCTCTGTCCATGCTTTATCCTCTGCCTAGAACTCACTTCCTCTCCTCCTTCACTTGACTCTTGTCTCAGCTTGAGGGTCATTTCCTCCAGAGCCTCCTGACTGCCTAGCCAAGAGAAGCTTCAACTCTCATATGCTGTCAGTAACATGTGTTTTTTTCTCTTCGACACTGCATTCCTGGAGGGCAGGAACCCCTAGGACAATATCTGGAACACAGAGCAGACAATTGTTGACTATATGTTTGGTGAATGAATGAATGAATGAATAGGCTTGGTTTTCCTGGCTTCCTGTTTTTGTGCCTTTCATCCCTGAAGACATAGCTCTCAAAAATCTGTTTCCCAGGGAGGGGGGAAAGATGGTGGAGGAGTAGGGGATCCTATTTCAACTGGTCCCCTGAATTGAGCTGGATATCTACCAGACCACTCTGAACACCCATGAAACCAGCCTGAGATGTAAGAAGATATATCTGGATCTCTACAAACAGAATATCTCCAGTGGTTGGTTTCAAGGTATGAAGCGGGGAGCTGTGATTCTGTGGGTAGATATCGGAAGATAAACGGAAGGGGGATGGAGCTTCCAGGATCCTGAGCTGAGGGAGCTTGAAAGCATCCCATGCTGGGGACAAGGCACAGACTCACAGATGGGTAGCAGTGGGGAAAGGACTTTAGGGCAGCCCCCCCCCCACCGCTGAAACCTGGAGCTGCAGGGGCAGACGTGCGAACTGGGGGTGGCTGGCGGTTTTAGAAGCACAAAGGGCAGAGACATGCCTGGACCTGGAAGCAAGGGCTGGGAGTGCTGTGGGGCGCACAACCCAGGGTGTTGTAGTTTTTAACAGCACAGACAGAAACGGAGACAGTGTGGCCTAGAGAACTCACTGAAGAACAGACTGCGATCTCTCTGTCTGAGGCAGAGGTTTAGATACAGTCACTTCCGCTCTGACTCTTGGAAAGCCACCTGGGAAAGCCACCAGAGAAAAAAATCCCCCCCAAACCGGTTTTCACTGAGCCCATCCCCCCCCCCATAGGGGGCAGGGTAACTCTGCCCAAACAGGGTTGCCTGAGGAACAGCATGGCAGACCCCTCCCCCAGAAGATAGGCTGGAAGAACAAGAGGCTGACAACCCTAAGGTCACTATAAAACAGGTGCATTTTGCTTGGGTGGTGGTCAATAATTTGAACTCTGTACATTCCCTCAACCACCCCTCAATAGAATGACTAAGAGGAGGAACCCCCAAAATAGGAAAGACTCAGAGACTGTGAGTTCTGCCACAGAACAAATGGATATGGATATAAGAAAGATGTTGGAAATAGACTTCAGGGTAACAGTTATGAAGACAATAGCTAGGATGGAGAAAACGATTAATGGCAACATATATTCTCTAAGGGCAGAAATGAGAGCTGATATGGCAGAACTTAAAGATGCTATCAATGAAATCCAATCTAATCTAGATAATATAACAGCTAGGGTAAACGAGGCAGAAGAACAAATTAGTGATCTAGAAGACGAACTGATAGAAAGGAAGGAACAGGAGGAGGCCTGGAACAAACAGTTTAAAATCCATGAAAACAGAATTAGAGAAATAAGTGGTGTGATGAAACGTTCCAATGTCAGAATTATTAGAATCCCTGAGGGGGTGGAGAGAGACAGAGGACTAGAAGATATATTTGAGCAAATCGTAGCTGAGAACTTCCTTAATCTGGGAAATGAAACAAGCACTCATGTCCAAGAGGCAGAGAGGACCCCTCCCAAGATCAAGGAGAACAGACCAACGCCATGGCATGTAATAGTAAAACTCACAAATCTTAGAACCAAGGAAACCATCTTAAGGGCAGTTATGGGGAAGAGATTCCTTATGTACAGATGGAGGAACATCAGAATAACGTCAGACCTGTCCAGAGAGACCTGGCAAGCCAGAAAGGGCTGGAAAGACATATTCAGGGTACTAAATGAGAAGAACATGCAGCCAAGAATACTTTATCCAGCAAGGCTGTCATTTAGAATGGATGGAGAGATACAGAGTTTCCAGGGCCAGCAGAAACTGAAAGAATATGTGACCACTAAGCCGGCCCTGCAAGAAATATTAAGGGGGGTTCTATAAAAGGAGAAAGACCCCAAGAGTGATATACAACAGAAATTTACAGAGATAATCTATAGAAACAAGGACTTCACAGGCAACATGATAACAATAAATTCATATCTTTCAATAATCACTCTCAATGTGAACAGCCTAAAAGCTCCCATGAAATGGCACAGGGTTGCAGATTAGATAAAAAGACAGAACCCATCCATATGCTGTCTACAAGAGACTCATTTTGAACCTGAAAATACATCCGGACCGAAAGTGAAGGGACCTCAAAAGAAAGCTGGGGTAGCAATTCTTGTATCAGACAAATTAGATTTTAAGCTAAACACTGTAGTTAGAGATACAGAAGGACACTATATCATTCTTATAGGGTCTATCCAAAAAGAAGATCTAACAATTGTAAATATTTATGCCCCCAACATGGGAGCAGCCATCTACATAAGCCAACTGTTAACCAAAATAAAGAGACATATTGATAATAACACGTTAATAGTAGAAGACCTCAGTACTCCACCCTCAGCAATAGACAGGTCATCTAAGGAGAAAATCAACAAAGAAACAAGAGCTTTGAGTGACACACTGGACCAGATGGACCTCATAGATATATACAGAACATTCCACCCTAAAACAACAGAATACTCATTCTTCTTGAGCACACATGGAACTTTCTCCAGAATAGACCACATACTGGGTCACAAATCAGGTCTCAACCAATACCAAAAGATTGAGATTATTCCCTGCATATTCTCAGACCATGATGCTTTGAAACTGGAACTCAAATCACAAGAAAAACTTTGGAAGAAATTCAGACACCTGGAAGCTAAAGACCACTCTGCTTAAGAATGTTTGGGTAAACCAGGAAATCAAAGAAGAACTTAATTCATGGAAACCAATGAGAATGGAATCACATCGGTCCAAAACCTATGGGATACTGCAAAGGCATTCCTAAGGGGGAAATACATAGCCATCCAAGCCTCACTACAAAAATAGAAAAATCCCGAATTCACCAACTAACTTTACACTTTAAAGAACCGGAAAAAAAGCAACAAACGATGCCTAAGCCATGCATTAGAGGAGAAATAATTAAGATTAGAGCAGAGATCAATGAATTAGAAACCAGAAACACAGTAGATTAGATCAATGAAACTAGAAACTGGTTCTTTGAAAGAATTAATAAGATCGATAAACCACTGGCCAGACTTATCCAAAAGAAAAGAGAAAGGACCCAAATTAATAAAATTATGAATGAAAGGGGAGAGATCACAACTAACACCAAGGAAATAGAAACAATTATCAGAAATTATTATCAAGAACTCTATGCCAATAAGCTGAGCAACCTGGAAGAAATGGCTGCCTTCCTGGAAACCTATAAATTCCCAACACTGAAACAGGAAGATTTGACAACCTGAATAGGCCAATAACCAGTAACAAGATTGAAGCAGTGATCAAAAACCTCCCAAAAAAACAAAAGTCCAGGGCCTGATGCATTCCCTGGGGAATTCTACCAAACATTCAAAGAAGAAATAATACCTATTCTACTGAAGCTGTTTCAAAAAATAGAAACAGAAAGAAAGCTTCCAGACTCATTCTATGAGGCCAGCATTACCTTAATCCCCAAACCAGGGAAAGACCCCATCAAAAAGGAAAATTTCAGACAGATATCCCTGATGAATATGGATTCCAAAATCCTCAACAAAATCCTAGCTAATAGGATCCAACAATATATTAAAAGGATCATCCACCATGGCCAAGTGGGATTTACCCTGGGATGAAAGGGTGGTTCAACATTCACAAATCAATCAATGTGATAGAACACATTAATAAGAGGAGGGAGAAGAACCATATGGTCCTCTCAATTGATGCAGAAAAAGCATTTGACAAAATACGGCATCCTTTCCTCATTAAAACCCTTCAGAGTACAGGGATAGAGGGAACATTCCTCAAGTTCATAAAATCCATCTATGAAAAACACACAGCGAATATCATCCTCAGTGGGGAAAAGCTGAGTCTTTCCCTTAAGATCAGGAACACGTCACGGATGCCCACTCTCGCCACTATTGTTCAACATAGTACTAGAAGTCCTAGCAACAGCAATCAGACAACAAAAAGGAAATGTATTTAAATTGGCAAAGAAGTCAAACTCTTTTTTGCAGATGACATGATACTTTATGTGGAAAACCCAAAAGACTGCACCCCCAAATTACTAGAATTCATACAGCAATTCAGCAATGTGGCAGGATACAAAATCGATGCACAGAAATCAGTTGCTTTCTTATACACTAACAATGCAACTGTAGAAAGAGAAATTAGAGAATCCATTCCATTTACAATAGCACCAAAACCATAAGATACCTCAGAATAAACCTAACCAAAGAGGTAAAGAATCTATACTCTAGGAACTACAGAACACTCATGAAAGGAATTGAAGAAGACACAAAAAGGTGGAAAAACATTCCATGCTCATGGATCGGAAGAATAAACATTGTTAAAATGTTTATGCTGCCCAGAGCCATTTATACCTTCAATGCCATCCTGATCAAAATACCAAGGGCATTTTTCAAAGTGCTAGAACAAACAATCCTAAAATTTGTATGGAATCAGAAAATCCCTGAATCACCAAGGAAATGTTGAAAAAGAAAAACAAAGCTGGGGGCATCACGTTGCCTGATTTCAAGCTATATTACAAAGCTGTGATCACCAAGACAGCATGGTACTGGCACAAAAACAGACATATAGACCAATGGAACAGAACAGAGAGCCCAGAAATGGATCTTCAACTTTATGGTCAACTAATCTTCAAAAAAGCAGGAAAAAATATGCAATGGAAAAAAGACAGTCTCTTCAATAAATGGTGCTGGGAAAATTGGACAGCCACATGCAGAGGAATGAAACTTGACCATTCTCTAACACCATACAAAAGATAAACTCAAAATGAATGAAAGACCTCAATGTGAGAGAGGAATCCATCAAAATCCTAGAGGAGAACATAGGCAGTAACCTCTTTGACATCGCCCACAGCAACTTCTTTCAAGATACATCTCCAAAGGCTAGTGAAACAAAAAGCAAAAATGAATTTTTGGGACTTCATCAAGATAAAAAGCTTCTGCACAGCAAAGGAAACAGTCAACAAAACAAAGAGGCAACCCACAGAATGGGAGAAGATATTTGCAAATGACACTACAGATAAAGGGCTGGTATCGAAGATCTATAAAGAACTTCTCAAACTCAATACCCAAAAAACAAATAATTAAGTCAAAATTGGGCAGAAATCATGAACAGACACTTCTCAAAAAGAGACATACAAATGGTTAACAGACACATCAAAAATGTTCATCATCTTTAGGCATGAGGGAAATTCAAATCAAAACCCCATTGAGATATCACCTTACACAAGTTAGAATGGCAAAAATTGACAAGGCAAGAAACAACAAATGTTGGAGAGGCTGTGGAGAAAGGGGTTAGTGGGAATGCAAGTTGGTATAGCCACTTTGGAAAACAGTGTGGAGGTGCCTCAAAAGTTAAAAATAGAGCTACCCTATGACCCAGGAATTGCACTCCTGGGTATTTACCCCAAAGACACAGATGTAGTGAAAAGAAGGGCCACATGCACCCCAATGTTCATAGCAGAAGTGCCCACAATAGCCAAACTGTGGAAAGTGTCGAGATGCCCTTCAACAGATGAATGGATAAAGAAGATGTGGTCCATATATACAATGGAATATTACTCAGTCATCAGAAAGGATGAATACCCAACTTTTGCATCAACATGGGTGGGACTGGAGGAGATTATGCTAAGTGAAATAAGTCAAGCAGAGAAAGTCAACTATCATATGGTTTCACTTATTTGTGGAACATAAGGAATAGCATGAAGGACATTAGGAGAAGGAAGGGAAAAATGAAGTGGGGGAAATCAGAGGTGGAGATGAACCATGAGAGACTGTGGACTCTGATAAACAAACTGAGGGTTTTGGAGGGGAGGGTGTGGCGGGATGGGTTTGCTCTGTGATGGGTATTAAGGAGAGCAGGTATTGCTTGGAGCATTGAGTATTATATGCAAACAATGAATCACGGAACACTACATCAAAAACTAATGATGTACTGTATGGTGACTAACATAACATAATAAAGAGAAATCTGTTTCCCTGTGGTACAAAACATTTCTTCAGGACTATATAGTATTGGCTATATGTAACTACTTCACATTTTCTTTATTTCCCACCTGTGGGAAATATTATTTAGTGATTCATCACATATAATTCTCAGTGCTCATCATAACAAGTACTTCACATTTTCTATATCTTGAGAGAATGAATATACAAATGGGTAATGGACAGTCCATACATTGAAACAGAACTCTGACCCATAATCTGCAGTAACCAGCCCAAGAAACCCACCCATTAACTACAATATTCAAACCAAGAAGCCAGCCTGCCACCTTTAAGTCAGACTTGTAGGAAGTCACATCTTCAGCAAGTGGTCCAGGAAGCCAAACAATAACACCTGTAATAATTAGCTCAAAATGAGCCACTGGCCTTGATTAATAACTAATCTTTGTCCTTGGATCCAACTTAGGACCAACCAGAGAAAGCCAAATATGCTCCCCTAACCAATCACAGGATGTCCTGCTTCTAGTTAACCAGCTTCCAGCTTCCCTGAGCCGACAGCCTCCAGGCAAGGCACACCTAAAGACTTCCTCTTTTATATGATAAAGCTTATCCATTCCCCTTTGCCTGTCTTTGAGTATCCGTCAGAATGCAAGTGATAGTCTAGCAAGTGACTTTCTTGCTAGAGCAAGTTCTGAATAAATAGCCTTTGACTGAACAGGCATTTTGTTAGTTTTCATTTATTTCCACAATCCCCTGGTCCGGTTACTGTGATAAAAAGAAAAATAAACACAGCCATCTCCTTTCCAGTTTCTCTGTGGGCATTCCCATTTTGGCACAGACTTTGAACAATTGCTGAAATCAGTCCCCTAATCTGCCCTCATCCCTTGCTGTCCATTGAAGTTCCAGGCCCCTCTGAGTAAACAAAAATTGAATGCATAGATTGCCAGTTTCTGCCATACATACGTTTGCCTGTTGAGAATAATCCAGCTACCAAGCCAAGACCAAGATATAGAAGTTGAGCCTGAAGACCCAGCCTTACTCCTACTCTCTGGAATTCTCCCTCCCCTAATTCCCACAAACATCTCCAGCCTAGCCTCTCCCAGGTGTAGCCCCTCTTGGCCCATGTTCTCTCCAAGACAGTAGATGCCTGCTGTTCTGTGCTCCCACCCTACCTTCCTAGGACACCTTGCTCTTTCATTTTGCCCTAAAAGGAAATTGAGATTAAATGATTCTATAATCACTAGATGCTGTATGTTCCCCTCCCAGATTCCTCTACAATGGTTATGAACAATTTCTCTATGTTGAATGTGTTGGCTGCTAAAGTTTCACAGCTGCCCCATTCTCTGGAGAATCATCCTTGGCTGAACAGGAGCAGCCTCTATCCCTGGGTGTGGGGAGAAGGTGGAAGAATGGCCAGTGGTCAATGACTAACGGACACAGCAAGTACCACAGACCAGACCTTGGTCTCAAAGTGGGGCCCATTCTGGGATGCAATTCCTGTTCCAGAGCTCCCCCTGGGATCAGGCTGAAGCTAGATTCCAGTCTCATTATCATTTAGCTTTTTTCTCTGCTATATCCTGCTTCCCTCATCCCCTTCTCTTAAGAGCCTCCTTCAATAATCATCAGCCCCCAAATTCCCATCTCAGACTGCTGCTAGGAAACCAGACCCAAGGCAATGGCTACTCTGTTTTCTTTATAACCTTTATCACTATCTGAAAAAATGCTTGAGTTTATTTGTTTCTTTGCCCTGGGTACTATACCTGGCACTGAGCAGGTGCTCAATGGATACTTGCGAATGAATGAATGACAGATGTATAGCTTGCAGTAGTAGCAAGGGAACTTACTCCCTCTGCTTTTTTGTAAATGCATTTACTTTTTCTGCTTTTGAGGGAGCTTGCAGCTTTTTACAAATGCTGAGTCTTGTACAGACTTAGAAAGCAAAGTGGATATATGTGTGTGTGGGAGAGGGGTGACTTTTGGGGGAGCACTGGTCAAGAAGTCTATGACACCCATTAGGTTATTTCCCATGTTGCTTAAACTCAGGCTGCCTATCCCAGCTGACTGTATGTTTAGGCAGGACAACCTCGGAGAAGGAAAGGGGCACTGGTAATACTTAACCTGGAATAGCAGCTCTGAGCCAGAACTCCCACAACTCCTGTGCTTAAGGCTCCATTAAAGTCAAGGCATCAAAAAAAAAATGAGGGAATAATTTTTTGAAAAGGATATAATATTTGTCAGTCCCAAAGAAATATCAAAGTAGTATTGGAAGGAAAACCAGAACTTCAAGGACTTTTCTTGCACTTACTTTTTCATTTAGAATTGTTTTTGAGTTACAAACAGAGTGGAGTAGGCAGAAGACTGCTATCTTTTCTGGTTTAAGGGCATCTTGATCTACGTGTTGCAGCTCAGGTGGAATCAGCCCATTGCTCAAGGTTTCATATATTTTTAAGGAGTATGCTGACCAGACTGTAGTTCAGACAGGGCTGGATAAGTCCTGTCTTGAAGGCCAATCCAGTTCTCAAGAAATTCTTCACACCTGCCTAGTGAGGTGGATATTATTGTTCCCATTTTGTGGAAGAGGATATTGATGATTAGTGAGGTTATGTTAACTTGACCAAGGTCAGGCAGACTTTCCATAGCTTGGACTCCAGCCCAGCTTGGCCCGCTCACCTCTGTGAGCTGAATCTAAGGCTGGGGACTGGGACAGCATTGTGGAGCCTTCAGATAGAAAGTATGAATGTTCTCTCCAAGGGAAACACAGAAGGAGATAGACCAGTTATCAACACTTCAGCCCCTACCCCCCCTTACTCTGACTACATCATTTCCTCTTCTTTTCCCCCGTCTCCCAGTGATTTGTCTTTGCTTCTCCTTTTCTCTTCTGCCTCTATTTCACAGAACTTAAGTACAAATTAAGTATTATGTTCTTCTCATTCCAGCTAAATCACTTACCAGCAGTGGGAGTTAGAGCAAGAGCAACACTTTGGCTCTCCCAGGGGTTTTGCCAATGTCTGTACATGAGCCAAGTCAGTGCTCCTTCCTCTTCCCTTCACTGTTGCCCCAGGATTTTCCTCATCCACATTGTGGGTACACATTTGCTGTGCTCCCTAACATTCCTCTACTTATTTCCTAAAGCCTTTTACTCAACCTAAATAAATCCCTGTTGTATCCAAAATTTGCCCTAATTCAAGTTAGTTTGCCTCCTAGAAAGGCTGCTTCTGCCTTGTTCTGAGGCAGCCTTCTGATTTATACAATTATTGAGCAGATCCCAGGGTGATCTGGGCTCAACACTTGGTCCATTAACTTCAAATCTGTGCAGACTCCCTTTCCACATACCCATCCACCCCACTTACCCACCCATCCACTCACCTTTCCATTTACCTAGTCACCTGCTCACCTGTCCACACACAAACTCATCTACTCTTTTTTTTTTAAGATTTTATTTATTTATTTGACAGAGAGAGAGAGAGAGCATAAGCAGAGGGAATGGCAGAGGGAGAGGGAGAAGCAGGCTCAGCACTGAGCAGGGAGCCCAATGTGGGGCTTGATCCAGGATCCCGAGACCATGACCTGAGCCGAAGGCAGATGCTCAACCAACTGAACCACCCAGGCACCCCCTCATCTACCCTTTTATCACACTCATTCATCCACATGCCCAACAGACATGTTTGAGCCCTGGTTATATCTACTCTAGTCCTAATGGCCATCCTTGGAAAGACAAAGAGAAATGAGTGTCTGCTCTCAATGAGCTCTCATTGAGAAGGTGTCACCTTTTATTTTTCACTAAGGAAGACTGATTGTTAATTTTCACCCTTGCCCTCAGCTTATAAAAGCTGCAGCAACAAACAGCAGCAAGTGCTATTTCCCAGGCACATAGCTGAGCTGCAACAGTGACTGAGACCAGAACTATTGGATCTTCTGTACAAAAAGACTTGTTCCCTTGCCTGGGATTAGCTCTGCCATTGTTTAACTTCATGCAGGTACCAAGTATTGATTGGGTGCTTCCTGTGTGTCCGGTGTTGTGCTGAATGCTGGGGATAGAGGGGCCAGGACACAGTCCCTGTATTGAAGTCTATAGTCCCTACCTCAATCCCTGGTGTATCAAGGCATTTTTTTCCCCCAAGCATCTCCTTCTGAGACTCATCAAAGCAGAGTTAATCACTTCCTCCCTGAGCCATTCAAGTCATCCTGCTGTCTAGTAAAACTTGTGATTTGAATGCATGAAAATATTGTCTCCCTTGTAGGGTATGATCTCCTTGAAGGCCAGCACCCTTTCCTGCTTGTCTTGCTTCCCCAGCAACTAGCCCACAGCCTGGGTCACATGAGCAGCTCCTGTGTGTGGGATGAATGGTTGAGTGAACAAATGCTGCCCAGGCAGCAGATGGGTTAGAGAGGAGGAAGTAAGATCATTAGCAGTGTGGTCAAGATTTTGGTGCCTTGAAATCTGTCTTTACCTTGTACTAGCTGGGCAACTTGAGACAAATAACTCAACTTCTCTGTGCCTCAATTTTGCATCTGTAAAATGGGGATAATAGAAACTCCCCACCCGCATAGGACTGTTGTGAAGATTCAGTGAGCTAACAGACATAAAGTGTTCAATGATATGTTAGTATTACCTCAGCTCTTTTGTTCTGCCACCAAGATGTCATCACCCTATGCCTGCTTCTCTTGTCCATGTCCCAAGCTTCCCAACCACTGGCTAAAATCCTCTAGCACTCTCAAATCATCCATCATAACAGAACTCTATGCTTAGAGCTCTGGGAGTTCAGTGAAAACCGGTTGCTTTTGGAGGACAGCCTCTTCCTGAGAACCTGAGTATGCATGTGTGTTTCTACACTATAGAATTAAAATAAATTCTGTTTTGAGAAAATCTGGTGGTGAGGTGGGCAATGTCCTTCAAAGACAGAGAAGTGAGACAGATTTCATGTAGTAGGAGGAAGGGCGGAAACTCTAGGGAAAATCCGTTCGGGCCCCAAGGGTAAGGTTGGGGTGGAAATGGACTGAAAAATATGAGGGTTTCCACCCACCAGATTTCTGTTCTCTTTCCATGGAAAAGAAACATGGGAGACAGACTCAAGATTATTCAGTTCTACTTAGCTCAGGCAAATCAGACCTGAATTAAAACAGCTTCTGTCCTTGTTTCTCCACTAACAGCCCCCACCCCCCCCACCTAAGTATGTGACAGATCAGATGCAGCCCCTCCTGCCCCACCGCCCTGCCAGAATCTCCTTCAGTCAGCACATCTAGGCTCAGGGACAGAGCAGAAACTTATTGAGTGAGGGATGCCAGCAGTGGGAAAGGCTGGCTGCCCTCCAAACTTCCCCAGACCCTCTCCCTCTGAACACCTTTGGGGTGCCAGATGGACAGAGCTGGATGTGACTGACTCATGGTCCCACTGGGCTGAGGAGATTAGGGGACTTGGGTGTCCACTTCTTCCTTGCTTATATTATCTCCCTCAGTTGCCATCCTTTTTCTGGAAGTGTCACACCATGATTCACTGAAATGGAAAGGGTCTGTGAATTTTAGTTCCTGGCTGGAGCCTCCCTGCTCTCATCTGTAAAATGGATGGGTTGAGTTAAAGACATATTCTGTTCTACACTTTTATGGTTTAAGTTATTTTTGCTAAAGGTGAGATGTCTTACCTTGCTTGGCTTTTCTCTGAAGTATCATGGAAGTATGTTGGGCAGCTTGAAAGAACAACTGAAGTCTTATTTGTCCAATATTCTTGTCTTGTGTACTCTCACCCACCAAGGGTGGAACCCAAGCCCGAGGAAAGGAAGCAATGGAAAGGTCAGGATTCAGGGCACCTTTGAAGGCTGGGGTCCTCTCTGGTACTCACCCTGCCTGTGAGCTCTTAGTCTCACAGACATCTTCTGACTTGAGTCCTTTCTGGTTTGTCTTTTATTCTCTTTGGAATCTGTGTCACTTCTCCTTTCTCTTTATTGGGTTTCTCTGTCACCATTTCCTTCTCCCTCAAATTTTCTTCATCTCCAAGAATTCCAGGGCTTTTCTCCAGCCATATTGTATTGGAGGTCTTTTCAGGGCTCCTTATCTCCAGGTGACATTGCTGCCCACCTTCCTCATTCTCAGATCCTCTCCCATTACTCTGGCACAGCCGACTCGAGGGTCCCTGGCAGCCTCTCTTGTCAGAACTGGGGACTTCCTCATTTCTTACCTCACTTGACATCTGGCAACTTGTGATGCTGTTTATACTCCTCTCAAGGCAGCCCTTCCATGATGCCCCCCTTTTTTTTCCTCCTGGCTTCTTTCTCCCTCTTTGAGGACTCCTTTCTTCTCAATATTCTTTGGCTCCTGCTCTGCTGCCAACACTGGCTCTCTCCCCCTCCTCTGCCTATCTTTCTCTTCCCTCTTTACACTCCCATCAGGATCTCATCCAACACTTCTGATGGATCTAAAACTCATCTCCAACCCAGACTTTTATCCTGAGGTCTAGCCCCATTCATTCAACCCTCTTCTAGGACATCTCCTCTTGGAAGGTCTTCAGTCCCCTCTTACTAACACAATAATCATCACAGCATAGCATTGATAATAGCCAATAACAGAAGCTCTTACACATTCTTCTCAGCATTTCACACTTACTAACTCAACCTTCCCAGCAACAATAGGAGGTGTGTACTTTTTTTTTGAAGATTTTATTTTTAAATAATCTTTTTTTTATTTGGTGAATCTGAGGGTTAATATTTATTTATTTATTTATTTATTTATTTATTTATATGTTCAGTTAGCCACTGTATAGTACATCATTAGTTTTTGATGTAGTCTCTACACCAACGTGGGGCTCGAACTCACAACCCCAAAATCAGGAGTCATGTGCTCCACTGACTAAGCCAGCCAGGTGCCCAGGGACATGTGTACTTTTATTATCACCCCTATTTTGTGGATGAGGAAACTGGAACCTAGAGAGGTTGAAAGATTCCAAGCTCTTAAACACTAAATTTTGGTTTTCTAAAAACCAAAGTTGTCCTAGCCCACTGCCCCTCCATCACCACAGTCCTCCCCTTAGGGACCAGTCAACTTCCAGTCCATCCCCACCCCCCCAACTAGCTCACCCCACAGGGCCCCATTACCTCCTTCTTAACTGATTTGTCTCCAGTTAGTTCCCAATGAAACCTGATCCATACAGCCCCTCTTTCTAACTTTCTAAAATGTAAATTTGAAGATCTCAGTCTTCCTAATTTAATTCAATTCTTCCCTCTGCCCTCAGGATAAAATAAACATGCCTTAAGGGGCTTTCCACACCTGGGGCCTGCTTCTCCTTCCCCATTCCCCCATGGTATTGACCTCATTTCTTGCCACTTCCTACCTCCCACTCTCTGGTTTCCCTTCACCGGTTTCCCAAGAGGCCCCCCACTCTTATGCCTCTTCTACATTTGGTTACCCCTTCTGAAATACACTCCCCTATAGTCAGTTGCCTTCAAGACTCAGCTCAAGTGCCCGTCCAGGAAGACTTTCCGGAAATCCACACCCTTCTAATTTGGGTAAGCTATTCTGTTATCAGTGGGCTTCTCATTTCATAACAACATCTTGCTGTTTGCACATCTGCCCTTTCTACTGACCCCAGGACTTGTGTTTGTGTTTTATCTCTTTGTTAATAGAGAGGTACGCTGCACCTGGGTGGCTCAGTCATTAAATGTCTGCCTTCGGCTCAGGTCATGATCCCAGGGTCCTGGGATCGAGCCCCGCATCGGGCTCCCTGCTCAGCAGGAAGCCTTCTTCTCCCTCTCCCAATCCTCCTGCTTGTGTTCCCTCTCGCTATGTCTCTCTCTGTCAAATAAATAAATAAAATCTTTTAAAAAAATAGAGAGGTACATAATCAGCCTCAAATTAGCATGTTGAGTAAATGACTGAATACTCACTCTGTTCTCATAAGGCCTGGATGCTTGACTTCTAGCCCAGAGGTTTCCAGGTCTGAAGTGGAGGGTTCCCATCAGGGTCTTCATTAGGACCCTAACTTTACCCTGGTATCTGTCAGTTTTCCCTCCCCAGGCGAACAGAAGTTTCAAGGTCAAGAGGAACCTTCTGCCAGTACAACTAGAGAACCTTGGAGAGGTGGTGCAGGGCAGGGGATTTGTATCCACCTAAACCTAGTTTGGTAAGGCAAAAGAAGCAAGCCAAGACATCTCTGGTTAGAAAGACTCCTGGAGGGGCGCCTGGGTGGCTCAGTTGGTTAAGTGTCTGCCTTCAGCTCAGGTAATGATCCTGGGTCCTGGGATCAGGCCCTGCATTGGGCTTCCTGCTCAGCAGGGAGCCTGCTTCTCCCTCTCCCACTCCCCCTGCTTGTGCTCTCTCTTCCTGTCTGTCAAGTAAATAAATAAAATCTTAAAAAGAAAAAAAGAAAGACTCTGGGACACAGCATGTGTGGGCTGCCTTGACCATTTTTTCTGTTTAATTTAGTCCTATTCTCCGCCCTCCACCTCTGAGTCATGCTGACAACTTCCCTCCCTGCTTCTGGCCTCCTGACCAGCTCTCTACTTACTTGCTCCCTCTGCACCCTTGTTCAGCTGTTCCCTCAGTGGTTGAGGAGCTCAGAAGCCCATGTCTGACCTTCCAGTCATGACCAGGACCAGAACATCCCTCCTTCTGTTGATGGGTAAGTCACGGGCCCCAATGAAGGGATATGAGAAGATTGGGGTCCAGAGAGAGAGAGAGAGAGAGCTGAGACTGTACATGTTTTAGACCCAGACATTAAGAGGGGGATCTGGAATTACATAGGGTTTGGAATCCGGAGTTTTTGGAGGAAGAGTATATTGAAGAACTAATTTTAGGGGAGTTCAAGAGATGTTAGAAAAGGAGCCAGTTGCCTGAACAATCCAGAGATTTCCCAAGTAGGCAGAACAAGTCAAACTTGTGCTCTATTCACAGTGTCACTTTGGCCCAATTTTCCTGGATTCTTCTTCCTGGAAGCCCCCAGTAGTAGGGGTGGCAAAGGAGTGTCTTTAGAGCTTGTGTGTTGCTCTGTGAAAATGGAGAATTGAAACTTGCGAGCAGGTCAATGGGTGAAGAGCTGTCTTTGGACTGCCTGCAGGAGAGAAGCAGGGCTGAGGGAGGTCTGAGCCTGGGAGTTCAGAAGTCCAGGAGATGCTGGGTCATTGGGCCTGTAGGGGAGAGCAGGCATTGGGGAGATGGAACAGGAGGAAGACCCTTCTCCAGAGTTTCTTTTCTCACCCCCTTCCCCAGCCTTGGCTTCTTCTCTCTGCTTCAACTTGGACACGGACCAGCCAAAAACCTTCCTTATGGACAGTGCTGGATTTGGATACAGCGTGGTCCAGTATGGCAATACCTGGTAAAGACTGCGTGGTGACTGGCCTTTGGTTCTCATCAACTCCTCTCCATGCAAAGGGTCCTGTCCTTCCCCAGGACCCTGTTATCCTCTGTCTGGTGTGGCAATTCCCCCAGTGCTATGAAGAGTTGGACTGAAAGCAGGTGCTGGCATGCCATCTCGATAATCACAGCTAGTATTTATCAGGCACTTACTAAGTGCCCAGCACTGTGCCAAGCACCCTTTATGTGGGCACTGATCTATTTTATTTTATTTTAAATTCCAGTATAGTTAACATACAGTGTTATATTAGTTTCAGGTGTACAATATAGTGATTCAACAATTCCATACATCACCTGGTGCTCATTATGACAAATGCACTCTTAAATCCCCATCACTTATTTTACCCATCCCCCTATGCCCCTCTCCTCTGGTAACCATTGGTTGGTTCTCTATAATTAAGAGTCTGTTTCTTGGTTTGTCTCTCTTTCCCTTTGTTTGTTTGCTTTGTTTCTTAAATTCCACATATAAGTTAAATCATATGGTATTTGTCTTTCTCTGACTGACTTATTTCACTCAGCATAATATTCTCTAGCTCCATCTATGTCATTGCAAATGGCAAGATTTCATTCTTTATGTGGCTGAATAATATCTCTATCTATACCTATCTCTAAATACCACATCTTCTTTATCCATTCATCAATTGGTGGACACTTTGGCTGCTTCCATCTCTTGGCTATTGTAAATAATGTTGCTATAAACACCAGGGTGCATGTATCCCTTCAAATTAGTATTTTTGTATTATTTGGGTAAATACCCAGTAGTACAATTGCTAGATCATAGGGTATTTCTATTTTTAACTTTTTGAGGAACCTCCATACTCTTTTCCACAGTGGCCACACCAGTTTGCTTTCCTACCAACTGTGCACAAGGTTCCTTTTTCTCCACGTCCTCATAAACACCTGTTGTTTCTTGTGTTGATTTTAGCCATTCTGACTGGTGTGAGGTGATATCTCATTGTAGTTTTGATTTGCATTTTTAGGTGAGCATTGGTTTAGTCTTCACAATAACCTTATGAGGTATGTAGGTATCAACCATTCAACAAATATTATTGAGCACCTACTACTAAATGTTTCAGGAGCCAGGCATACACCAGAGAACAAAACAGACAAAAATCCCTTCCATGTGGAACTTACATTGTTATTAATCTCCACTTTGTAGATGGGATAACTGAGGATTAGAGAAGTGAAGCGGCAGTCTGGCTCTGCTGTCTACATTTTTAATTGCAGTGTTCTTTGTCTCCCTCCAGGGTGGTGGTTGGAGCCCCCCAGGAGATAAAGGCTGCCAACCAAACAGGCAGCCTCTACCAGTGTGACTACAGCATGGGCAAGTGTGAGCCCATCCACCTGCAGAGTGAGTCACTGCCTCTCCTTGGGACCCAGGTCCAGACTCCCAAGCTCTGGGGAACTTTGGGAAGCACAGAAGACCCACTTCCCAGCTCCAGCTCTGTCTGAGACCCTTAACCTTAGACAGGCTTCTTGACCTCCTCATGGCCTCCCTGCCCATCACACCCCTGTACCCCCATGGCTCCATCAAGACCTGAAAGCCCTTCACCGGTCAGATTTCCTTGTCTTGGGGTGACCCCTGCTCAGATCTTATACAGCTTCCTCTGTCCTCAGGGTAACTATGCACATATCTGTCCCCTCAGTTCCCCCAGAAGCTGTGAACATGTCCCTGGGCCTGTCCCTGGCAGCCTCCACTAACCCCTCTCAGTTGCTGGTGAGTTGCCTTGGGTTGTGGAGCTGTCCTGAGGGAAGGAGTGGGAACCTGGGGCTGGTGGGGCTAGGGGTCTTGGGGAGGGTGAAGGTATTGGGATAGGAGGATGGGATGGAAGCAGGAGCAGCCCCTCCCATCAGGCGCCTCTGTCCCTAGGCCTGTGGTCCCACAGTGCACCATACATGCCAGGAGAACATGTACTTGACTGGTTTCTGCTTCCTGCTGGGCTCCTCTTCCTGGCAAGCCCAGAGGCTCCCGGCTGCCCTGCAGGGTGAGTGTTGGGGGCCGCTAGCTCCTTTGAGGAGCACACACACTTGTGACTGGGAGTGCAGTGGGGCCAAAAGTGGCTAAAAAAAGAGAGATCTGGAAAAAAATATTCCTGGATGGGATAGTGGTACCAAATGTGGGCTGGGAAGTCACTGCCTGATTTTACACCTTGCCCTGTCTCTGTCCCACTTTCCTATGACCTTACCCTTTTGGAGCCTCAGTTTCTTCATCTGTCAGATGGGGATAATGACACACCCAACCCTGAGAGTGACATAAGATGATCCATGGCCAGGGTTTAGCACAGTGCATGGCACGTGGTGATGGCTCAATTAATGCTAGCCGCTATTATTTTTAGGGAGAAGGGGATTTATTTTGACCCAATACACCCTGGGGTATAACCAATTGCTTTGTAGGAATGGGTGATGAGGGTGCAGACAGTCTGAGCGGTATGTGTGTGTGTGTGTATGGATGTATATATCTGTGCATATGCATATATATGTGCATGCATGTGTCTGCATGTATAATTGCATGCAAGTGTATACATGAGTATGTGTGTATATAAGCATGCATCTGTATATGTGTGTATGTATATGTGAATATGTATGCACGAATGTATGTGTGCACACATGTATACATATGTATATGTGCATACATGCACACATGCATATGCACATATGTATATATGTACATGTGTTTGCGTGTGTGTGTGTGTGTCTGTGTGTGCAGGTTGAGGCATAGGGCCTGGTTTCCCTAGTGTTGATAAGGATGGGAGATAAGGAGGTAAGAACAGTGAGCTTTTTAGACCCAGCCATGGCAGACCTAAGCCCCTCCCTGGTTTCACATTTACACTCAGGCCCCTGGGGAGACTGACATCTGGCCACTGAATGGAGTGCCCTCCCACTACCTCCTAGACTCTAGACTTCACCCATAGGAGCCTGGGCTCCCTTCAGAACACCCAGGTAGAACCTCTGGAACAGAAAGGGGAAGCTGGGAGGTCTCCTTTTGAGGTTTGGGAGAGCTTCCTTTTTTTTAACCAATTCTGAATTCACTCAGGAGGGGCCTAGGTCACACAGATGTGAGCAGCTGTGTCACAAATGTAGCCTCTTTAAGGACTTTAGGAGGCCAAAGGGCCCTGTTTTAGGCAGGGATTGGGGAAGCCCCTGGGTCAGGGGGCGGTGAATTCTTATGGCCAGGAGGCTGGGGTTCCCTAGGCTCTGGGAGTGTTCCTTGGAGGACTGGTGCCACCTCTTTTCCCAGAGTGTCCAAAGCAAGAGCAAGATATCGTGTTCCTGATCGACGGCTCAAGCAGCATCTCCTTCCGTGATTTTACAAAGATGCTGAATTTCGTGGAGGCTGTGATGAATCAGTTCCAGAGACCTAGCACCCAGGTGTGCCTTTGGGGGAGGGAAGGCAAGTGTGCAGGGCCCCTGTGGGAGGTTTGTGGGTGGAGTGCCCAGGGTTCTTGTCAAGTGGCCTTGGCTCCCAGCCCTCTGCAATTCTTCCAGTTCTCCCTGATGCAGTTTTCCAGCAATTTCCAGGTGCACTTCACTTTCAAAGACTTCACATACAGCTCAAACCCACTAGTCCTGTTGGATTCTGTACGCCAGCTGGGAGGGTATACTCACACAGCCACAGCCATCAAAATGGTCACGTGAGTCCTGACTTCTCCTAGGTCCTTCCCTAAAGCATCTGGGTCTTCCTTTAGGCCTCATCGGTCTCCATGAGAGAGGGACAGGTTGGGACTGAGATTCAGTCTGTGGGGGCCTATGGGTGGGGCCAGGGCCTCCAAGAGAAAGGGGCATCTCCTTCTTCTCAAAAGGCATGAAGGGCTAGCAGCAGTTCTGTTCATAGGTCTCTGGATCCTCTTCTCTGACAGAAACCAACTGTTCAATACCTCAAGAGGGGCCCGAAAAGATGCCTCCAAGATCCTCATTGTCATCACCGATGGGCAAAAAAAAGGCGACCGCCTGGGTTATGAGGATGTCATCCCTATGGCTGAGTCTGCGGGTATCATCCGTTATGCAGTTGGGGTAGGACGTGGACATGCCTTGCCACCACTTCCTCCCCTTGCTTCCTCTTAAGGCAACTTCCCTTTCTAGGACAAAACCCCCAGATCTCTCAGCTTCTACTACCTTCGGGATGAAAGTTGTGTTCCAGTCTGGGGATCCTGATCCTTTTCCCTAAACTCCTTGATGCTGTCTGAGCTTCATTTTTCTCATCTGTACACTGAGTGTAATAATATTGACCTTGTGGGGTTATTGGAGGATATCAGCATCCAACATTTGCTAGGCATATTAGATTTATGATTGTTTTCACTGAGTTGGTCTTCATTGGGGACAGGTGGGATTGGCTTTTCAAAAGAAACATTCTTGGAAAGAATTAAATGACATTGCATCGAAGCCCTCCCATGAGTACATTTTTAAAGTGGAGAATTTTGATGCTTTGAGAGACATTCAAAACCAACTGAAAGAGAAGATCTTTGCCATTGAGGGTAAGTTACAGATGAAAGTATTCACTTCAGAAGCCCTCACCCATAAATGCTTTCCCTTCTTGAATCTGGCCCCCATGCCATGGGCACCAACACATCCCTTTGGGTATTAATCTCCAACATTAGATCCTCTAAAGCTGAGGTGTCCTTCTCAGACTTGGCAAAGCCTATCTTTCCCTCTGGAACCCAGGTGTCATGCCTTTCCCCAGGTACGCAGACCATAAGCAGTAGTTCCTTTGAATTGGAGATGTCCCAGGAGGGCTTCAGCGCTGTGTTCACACCCGTGAGTGGGGTCCCTTTCATGCCATTGATGTAGGAGGAGGGAGGAGTGGGAGGAGGGAAGCTAAGGAAAGGTGTTAGATAAGTGAGTGGAGGAAGAAAATTCCAAATAATGAGCAGAGTCGGTGGCAGGCATTGTTTTGGAATAGGCTGTCTTCTTTTGGCTCAGGCCTGCTCAGCCCTGGAATCTTTTCCTCCCAGGATGGACCAGTTCTGGGGGCTGTGGGGAGCTTCAGCTGGTCTGGAGGTGCCTTCCTGTACACCCAAAATATGAGCCCCACTTTCATCAACATGTCTCAAGAGAATGTGGACATGAGGGACTCTTACCTGGGTGAGAAAAGGCTGAGGTTGGGGGCACAGGTGGGAGATAAGCTGCCTGGGAATGGCAGGAGCTCAGGGGTGGGGGGGGAAGCCTTTGTGCTGAGGCCTGCCCTCCTCAGGTTACTCCGCTGAGCTGGCTCTTTGGAAGGGGGTCCAGAGCCTGATCCTGGGGGCCCCCCGCCATCAACATACCGGGAAGGCTGTCATCTTCACCCAGGCGTCTGGGCAATGGACGCCAAAGGCTGAAGTCGCAGGGACTCAGGTTGGGTGTTGAGGAAGCCAGAGTGGAACATAAGGGTGGCAGGGTCTCCAGGGGCAGAGGGGGAGGAGATGAAGGGGTTTGGGAGCCTGTGGGGGGAAGGTCCTGGTGGCTGGGGAGAAGTGGGTCCAGTCCCAGAAGGGTGTGCCTCTGGCAGGGGCAGGCAGGATGACTTCAGGCTCTGCCCTGCAGATTGGGTCCTACTTTGGGGCCTCCCTCTGCACTGTGGATGTGGATAGAGATGGCAGCTCTGACCTTGTCCTCATCGGGGCTCCCCATTACTACAAGCCGACCCGGGGGGGCCAGGTGTCTGTGTGTCCCTTGCCCCAGGGGGTGAGTGTCTGATGAGAGCTGGGCTGGGTGAGGCCTGGGTGTGGGGTGGAGGGGTTGCCTGGGTTGGGACCTGACACTGGTTTTGTTCTGCAGAGGGCTAAGTGGCATTGTGAGGTCATTCTCTGTGGGGAGCAGGGCCACCCCTGGGGCCGCTTTGGGGCAGCCCTGACAGTGCTGGGAGATGTGAATGGGGACAAGCTGACAGACGTGGTCATCGGGGCCCCAGGAGAGCAGGAGAGCCGGGGTGCTGTCTACCTATTTCATGGAACCTCAGGACTGGGCATCAGCACCTCCCATAGTCAGGTGAGGCCCAGTCACAGGTCCAGTTGTTACAACTTCTTCCTTGCTTCTCCTTGTTTTCTATTCTGCCACCTAGAAAATTCTCCTTTACCTCATCTTACTTCCTTTGCCCAGCACTGACACCTTGTAGGCAGCAAGCAAAATCTGTGGAATTTTAGAAATGAACACATTGGTATGTTCTGTGCTTTGTATGAGGACTTGATTCTTGAGTGACATCTCCACTTAGGCCTTTTAATCCCCCAGTGGCTTTACAAGGTACATAGGCCAGGCATTAACAGACCCACTTTAGAAATGAAATCTGGGGCATGGAGAATATCAATGATTTGACTTGTCCAAGGTTTATAGTGGATCAGGAAAGGTGATGAGGTAGGTTCCAATCTCCTGACTTCTAACCCAGTTCTTGGTTTCTTGGTGGCTCCCTGTTGCCAGTCTAGGTCTGGCTGCCTCAGTCTGCCTGTCTACTCACCCCTTCTTCTCCCTGGATGCTATATGACCATTCACTCATGCCATCAGCAGTCCTGCCAAATGTCTGTCTCGATGGGGAAAGTTCCCTGAAAAGGGAGGGCTTCTTCCCTTGGCAAAATGTAAAGAAAGCCCCAATTAAAAAATTGGTAAAGGATCTGAATAGACATTTCTCCAAAGATCATATACAAAGGACTAATACACACATGAAAAGATGCTAAATATCATTAGTCATCAGTCATCAGCAAATCAAAACCACAATGAGACACCATTTCACACCCACTGGGATGGCTAGAATAAAAAAGACAGATAATAACAAGTGTTGGTGAGGATGTGGAAAATTTGGTACCCTCAAACCTTGCTGGTGGGAATATAAAATGCTGCAGCTACTTTGGAACACATCTGGCAGTTTCTCAAAAAGTTATATGTAGAGTTACTGTATGACCAGCAATTGTATACTGTATGACCCAAGAGAATTGAAAACCTATGTCCACACAAAAATTTATACATGAATGTTCACTGTAGCATTATTGATGATATCTAAAAGGTGGAAACAATCCAAATGTCCATTAACTGATGAACACATAAATTCCATCGTAAATAAATATACATACAATGGAATATTATTTGGCCATGAAAGGAATGAAGAACTAGTATTTGCTATAACATGAATGAACCCTGAAAACATTATGCTAAGTAAAAGAAGCCAGAAACAAAAGGGCACATATTGTATGATTCTATCTATCTGAAATGTAAATAGGTAAATACGTAGAGACAGAAAGTGTATAAGGGGTAGTCAGGTGCTGGTGGTGGAGAAAAATGAGGGACATGGGGGTGAGTGATAAGGGGTATGGATTTTTTTGGCAGGTGATGAAAATATTCTAAAATTGATTTGGTGATAGTGGCATAACTCTGAGAACATCTTAAAACCATTGAGTTGTATACTTTAAAAGAGTAAATGGTATGGTATATGAATTATATCTGAAAACGTTGTTAGAAATGTCAAAGAAGATCCCTGCAGTACTGTTACTTCCTAGCTACAGGATCTTAGTCATTACACACCTATCTGTGCTCAGTTTCCTCATCTGTAAAATGGTGATAGTAAGAGAACCAACCTCACTGGGCTGCTGCTGTGAGGATTAAATGAGTTAGTACATATAGAGTATATACATAGTGTAATACAGTTTAACAATTGAAGGGGTTTTAAAGAACTTGGAACTTTAAGAAGAGAATGAAAAGCTTTGTTGACAATAACACCCGATGTCAAGAAACTGCATTCATTCCAAACGAACTGGTTTAACTTCCCCTTGCTGCAGCAGTTTAGAGGCATATCTATGAACACCCTCAACTGCAAATATCACTTGAATTATACCTGAAAGGCTTGACTCTAAGAGGAGGCCTTTCCAGATTTGCTGGTCCACCATGATTTTCTTCCTTCCCACTATGATGTATCCCACCACATTACTTGACTGGGAAAGACTTGCCTTGTTCCCACTGGGCCCACACACCAACCTGAGGATATGGCAGTGAGATCAGTTTTCTTGAGCATGAGACTACTTGACTGGGTTTGTGCTATCTCTACCTACCTCTTCTTTTCCAGATGTCCTTAGATTTCTCTTTCATTTTATTATTACTATGCTTAATGTCTGCCAGTCCAGCAGTGCCTAGAGATTTTAAAGGGCACATTCTCCAAGGGGTTGGTCATCATAGGAGCAATGGAAATAAAAGAGAAGGAACCCACAGGGGAGGCAAGTTTCCAGAGCATAGAATTTTCTTATGGGTACAGCCACTTCCCATCCCAACTTTTTCCCTCTTTGTCCTCTGAAGAGATAGGGTAGTCCTCGGAAGCAAAAAGGGGCCTGGGGCCTGGGGTCAGAGGATCTGATTTCAGGTCTGGAGTTGGCCTCTTAAAGGCTGTGTGGCCTAGGCACTGTCTGCAAAGTGGGAAGTGGGGCTAGATGAGCTCTGAGGTCCCTTCTAGCTCTAATACTCATCATAATCAGTGACTAGTGACTTTTGCTGTTCAAAGAACTATATGCATTAATTCATTTACTACTCACAGCTAAACTCTAAGATATTATTATCCCCATGTGAAAGATGAGGAAACTGAGGCACAGTAAGATTGGATCCTGGCCCAAGGCCTCATGGCTCATGAGCAGAGCCAGAATTGGACCTGAGACTAAGTAGAAGAATGAATGAATGAGACACAGGTCACCAGACCAAACTCTCAATCACCACTTCTTCATTTTTGTCTTGGGGATCTTTTCTCTGGTCATCATTTCCCCACCCCACCTCCTCTTTTTAGGCACTTCTGGTGACATCTTTTCACTACTGAGCTCTTCTTTCTGTCTCCCACATTCCTACCTCACTGTTCCTTTTGTTGCTGATTTCCAACTTGTTTCCATCACCCTCAACCTGACTTGCCTTTCCCTCTCTGTTCAGAGGATCTCAGCCTCCCAGCTCTCCCCCAGCCTCCAGTATTTTGGGCAGTCACTGAGTGGGGGTCAGGACCTTACCCTGGATGGACTGGTGGACCTGGCCGTGGGGGCCCACGGGCAGGTGCTGCTGCTCAGGTGAGAAAGTCCTCCTCAGACACTTCCAGATCATTCTAAGTCTGCCTAGGATTTCAGCCTCCCCACCCCCATCCCAGTTTGCCCTTCTGGGACCAAGGACCTGCCCTCAACTCAGTGTTCTGCCCTTAGGACCAGACCTGTACTCAGGGTGTGGATGAGCATCCGATTCAAACCTGCAGAGATAGCCAGGTCTCTGTTTGAGTGTCGGGAGGAGACCTCCTCTGTCAATGCACTGGGCGACGCCAATGTCTGTCTTCATATTTATGAAAGTCCCAAGAATCGGCTGGGTGAGTCCTCGCCTCTCTGACCCAAGATACCCTGGCCCTTAGAGTCCCTTAACTCAGGACTCCTGTCTCCTGCCTTGACCCTTGTCCACCTGGGGAGTTTCTAGCTCTCTCAGCCCTCCTTACCCCCTCCTTTCCCCTACAGGTAACCTCCAAAGCTCTGTGACCTTTGACCTGACCCTCGACCCAGGCCGCCAGAGTCCTCGTGCCATCTTTGAGGAGACAAAGACCTGGAATCTGACTCGTGTCCGAGTCCTTGGGCTGAGACAGTACTGTGAGACTGTGAAGTTGCTCCTCCTGGTAAGGGGACCTCAGAGTCCTGGGGATGGCAGAGATCCTGCGGCTGGCGATGGGCTGGGCAGGGAAGGAACAGGGTGTGTTCTGATTCTCACTGTGGCTTAGCCCTACCACAGGACCTGGCATGCAGGAGGTGCATAACACTGGTTAGCTGATGAGTGAGTGAGCAAATGAGTAAATGGATGGATCACCTGCAACGGCTGAGGCTACACAGTTGGATTTTAGGAGAGTACCACTGCTTCAGAGAACTATGGGGTGATGCACTGGGATTCTTTTAGGAGCTGCTTCTCTGAGATAGGTCCTGTCTTAGGCACTGGGGATGCAACAGTGGACAAAACAGTCATGCCCACAGGAAACTCTGAGAGAAGGCCAAAAACAATCAAGTTCCTAAATAATAGATGTCAGGTAGTGATGAATTCTATGAAAAAAGATAAAGTCAGGGAGGAGAGTAGAGAAGGTGTTGGGAGACCTCTTGGATCAGGTAAAGTTTGGGAAGATCCTGAATAGAATGAGTGAGCCATGTGGGATGCTGTGGGGAAGGAATTCAAGGCAGAAATCAGGCAAAGCAGAGGTTCTAAATGGTGGAATTGTAGCAATTGAGCACAGCTGGGTATCCTTATGACCCCATTTTGCAGATGAGGGAACAGGACATAGCTAGTGACTGTGAAGATGCATTTCCTTGCCACTGCTGTCTTCAATGTCCATCCTTTAGGCCTGTGTGGAGGACTCAGTGACCCCCATCACCTTGCGTCTCAACTTCTCCCTGGTGGGCAAGCCTATCCCTTCCTTTGGAAGCCTCCGGCCTATGTTGGCTGTGGATGCTCAGAGATACTACACAGCCTCTGTAAGTCCTGGTATTGGAATCTTCCAGAAGGGAGTGGAGGGTGTGGACTCCAGATCTTGGGGAAAACCCTGCTTTGCCTTCCCTCTCAGCTCCCCTTTGAGAAGAATTGTGGAGCTGACCATGTCTGCCAGGATGACCTTGGCATCTCCTTTGGCTTCTCAGGGTGAGCTACCACTCCGTTAGACCTGCCCTGGTTCCCCGGCTCCTTTTCTGGAACCTGGAGCTCTTGCTCTGGCTTTCCCTAACATTTCTAGCCTGTGCTCAGAAAAACATCCTGTCCCCTATTTCTCCCCTACCTCCCCACTCTGTGTTTCATCCCCAGACCCTTTCTAGCCCCAGTCCCAGAATCATCTCCTGCCCTCTGCTCCAACACCTAGCTTGAAGACGCTGTTGGTGGGGAGTACCCTGGAGATGAATATGAAAGTGATGGTGTGGAATGATGGTGAGGACTCCTATGGAACCATAGTCACCTTCTTCTACCCACCAGGGCTGTCTTATCGACGTGTGACAGCTAGCAAGGTATTTTTTATTTTATTTTATTTTATTATGTTACGTTAGTCACCATACAGTACATCATTAGTTTTTGATGTAGTGATCCATGATTCATTGTTTTCGTATAACACCCAGTGCTCCATGCAGTACGTGCCCACCTTAATACCCATCACCAGGCTAACCCATCCCCCCACCTCCCCCCAAAACTCTCAGTTTGTTTCTCAGAGTCCATAGTCTCTCATGGTTCATCTTTCCCTCCTATTTCCCCCCCTTCATTTTTCCCTTCCTTCTCTTAATGTCCTCCATGCTATTCCTTATGTTCCACAAATAAGTGAAACCATATGATAATTGACTTTCTCTGCTTGACTTATTTCACTTAGCATAATCTCCTCCAGTCCCATCCATGTTGATGTAAAAATTGGGTATTCATCCTTTCTGATGGCTGAGTAATATTCCATTGTATATATGGACCACAGCTTCTTTATCCATTCATCTGTTGAAGGGCATCTCAGCTCTTTCCACAGTTTGGCTATTGTGGACATTGCTGCTATGAATATTGGGGTGCATATGAGCCTTCTTTTCACTACATCTGTGTCTTTGGGGTAAATACCCAGGAGTGCAATTGCTGGGTCATAGCGTAGCTCTATTTTTAAATTTTTGAGGAACCTCCACACTGTTTTCCAAAATGGCTGTACCAACTTACATTCCCACCAACAGTGTAAGAGGGTTCCCCTTTCTGCACAACCTCTCCAACACTTGTTGTATCTTCCCTTGTCCATTTTTGCCATTCTAACTGGTGTAAGGTGGTATCTCAATGTGGTTTTGATTTGAATTTCCCTCATGGCTAATGATGATGAACATTTTTTCATGTGTCTCTTAGCCATTTGTATGTCTTCTTCAGAGAAGTGTCTTTTCATGTCTTCTGCCCATTTTTTGACTTGATTATTTGTTTTTTGGGTGTTGAGTTTGAGAAGTTCTTTATAGATCTTGGATACCAGCCCTTTATCTGTAGTGTCATTTGCAAATATCTTCTCCCATTCTGTGGGTTGCCTCTTTGTTTTGTTGACTGTTTCCTTTGCTGTGCAGAAGCTTTTTATCTTGATGAAGTCCCAAAAGTTCATTTTTGCTTTTGTTTCTCTAGCCTTTGGAGATGTATCTTGAAAGAAGTTGCTGTGGGCGATGTCAAAGAGGTTACTGCCTATGTTCTGCTCTAGGATTTTGATGGATTCCTGCCTCACATTGAGGTCTTTCATCCATTTTGAGTTTATCTTTGTGTATGGTGTTAGAGAATGGTCGAGTTTCATTCTTCTGCATGTGGCTGTCCAATTTTCCCAGCACCATTTATTGAAGAGACTGTCTTTTTTCCATTGCATATTTTTTCCTGCTTTGTCAAAGATTAGTTGACCATAAAGTTGAGGGTCCATTTCTGGGCTCTCTGTTCTGTTCCATTGGTCTATATGTCTGTTTTTGTGCCAGTACCATGCTGCCTTGGTGATCACAGCTTTGTAATATAGCTTGAAATCAGGCAACATGATGCCCCCAGCTTTGTTTTTCTTTTTCAACATTTCCTTGGTGATTCGGGGTCTTTTCTGATTCCATACAAATTTTAGGATTGTTTGTTCCAGCACTTTGAAAAATGTCATTGGAATTTTGATTGGGATGGCATTGAAGGTATAGATTGCTCTGGGTAGCATAGACATTTTAACAATGTTTATTCTTCTGATCGATGAGCATGGAATGTTTTTCCATCTTTTTGTGTCTTCTTCAATTTCTTTCATGAGTGTTCTGTAGTTCCTAGAGTATCGATCCTTTACCTCTTTGGTTAGGTTTATTCCGAGGTATCTCATGGTTTTTGGTGCTATTGTAAATGGAATCATTCTCTAATTTCTCTTTCTACAGTTGCATTGTTAGTGTATAAGAAAGCAACTGATTTCTGTGCATCGATTTTGTATCCTGCCACATTACTGAATTGCTGTATGAGTTCTAGTAATTTGGGAGTGGATTCTTTTGGGCATTCCACATAAAGCATCATGTCATCTGCGAAAAGAGAGAGTTTGACTTCTTCTTTGCCAATTTGAATATGTTTTATTTCTTTTTGTTGTCTGATTGTTGTTGCTAGGACTTCTAGTACTATGTGGAAAAATAGTGGCAAGAGTGGGCGTCCTTGACGTGTTCCTGATCTTAAGGGAAAGGCTCTCAGCTTTTCCCCATTGAAGATAATATTCACTGTGAGTTTTTCATGGATGGATTTTATGAACACAAGGAATGTTCCCTCTATCCCTATACTCTGAAGAGTTTTAATCAGGAAAGGATGCCGTGTTTTGTCAAATGCTTTTTCTGCATCAATTGAGAGGACCATATGGTTCTTCTCCCTCCTCTTATTAATGTGTTCTATCACATTGATTGATTTGTGAATGTTGAACCACCTTGCACCCTGGGGATAAATCCCACTTGGTCATGGTGGATGATCCTTTTAATGTATTGTTGGATCCTATTAGCTGGGATTTTGATGAGGATTTTGGAATCCATATTCATCAGGGATATCAGTCTGAAATTCTCCTTTTTGATGGGGTCTTTGCCTGGTTTGGGGATTAAGGTTTTGCTGGCCTCATAGAATGAGTCTGGAAGCTTTCCCTCTGTTTCTATTTTTTGAAACAGCTTCAGGAGAATAGGTATTATTTCTTCTTTGAATGTTTGGTAGAATCCCCCAGGGAATGCATCAGGCCCCAGACTCTTGTTTTTTGGGAGGTTTTTGATCACTGCTTCAATCTTGTTACTGGTTATTGGCCTATTCAGGTTGTCAAATTCTTCCTGTTTTAGTCTTGGGAGTTTATAGTTTTCCGGGAAGGCATCCATTTCTTCCAGGTTGCTCAGCTTATTGGCATATAGTTGTTGATGATAATTTCTAATAATTGTTTCTATTTCCTTGGTGTTAGTCATGATCTCTCCCATTTCATTCATAATTTTATTAATCTGCGTCCTTTCTCTTTTCTTTTGGATAAGTCTGGCCAGTGGTTTATCGATCTTATTAATTCTTTCAAAGAACCAGCTTGTAGTTTTGTTGATCTGATCTACTGTGTTTCTGGTTTCTAATTCATTGATCTCTGCTCTAATCTCAATTATTTATCTTCTAATTCATGGCTTAGGCATCATTTGTTGCTTTTTCTCTAGTTCTTTAAGGTGTGGAGTCAGTTGGTGAATTCGGGATTTTTTATTTTTTTTGAGTGAGGCTTGGATGGCTATGTATTTCCCTCTTAGGACCACCTTTGCATTATCCCATAGGTTTTGGACCAATGTGTTTTCATTGTCATTGGTTTCCATGAATTGTTTAAGTTCTTTGATTTCCTAGTTGACCCAAACATTCTTGAGCAGAGTGGTCTTTAGCTTCCAAGTGTTTGAATTTCCGCCAAATTTTTTCTTGTGATTGAGTTCCAGTTTTAAAGCCTTATGGTCTGAGAATATGCAGGGAATAATCTCAATCTTTTGGTATCGGTTGAGACCTGATTTGTGACCCAGTATGTGGTCTATTCTGGAGAAAGTTCCATGTGTGCTCAAGAAGAATGAGTATTCTGTTGTTTTAGGGTGGAATGTTCTGTATATATCTATGAGGTCGATCTGGTCCAGTGTGTCACTCAAAGCTCTTATTTCTTTGTTGATTTTCTCCTTAGATGACCTGTCTATTGCTGAGGGTGGAGTATCGAGGTCTCCTACAATTAACGTATTGTTATCGATGTGACTCTTTATTTTGGTTAACAGTTGTCTTATGTAGATGGCTGCTCCCACGTTGGGGGCATAGATATTTACAATTGTTAGATCTTCTTGTTGGATAGACCCTTTAAGAATGATATAGTGTCCTTCTGTGTCTCTAATTACAGACTTTAGTTTAAATCTAATTTGTCTGATATAAGAATTGCTACCCCAGCTTTCTTTTGAGGTCAGCTGGCGTGGAAGATGGATCTCCATCCCTTCACTTTCAGTCTGGATGTATCTTTAGGTTCAAAATGAGTCTCTTGTAGACAGCATATGGAGGGGTCCTATCTTTTTATCCAGTCTGCTACCCTGTGCCATTTTATGGGAGCGTTTAGGCCATTCACGTTGAGAATGATTATTGAAAGATATGAATTAATTGTCATCAAGTTGCCTGTGAAGACGTTGTTTTTATAGATTGTCCCTGTAAATTTCTGTTGTATATCACTCTTGGGGTCTTTCTCCTTTTATAGAACCCCCTTAATATTCTTGCAGGGCTGGCTTAGTGGTCACATATTCTTTCAGGTTCTGCTGGTCTTGGAAGGTCTGCATCTCTCCATCCATTCTAAATGAAAGCCTTGCCGGATAAAGTATTCTTGGCTGCATGTTCTTCTCATTTAGTACCCTGAATATGTCTTTCCAGCCCTTTCTGGCTTGCCAGGTCTCTGTGGATAGTTCTGACATTATTCTGATGTTCCTCCCTCTGTACATAAGGAATCTCTTCTCCTTAACTGCCCTTAAGATGGTTTCCTTGGTTCAAAGATTTGTGAGTTTTACTATTACATGCTGGGGTGTTGGCCTGTTTTCCTTGATCTTGGGAGGGGTCCTCTCTACCTCTAGGACAGGAATGTTTGTTTCATTCCCCAGATTAGGGAAGTTCTCAGCTACGATTTGCTCAAATATATCTTCTAGTCCTCTGTCTCTCTCCACCCCCTCAGGGATCCCAATAATTCTGACATTGGAACATTTCATGGTGCCACTTATTTCTCTGATTCTATTTTCATGGATTCTGAGTTGTTTTTCCCTGGCCTTCTCTTTTCCCTTTTTTCTATTAAATGGCCTTCAAGGTCACTCATTCATTCTTCTGCCTTGCTTACCCTAGCTGTTATATTATCTAGATTAGATTGGATCTCATTGATAGCATTTTTAAGTTCTGCCAATTCAGCTTTCATCTCTGCCCTTAGAGACTCTATGTTGCCATTAATTGATCTCTCCATTCTAGCCATTGTCTTCACAATTGCTAGCCTGAATTCCGTCTCTGACATCTTGGTTATATCTGAATCCATTTGTAAATCTGTGGCATAAGTCATAGTCTCTGAGTGTTTCCTATTTTGGGGGTTCCTCCTCCTAGTCATTCTGTTGAGGGGTGGTTGAGGGAATGTATAGAGTCCAAATTATTGACCACAACCCAAGCAAGATGCACCTGTTTTCTAGGGACCTTAGGGTTGCTGGCCTCTTGTTTTCCCAACCTGTCTTTTGGGGGAGGGGCCTCTTGCGCTGTTACTCAGGCAACCCTGTTTGGGCATATTTGCCCTGCCCCCTTTGATGTGGGATGGGCTCAGTGAAAACCAGTTTTTTGGGGGCTTTTGTTCTCTGGAGGCTTTCCCTGGTGGCTTTCCTCTCTCTTCTGAGAGTCAGAGCAGAAGAGACGGTTTCCAACCCTCTGCCTCAGAGCAGAGAGATCATAGTCTGTTCTTCAGTGAGCTCTCTAGGCCACACTATCTCCATTTCTGTCTGTGCTGCTATAAACTGCAGCATCCTGGGTTGTGAGCCCCTCAGCAGCACTCCCAGTCCTCCCCTCAGGTTGGGGCATGTCTCTGCCCTTTGTGCTTCTAAAACCGCCAGCCACCCCCGGTTCCCTTGTGGCCTGGCCACTCTCGGTTTCCTTCCGGGAAGCTGCCCTAAAGTCCTTTCCCCATCGCTACCGGTGTGCAAGTCTGTGCCCCATGCCCAGCGCGGGAGGCTATCGCTTACCGGCGGTGTAGGATCCCCATGGCCAGGCTCCTTCCCCCTTCCGTTTATCCTCCACATCTGCCCACAGAATCAGGGCTCCCCGCTTCATACCTCAAAACTAAACGCCTGCAATATTCTGTTTGTAGAGATCCAGATCTATCTTCTTACATCTCAGGCTGATTTCGTGGGTATTCAGAGTGGTCTGGTAGATATCCAGCTTAATTCCGGGGTCCAGTTGGAATAGAGTCCCCTACTTCTCTGCCATCTTTTCCAAGGTATTTCTTTCTGGGGAAGAAAGCAGTGATGGCTGGTGATCAGCAGAAATTCTGTGCTGGGTTCAAAGCTCAGGCAGGTGCTGCCATTGCTTAGGAGCCTCTTGTAAGCCAAGAGATCTGGGCTGGTCATGGTTGGATGGATATGGTCATGTTTCTAGGGCTTGCCTTGGCTCATACTGTGTTCAACTCTGGGTATTGCATTTTAGAGACACTGACTATCAGGAATGAGTTCTCACAAGCCTACTAATGTGGAGAGAGAGGGGACCTTGCCTTAAATTTCTTTGTATTCCACATCCTATCAGTATTCTTTTTTTTTATTATGTTATGTTAGTCACCATACAGTACATCATTAGTTTTTGATGTAGTGTTCTGTGATTCATTGTTTGCGTGTAACACCCAGTGCTCCATGTAAAACATGCCCTCCTTAATACCCATCACCGGGCAATATTCCTTTTAAAGAAAGCATAACTTGACCTTCAAATATTTTAAAACACTGTTCTGTATAAGAAAGAGTTGAATTTATTGGTAACTCTAGACCAGGGTTTTGCATACTTTGGTAACCAAACCTAAGTCTTTATACCTGATGCACAGCAAAGCCAATCACTGAGACATTGAATATGAAGCAAGGAAACGGTTTATTGAAGAGACAGCTAAACCAGGAGACAGGAAAGCCAACCTCAAATCTACCCCTCTAAGTGGGGGAGTCAGAGATTTTTAAGGCAAATAAAAAAGGGTCTGGTTATAGGGGAGAGGAGCTATGTGACATCAGAATCAGATAAAGGAAATTAATAAGTAAGGGAGGGTTGATTTTGTTATCTATGCCTACTAGAAGCTTCTGTATGTGTTTTCATGCAATCCACAACCAGAAAATGGCATCCTTAACATGATCAAGGGGTTTTAGGACCTTCTATGTCAAAAGTTCATCCACTGGACACTTGTGCATGCTCAGAGACAGTCAGTGGTCCTGACTGGTTTTGGTCATTTTCTTAGTGAAGCCTTCAGTCTCTGAAAGACAACTAAATCAATATTCTGTTATCATGGTGTCAGGCAAGATTCTTTTTTTTTTTTTTAAAGATTTTTATTTATTTACTGAGAGAGAGAGAGAAAGCATGAGAGGGAGGAGGGTCAGAGAGAGAAGCAGACCCCCTGCTGAGCAGGAAGCCCGATGTGGGACTCGATCCTGGGACTCCAGGATCATGACCTGAGCCGAAGGCAGTCGCTTAACCAACTGAGCCACCCAGGCGCCCCCAGGCAAGATTCTATAGAAACATAGTGGCGGGCTGCATTCTGAGAACAAGAGGATTTGGAGAAAAAGTTGCAGTTGCACTTATTAGTCCCATTAACCCTTTGGTTACTGGTTTCTATCCCCACTATCTTTTTTTAAATTTTATTATGTTATGTTAATCACCATACATTACACCATTAGTTTTTGATGTAGTGTTCCATGATTCATTGTTTGCGTGTAACACCCAGTGCTCCATTCAGTACGTGCCCTCTTTAATACCCATCACCAGGCTAACCCATCCTCCCATGCCCCTCCCCTCTAGAACCCTCATTTTGTTTCTCAGAGTCCATAGTCTCTCATAGTTCGTCTCCCCCTCCGATTTCTCCCCCTTCATTTTTCCCTTCCTGCTATCTTCTTCTTCTTCTTTTTTTTTTTTTAACATATAATGTATTATTTGTGTCAGAGGTACAGGTCTGTGATTCAACAGTCTTACACAATTCACAGCGTTCACCATAGCACATACCTCCCCAATGTCTATCACCCAGCCACCCCATCCCTCCCACCCCCCCACCACTCCAGCAACCCTCAGTTTGTTTCCTGAGATTAAGAATTCCTCATATCAGTGAGGTCATATGATACATGTCTTTCTCTGATTGACTTATTTCACTCGCATAATACCCTCCAGTTCCATCCACGTCATTGCAAATGGCAAGATTTCATTCCTTTTGATGGCTGCATAATATTCCATTGTATATATACACCACATCTTCTTTATCCATTCATCTGTCGATGGACATCTTGGCTCTTTCCATATTTTGGCTATTGTGGACATTGCTGCTATAAACATTGGGGTGCACGTACCCTTCGGATCCCTACATTTGTATCTTTGGGGTAAATACCCAGTAGTGCAATTGCTGGGTTGTATAGTAGCTCTATTTTCAACGTTCTGAGGAACCTCCATACTGTTTTCCAGAGTGGCTGCACCAGCTTGCATTCCCACCAACAGTGTAGGAGGGTTCCCCTTTCTCCGCATCCCTGCCAACATATGTCGTTTCCTGACTTGGTAATTTTAGCCATTCTGACTGGTGTGAGGTGGTATCTCATTGAGGTTTTGATTTGGATTTCCCTGATGCTGAGCGATGTTGAGCACTTATTCATGTGTCTGTTGGCCATTTGGATGTCTTCTTTGGAAAAATATCTGCTCATGTCTTCTGTCCATTTCTTGATTGGATCATTTGTTCTTTGGGTGTTGAGTTTGATAAGTTCTTTACAGATTTTGGATACTAGCCCTTTATCTGATGTGTCATTTGCAAATATCTTCTCCCATTCCCTCAGTTGTCTTTTGGTTTTGTTGACTGTTTCTTTTGCTGTGCAAAAGCTTTTTATCCTGATGAAGTCCCAATAGTTCATTTTTGCCCTTGCTTCTCTTGCCTTTGGCGATGTTTCTAGGAAGAAGTTGCTGTGGCTGAGGTCTAAGAGGTTGCTGCCTGTGTTCTCCTTTAGGATATTGATGGACTTCTGTCTCACATTTAGGCCTTTCAACCATTTTGAGTCTATTTTTGTGTGTGGTGTAAGGAAATGGTCCAGTTTCATTCTTCTGCATGTGGCTGTCCAATTTTGCCAACACCATTTGTTGAAGAGACTGTCTTTTTTCCATTGGACATTCTTTCCTGCTTTGTTGAAGATTAGTTGACCATAGAGTTGAGAGTCCATTTCTGGGCTCTCTATTCTGTTCCATTGATCGATGTGTCTGTTTTTGTGCCAGTACCATACTGTCTTGATGATGACAGCTTTGTAAGAGAGCTTGAAGTCCGGAATTGTGATGCCACCAGCTTTGCGTTTCTTTTTCAACATTCCTCTGGCTATTTGGGGTCTTTTCTGGTTCCATACAAATTTTAGGATTATTTGTTCCATTTCTTTGAAAAAAGTAGATGGTATTTTGATAGGGATTGCATTGAATGTGTAGATTGCTCTAGGTAGCATCGACATCTTCACAATATTTATTCTTCCAATCCATGAGCATGGAGCGTTTTTCCATTTCTTTGTGTCTTCCTCAATTTCTTTCATGAGTATTTTATAGTTTTCTGAGTACAGATCCTTTGCCTCTTTGGTTAGATTGATTCCTAGGAATCTTATGGTTTTGGGTGCAATTGTAAATGGAATCAACTCCTTAATTTCTCTTTTTTCTGTCTTGTTGTTGGTGTATAAGAATGCTACTGATTTCTGTGCATTGATTTTATATCCTGCCACTTGACTGAATTCCTGTATGAGTTCTAGCAGTTTTGGGGTGGAGTCTTTTGGGTTTTCCACATAAAGTATCATATCATCTGCAAAGAGTGAGAGTTTGACTTCTTCTTTGCCGATTAGGATGCCTTTTCTTTCTTTTTGTTGTCTGATTCCTGTGGCTAGGACTTCTAATACTATGTTGAATAGCAGTGGTGATAGTGGACATCCCTGCCATGTTCCTGACCTTAGGGGAAAAGCCCTCAGTTTTTCCCCATTGAGAATGATATTCGCTGTGGGTTTTTCATAGATGGTTTTTATGATATTGAGGCATGTACCCTTCATCCCTATACTCTGAAGAGTTTTGATCAAGAAAGGATGCTGTACTTTGTCAAATGCTTTTTCTGCATCTATGAGAGGATCATAGGGTTCTTGTTCTTTCTTTTATTAATGCATTGTATCACACTGATTGATTTGCAGATGTTGAACCAATCTTGCAGCCCAGAGATAAATCCCACTTGGTCGTGGTGAATAATCCTTTTAATGTACTGTTGGATCCTATTGGCTAGTATTTTGGTGAGAATTTTTGCATCCATGTTCATCGAGGATATTGGTCTGTAATTCTCCTTTTTGATGGGGTCTTTGTCTGGTTTTGGGATCAAGGTAATGGTGGCCTCATAAAACGAGTTTGGAAGTTTTCCTTCCATTTCTATTTTTTGGAACAGTTTCAGAAGAATAGGTATTAATTCTTTAAATGTTTGGTAGAATTCCCCTGGGAAGCCATCTGACCCTGGGCTTTTGTTTCTTGGGAGATTTTTGATGACTGCTTCAATTTCCTTAGTGGTTATAGGTCTGTTCAGGTTTTCTATTTCTTTCTGGTTCAGTTTTGGTAGTTGATACATCTCTAAGAATGCATCCATTTCTTCCAGGTTATCTAATTTGCTGGCATAGAGTTGCTCATAATATGTTCTTATACTTGTTTGTATTTCCGTGATTTTGGTTGTGATCTCTCCTCTTTCATTCATGATTTTGTTGATTTGGGTAATTTTTCTTTTCTTTTTGTTAAGTCTGCCTAGGGATTTATCAATCTTGTTAATTCTTTCAAAGAACCAGCTCCTTGTTTCGTTGATCTGTTCTACTGTTCTTTTGGTTTCTATTTCATTGATTTCTGCTCTGATCTTTATTATTTCTCTTCTCCTGCTGGGCTTAGGCTTTATTTGCTGTTCTCTCTCCAGCTCCTTTAGGTGTAGGGTTAGGTTGTGTATTTGAGACCTTTCTTGTTTCTTGAGAAAGGCTTGTATTGCTATATACTTTCTTTGTAGGACTGCCTTTGCTGCATCCCAAAGATTTTGAACAGTTGTATTTTCATTTTCATTTGTTTCCATGAATTTTTTAAATTCTTCTTTAATTTCCTGGTTGACCCATTCATTCTTTAGTAGGATGCTCATTAGCCTCCATGTATTTGAGTTCTTTCCGACTTTCCTCTTGTGATTGAGTTCTAGTTTCAAAGCATTGTGGTCCGAAAATGTGCAGGGAATGATCCCAACCTTTTGCTACCAGTTGAGACCTGATTTGTGTTCTAGGATGTGATCTATTGTGGAGAATGTTCCATGGGCACTAGAGAAGAATGTGTATTCTGCTGCTTTGGGATGGAATGTTCTGAATATATCTGTCAAGTCCATTTGGTCCAGTGTGTCATTCAAAGTCTTTATTTCCTTGTTGATCTTTTGCTTAGATGATCTGTCCATTTCAGTGACGGGGGTGTTAAAGTCCCCCACTATTATTGTATTGTTGTCGATGTGTTTCTTTGTTTTTGTTATTAATTGGCTTCTATAATTGGCTGCTCCCATGTTAGGGGCATAGATATTTACAAGTGTTAGATCTTCTTGTTGGATAGACCCTTTAAGTAGGATATAGTGTCCCTCCTCATCTCTTATTACAGTCTTTGGTTTAAAATCTAATTTGTCTGATATAAGGATTGCAACCCCAGCTTTATTTTGGTGTCCATTAGCATGGTAAATGGTTTTCCACCCCCTCACTTTCAATCTGGGGGTGTCTTTGGGTCTAAAATGAGTCTCTTGCAGACAGCATATCAATGGGTCTTGTTTTTTTATCCAATCTGATAGCCTGTGTCTTTTGATTGGGGCATTTAGCCCATCTACATTCAGGGTAACTATTGAAAGATAGGAATTTAGTGCCATTGTATTGTCTGTAAGGTGACTGTTACTGTATATTGTCTGTGTTCCTTTCTGATCTATGTTACTTTTAGGCTCTCTCTTTGCTTAGGGGACCCCTTTCAATATTTCTTGTAGGGCTGGTTTCGTGTTTGCAAGTTCCTTTAGTTTTTGTTTGTCCTGGAAGCTTTTTATCTCTCCTTCTATTTTCAATGACAGCCTAGATGGATATAGTATTCTTGGCTGCATATTTTTCTCATTTAGTGCTCTGAATATATCATGCCAGTCCTTTCTGACCTGCCAGGTCTCTGTGGATAGGTCTGTTGCCAATCTAATGTTTCTACCATTGTGGATTACAGATCTCTTCTCCTGAGCTGCTTTCAGGATTTTCTCTTTGTCTCTGAGACTCATAAGTTTTACTATTAGATGTCTGGGTGTTGACCTATTTTTATTGATTTTTTGGGGGGTTCTCTGTGCCTCCTGGATTTTGATGCCCGTTTCCTTCCCCAAATTATGGAAGTTCTCTGCTATAATTTGCTCCAATATACCTTCTGCCCCTCTCTCTTTCTTCTTCTTCTGGGATCCCAATTATTCTAATGTTGTTTCGTCTTATGGTATCACTTATCTCTCGAATTCTGCCCTCGTGATCCAGTAGTTGTTTATCTCTCTTTTTGTCAGCTTCTTTATTTTCCATAATTTGGTCTTCTATATTACTAATTCTCTCTTCTGCCTCATTTATCCTAGCAGTTGAGCCTCCATTTTTGATTGCCCCTCATTAATAGCCTTTTTGATTTTGATTGGTTAGATTTTAGTTCTTTTGTTTCTCCAGAAAGGGTTTCTCTAATATTTTCCATGCTTTTTTCAAGCCCAGCTAGTATCTTTAAAATCGCCATTCTGAACTCTAGTTCTGACATCTTACTAATGTCTGTTTTGATAGGTCCCTGGCAGTTGGTACTGCCTCTTGTACTTTTTTTTGAGGTGATTTTTTCCGTCTTGTCATTTTGTCCAGAGAAGAAGAGAGGAATGAGAGAATGAAATGCTAACAGGGTAAAAACGACCCCAGAAAAACATACACTAAAGAAATCAGAAGATACCTGAAACCAGGGGAAAAGAAAGGGAAAGAATGAAAAAAGAAAAAAAAAAAAAAGGAAAAGAAAAAGATAAAAACAAAAAAACCAACCAACCAAACAAACAAAACAGAATATCATCAAATATGATCAGGCAGGTGCATAGATCAGTGCCACACACTAGATTTGGGGTGTATTTTGGTGTGTTAGAAGAAAGTGCCTCCCAAAATTTTAAAGAAAGAACAACTTATATATGTACAAAAATAAGGATAAATATGATGAATGGATGGAATATGACTGTAAAGATGAAAATTATAAAAGATTTTATAAAAGGAATTGATAAGAAGTGGGTGGAAAAAAAAAAGAAGAGGATTTAAATAAAAAAAAAAAAGAGAGAGAGAATGTGATCAGGCAGGAGACTAGAACAAAGCCATACACTCGAGATTTAGGGTATATTTTGGTCTGTTAGAAGAAACTCTATCCTAAAATTTTATTTATTTATTTATTATTTTTAAAAAAGACTTTATTTATTTATTTGACAGAGAGAGACACAGCGAGAGAGGGAACACAAGCAGGGGGAGTGGGAGAGGGAGATGCAGGCTTCCCACAGAGCAGGGAGCCTGATGCGGGGCTCGATCCCAGGACCCTGGGATCATGACCTGAGCCGAAGGCAGGTGCTTAATGACTGAGCCACCCAGGTGCCCCTCTATCCCAAGAATTTTTTTTTTAGTTTTATTATTTATGCTAGTCACCATACAATACATCATTAGTTTTTTTTTAAAGATTTTTTTTTTTTTTTTATTTGAGAGAGAGAGAGAGAGAAACAGCATGACAGGGGAGAGGGTCAGAGGGAGAAGCAGGCTCCCCACTGAGCCGGGAGCCCGATGTGGGACTCGATCCCAGGACTCCGGGACCATGACCTGAGCCGAAGGCAGTCGCTTAACCAACTGAGCCACCCAGGCGCCCACATCATTAGTTTTTGATGTGGTGATCCACAATCCATTGTTTTCGTATAACACCCAGTGCTCCATGCAGTATGTGCCCTCCTTAATACCCATCACCGGATGACCAATCGCCCCTCCCCCCTCCCCTCTAAAACCCTGTTTGTTTCTCAGAGTCCATAGTGTCTCATGGTTCATCTCTCCCTCCAATTCCCCCCCCCCCATTTTTCCCTTCCTTCTCCTAGTGTCCTCCATGCTATTCCTTATGTTCCACAAATAAGTGAAACCATATGATAATTGACTTTCTCTGCTTGACTTATTTCACTTAGCATAATCTCCTCCAGTCCCATCCATGTTGATGTAAAAGTTGGGTATTCATCCTTTCTGATGGCTGAGTACTATTCCATTGTATATATGGACCACATCTTCTTTATCCATTCATCTGTTGAAGGGCATCTCGGCTCTTTCCACAATTTGGCTATTGAGGACATTGCTGCTATGAACATTGGGGTGCATATGGCCCTTCTTTTCACTACATCTGTGTCTTTGGGGTAAATACCCCGGAGTGCAATTGTTGGGCATAGGGTAGCTCTATTTTTAACTTTTTGAGAAACCTCCACACTGTTTTCCAAAGTGGCTGTACCAACTTACATTCCCACCAACAGTGTAAGAGGGTTCCCCTTTCTGCACAACCTCTCCAACATTTGTTGTTTCATTCCCTGTCCATTTTTGCCATTCTAACTGGTGTAAGGTGGTATCTCAATGTGGTTTTGATTTGAATTTCCCTGATGGCTAATGATGATGAGCATTTTTTCATGTGTCTCTTAGCCTTTTGTATGTCTTCTTCAGAGAATTGTCTTTTCATATCTTCTGCCCACTTTTTGACTTGATTATTTGTTTTTTGGGTGTTGAGTTTGAGAAGTTCTTTATAGATCTTGGATGCCAGCCCTTTATCTGTAGTGTCATTTGCAAATATCTTCTCCCATTCTGTGGGTTGCCTCTTTGTTTTGTTGACTATTTCCTTTGCTGTGCAGAAGCTTTTTATCTTGATGAAGTCCCAAAAGTTCATTTTTGCTTTTGTTTCACTAGCTTTTGGAGATGTATCTTGAAAGAAGTTGCTGTGGCCGATGTCAAAGAGGTTACTGCCTATGTTCTGCTCTAGGATTTTGATGGATTCCTGCCTCACATTGAGGTCTTTCATCCATTTTGAGTTTATCTTTGTGTATGATGTTAGAGAGTGGTCGAGTTTCATTCTTCTGCATGTGGCTGTCCAATTTTCCGAGCACCATTTATTGAAGAGACTGTCTTTTTTCCATTGCATGTTTTTTCCTGCTTTGTCAAAGATTATTTGACCATAGAGTTGAGGTTCCATATCTGGGTTCTCTATTCTGTTCCATTGGTCTATATGTCTGTTTTTGTGCCAGTACCATGCTGTCTTGGTGATCACAGCTTTGTAATACAACTTGAAATTGAGCAACCTGATGCCCCCAGCTTTGTTTTTCTTTTTCAACATTTCCTTGGCGATTCGGGGTCTTTTCTGATTCCATACAAATTTTAGGATTGTTTGTTCCAGCACTTTGAAAAATGTCATTGGAATTTTGATCGGGATGGCATTGAAGGTAAAGGTTGCTCTGGGTAGCATAGGCATTTTAACAATTTTTATTTTTCTGATCCATGAGCATGGAATGTTTTTCCATCTTTTTGTGTCTTCTTCAGTTTCTTTCATGAGTGTTCTGTAGTTCCTAGAGTATCGATCCTTTACCTCTTTGGTTAGGTTTATTCCGGGGTATCTTATGGTTTTTGGTGCTATTGTAATTGGAATCGTTTCTCTAATTTCTCTTTCTACAGTTGTGTTGTTAGTGTATAAGAAAGGAACTGATTTCTGTGCATCGATTTTGTATCCTGCCACATTACTGAATTGCTGTATGAGTTCTAGTAATTTGGGGGTGAAGTCCTTTGGGTTTTCCACATAAAGTATCATGTCATCTGCGAAAAGAGAGAGTTTGACTTCTTCTTTGGCAATTTGAATACTTTTTATTTTTTTGTTGTCTGATTGCTGTTGCTAGGACTTCTAGTACTATGCTGAACAATAGTGGCGAGAGTGGGCATCCTTGACGTGTTCCTGATCTTAAGGGAAAGGCTCTCAGCTTTTCCCCATTGAGGATGATATTCGCTGTGGGTTTTTCACAGATGGATTTTATGAACTTGAGGAATGTTCCCTCTATGCCTATACTTTGAAGAGTTTTAATCAGGAAAGGATACTGTATTTTGTCAAATGCTTTTTCTGCATCAATTGAGAGGACCATATGGTTCTTCTCCCTCCTCTTATTTATGTGTTCTATCACATTGATTGATTTGCGAATGTTGAACATTGCAATATTGCGAATGTTGCATCCCGGGGATAAATCCCACTTGGTCGTCTTGGATGATCCTTTTAATGTATTGTTGGATTCTATTAGCTAGGACTTTGTTGAGGATTTTGGAATCCATATTCATCAGGGATATCTGTCTGATATTCTCCTTTTTGATGGGGTCTTTGCCTGGTTTGGGGATTAAGGTAATGCTGGCCTCATAGAATGAGTCTGGAAGCTTTCTTTCTGTTTCTATTTTTTGAAACAGCTTCAGTAGAATAGGTATTATTTCTTCTTTGAATGTTTGGTAGAATTCCCCAGGGAATGCATCAGGCCCTGGACTCTTGTTTTTTGGGAAGTTTTTGATCACTGCTTCAATCTCGTTACTGGTTATTGGCCTATTCAGGTTGTCAATTTCTTCCTGTTTTAGTCTTGACAGCTTATGGGTTTCCAGGAAGGCCTCCATTTCATCCAGATTGCTCAGTTTATTGGCATATAGTTTTTGATAATAATTTCTTTCTTTTTTTTTTTTTTTAAGATTTTATTTATTTATTTGACAGAGAGAGAGAGTTAGCGAGAGCAGGAACACAAGCGGGGGAGTGGGAGAGGGAGAAGCAGGCTTCCCGCTAAGCAGGGAGCCCAATGCGGGGCTGATCCCAGGACCCTGGGATCATGACCTGAGCCGAAGATAGACACTTATCTACTGAGCCACCCAGGCGTCCCATAGTTTTTAATAATAATTTCTAAGAATTGTTTCTGTTTCCTTGGTGTTAGTCGTGATCTCTCCTCTTTCATCCATAATTTTATTCATTCGGGTCCTTGCTCTTTTCTTTTGGATAAGTCTGGCCAGTGGTTTATCGATCTTATTAATTCTTTCAAAGAACCAACTTCTAGTTTCGTTGATCTGATCTACTGTGTTTCTGGTTTCTAATTCATTGATATCTGCTCTAATCTTAATTGTTTCTCTTCTAATGCATGGCTAGGCATTGTTTGTTGCTTTTTCTCTAGTTCTTTAAGGTGTAGAGTTAGTTGGTGAATTCGGGATTTTTCTATTTTTTTGAGTGAGGCTTGGATGGCTATGTATTTCCCCCTTAGGACCACCTTTGCAGTATCCCATAGGTTTTGGACCGATGTGTTTTCGTTATTGATTTCCATGAATTGTTTAAGTTCTTCTTTGATTTCCTGGTTGACCCAAACATTCTTGAGCAGAGTGGTCTTTAGCTTCCAAGTGTTTGAATTTCTGCCAAATTTTTTCTTGTGATTGAGTTCCAGTTTTAAAGCATCACAGCCTGAGAGTATGCAGGGAATAATCTCAATCTTTTGGTATCGGTTGAGCCCTGATTTGTGACCCAGTATGTGGTCTATTCTGGAGAAAGTTCCATGTGTGCTCGAGAAGAATGAGTATTCTGTTGTTTTAGGGTGGAATGTTCTGTAAATATCTATCAGGTCCATCTGGTTCAATGTATCATTCAAAGCTCTTGTTTCCTTGTTGATTTTCTGCTGAGATGATCTGTCCATTGCTGAGAGTGGAGTATTGAGGTCTCCTACAATTAACGTATTGTTATCGATGCGACTCTTTATTTTGGTTAACAGTTGTCTTATGTAGATGGCTGCTCCCACATTGGGGGCATAGATATTTACAATTCTTAGATCTTCTTGTTGGATAGACCCTTTAAGAATGATATAGTGTCCTTCTGTGTCTCTAATTACAGACTTTAGTTTAAATCTAATTTGTCTGATATAAGAATTGCTACCCCAGCTTTCTTTTGAGGTCCGCTGGTGTGGAAGATGGATCTCCATCCCTTCACTTTCAGTCTGGATGTATCTTTAGGTTCAAAATGAGTCTCTTGTAGACAGCATATGGATGGGTTCTGTCTTTTTATCCAGTCTGCTACCCTGTGCTGTTTTATGGGAGCATTTAGGTCATTCACGTTGAGAGTGATTATTGAAAGATATGAATTAATTGTCATCATGTTGCTTGTGAAGACGTTGTTTTTATAGATATTCCCTGTAAATTTCTGTTGTATATCACTCTTGGGGTCTTTCTCCTTTTATAGAACCCCCCTTAATATTTCTTGCAGGGCCAGCTTAGTGGTCACATATTCTTTCAGCTTCTGCCGGGCTTGGAAGGTCTGCATCTCTCCATCCATTCTAAATGAAAGCCTTGCCAAATAAAGTATTCTTGGCTGCATGTTCTTCTCATTTAGTACCCTGAATATGTCTTGCCAGGCCTTTCTGGCTTGCCAGTTCTCTGTGGATAGGTCTGACGTTATTCTGATGTTCCTCCCTCTGTACATAAGGAATCTCTTCCCCCTAACTGCCCTTAAGATGGTTTCCTTGGTTCTAAGATTTGCAAGTATTACTATTACATGCCAGGGTGTTGGCCTGTTTGCCTTGATCTTGGGAGGGGTCCTCTCTACCTCTAGGACAGGAATGTTTGTTTCATTCCCCAGATTAGGGAAGTTCTCAGCTACGATTTGCTCAAATACATCTTCTAGTCCTCTCTCTCTCTCCACTCCCTCTGGGATTCCAATTATTCTGACATTGGAACGCTTCATGGTGTCACTTATTTCTCTGATTCTATTTTCATGGACTCTGAGTTGTTTTTCCCTGGCCTCCTCTTTTCCCTTTTTATCTATTATATTGTCTTCCAGGTCGCTTATTCGTTCTTCTGCCTCAGTTACCCTAGCTGTTAGATTATCTAGATCGGATTGGATCTCATTGATAGCATTTTTAAGTTCTGCCAATTCAGCTTTCATTTCTGCCCTTAGAGACTCTATGTTGCCATTAATTGATTTCTCCATTCTAGCCATTGTCTTCACAATTGCTAGCCTGAATTCCATCTCCGACATCTTGGTTATATCTGCATCCATTTGTAAATCTGCAGCATAAGTCATAATCTCTGAGTTTTTTCTATTTTGGGGGCTCCTCCTCCTAGTCATTCTGTTGATGGGTGTTTGAGGGAATGTATAGAGTCCAAATTATTGACCAGAACCCAAGCAAGATGCACCTGTTTTCTTGGGACCTTAAGGTTGCTGGCTTCTTGTTTTCCCAGCCTGTCTTCTGGGGGAGGAGCCTGCTGTGCTGTTACTCAGGCAACTCTGTTTGGGCGGAGTTGCCCTGCCCCCCTGTGGCGGGGGATGGGCTCAGCGGGAATCAGTTTTGGGGGCTTTTGTTCTCTGGCGGCTTTCCCTGTCGGCTTTCCACGTCTCTTCCATGAGTCAGAGCAGAAAAGACTGTTTCCAACCCTCTGCCTCAGAGCAGAGAGATCATAGTCTGTTCTTCAGTGAGCTCTCCAGGCCACACTATCTCCATTTCTGCCCGTGCTGCTATAAACTGCAGCGTCCTGGGTTGTGCGCCTCTCTGAAGCGCTCCCAGTCCTGCCTCCAGGTCCTGGCACGTCTCTGTCCTTTGTGCTTCTAAAACCTCTAGCCGCCCCCAGTTCGGAGGCGCGACCCCGCCGCTGAGGGTTTCCACCCCAGGGGGCTGCCCTAAAGTCCTTTCCTTGCTGCTACCAGTCTGTGAGTCTGTGCCCCGTCCCCAGCGTGTGAGGCTGTCACTCACCAGCGGTGCAGGATTCCCACTGCCAGGCACCCTCCTGCTGCCGTTTATCCTCTGATATCTGCCTGTGGAATCACGGCTCCCCGCTTCCTACCTCAAAACCAACCACCTGCGTTATTCTGTTTGTAGAGATCCAGATCTTCTTACATCTCAGGCTGGTTTCGTGGGTGCTCAGAATGGTCTGGTAGATATCCAGCTCAATTCCAGGGACCAGTTGAAATAGGGTCCCCTACTTCTCCACCATCTTTCCCCTCTCTCCTGTAACCCAAAATTTTAAAGAGAGAACAACTTATATATATATATGCCAAAAATAAGGTTAACTACTATGAAGGGATAGAATATGACTATAAAAATGAAAAATAAAAAAGATTTTTTAAAAAACGGATTGATAAGATGTTGGTTGAAAAAGGGAAAAAGTAAATTTCAAAAAAAAGAAAAAGAAAAAAAGGAAAATTAAAAAAATTAACTTTGAAAGACTAAAGAATCAGGGGGGAAAAAGCCATGAATTCTATGTGCTGTATTCTCCTAGCGCTGGAGTTCTGCCATTCTCATTGATCGGTAAACTTGGTCTTGGCTGGCTGTTTTTGCTGATCTTCTGGGGGAGGGGCCTGTTGCCGTGGTTCTCAAATGTCTTTGCTGGAGGTGGAATTGCCCTGCCCTTGCCGGGCCCGGGTTAAGTAATCTGCTCGGGTTTGCTCTCAGGAGCTTTTGTTCCCTGCAAGCTTTCTGTACAGCTTTGGAGGACGAGAGTGAAAATGGCAGCCTCCCAATCTCTGCCCCAGAGGAGCCGAGAACTTGGGGCCACACACAGGCACCCCTGGTCTTCCTGTGACCCCAAGGGTCCTGAGACCACACTGTCCCAGCGAGGGTTCCACCCCCCACTTAGCCACTGGAGCAACATCCCTCAGCAGAGCCAACTTCTAAAATTTCCGATTTTGTGCTCTGCTGCTCTATCACTTGCCAGTAGCGGTTGACGGAGGCCCCCTCCCCCGCTGTCTATCTTCCCTAATATTGCCTCAGATTCACTTCTCTGCACGTCCTACTTTCCAGAAAGTGTTTGCTTTTCTGTTCAGAGAGTTGCTGCTATTCTTTTCCTCGATCTCCTGTTGAGTTCATAGGTGTTCAGAATGGTTTGGTCCCTATCTAGCTGAATTCCTGGGACCAGACGAAATTTAGGTCTCCTACTCCTCTGCCATCTTGTTCCAAATCCTCCCCACTGTCTTTTGATCGTTCCTCATTATTGAGGGAATTGGGAAGATGACTGCTCTAGCTAATTCCTGCTGAAATAGTATGGAGATCAGGTTAGAGGAATGGAAACTTTTTGTACTCATTTGGAAATATTCCTTTGTTCCAGTTTGTAAGCAAACATTCTGCATTACCATTTTTGTAATTTTTCTTTGGTTTTTGTTTTTGTTCAACATTTTATACCACATCTTGTGATTAAGTAGCAAAGTTAGGAATATGGATATTCCAAATATGAGCAATCCTAGGAAAATTGACTTAATTTCTTGGAGGATTCAAGAAAATAACCCTGAAAACCAGTCGAAATCTGAATCTTTGACTTCAGGGGAGATTTATTGTAACACATATCTCATTTTCTTATTTTGTGAAGACAAACTTCAATTTCTGAGGAAATATTAATATATGTGCTGCAGGATGAATTAGCTTCTACACAAACATCCTGCTCTGCTAAAATATAATCTAAAGCAATTATATTATCTGAAACTATTCTGGCCAAAGAGTCTAAGGCCTTTTGTTGGGCTGCTTGGCATGGGCAGTTTCATTTGCTATAATTCCTAAAGTTATTGAAAAAATTTTAATTGTATGTTCACATGATGCCATCCCCCACCATGGCAGTAATGTTCTCGCAAACATGTACCAAATTCCATCTTCTTGATTTCTGGGAAGATAATCATAATATTTTGTGATTTCTCTTTAACCTGTAGAATAGTTGAGAGTATTGGTCCAATGGCTGATTTTATTAGAATTATATTTGAAAAAAAGGATGATCAAACATCCTAAAAGACAAGTACCTTCCATGTTCCAGGCATTTAATAATTCATATCACCAAGGGAAGTGTTGATATCCACAGACAAAAATATAACATGGGGATTCACATAGCACTCCTCTTAATTTATAGGGGTTAATACTTTCACTTTGAAGAATCATTGAAAGTATCATTTGAAACCAAGAAGAATATAGTTAAGTTTGGTGTAATTGGTAAGAGGTTATCCAGGAAGGAGTGGGGGGGCCTCATGTGGTCAAGTTCTTTTAGTTTGCAGTATTGTACAGAGAGGAGCAGGACAAGATGAGTGACTTTTGTTAAAACAGCATATTTCCCCAAAATCTCTGAAAGGTGGAGAAAGGAAAAAGGGTCATTTAAGTTTACAAGAGGTGAAATTATTAACTGTTATGATTATATTGTAAACATAAGAATTACAAGCTTCTTGGGGTGGATTCCGATCACTGAATGTGAGAGATCCATGTTTTGGGATAGCTAGGTGAAAACAAGGGATGGGAGCAGTGAGGGAGGCTGGCTTGATTAACCTGACTAGAAGCTAATGGAATGCAACAATTTAGATGTATTGAAAAATTAGGAACAAGAGAAAAGTTGGTTACAGACATTACTATTTGGTCACTGCCGTTGTAGACTGAATGGGGTGTAGGGTGACATATCCAACAGCAAGAAAGATTGCCAGCCTTGGCTAATGTTTGAGAAATCCTAATCATAGAATTATCTTTCCAAGCTTGAGAGGTTATAACCAATAGGAAAATGCAAACAGAAAAAGTAATAACATTCATAGTGTATAAACTATTAATAGGTCATAGGTTATTTGTTACTTTTGTTTTCTTCAGACCAGCTCTCCTAAATAGCAGTTTCAGGTTGTCACAGGTTCGCTGGTCCAAGCAGCATTCTTTCCCATGTTCTTGCTGAAAGGGCATAGAAAACCTGTGGATTCTTGTGGAACAAGCTTAATTTGAGTGTGATAAATCTATGGCTTAATTCCCTTCAGTTTCACTGAAGAATGGTGGTCAACAGCACCTAATAAGGTCCTGTCCACTGAGGTTGGAGTTGGTCCTCCAGGTCTTCAGGATTCAAGTAGTATAAGAGTACATCTGTGGACTGCATCAACCTGCTAGAAGCAAACTTAGGTATAGCACTTAGACTATTTCCCCAAAATTGAATGTACCTGATAGTATCCAATTCCCTAACATGAGCCCCATCAGTAACTCTAAGCCATGAAAAGAATGTAGAAAGTGTCCTTCATAAAACATTTCATAGGGGATTAAACCAAGCCCAATTTTAGGGGCTACTCTTACCTGAAGTGGGACAATTGGCCAGAATTTTTCCCAAGTTAAATTGTTTTGATAGCTTCTGAAAACTCTGAATGGCATGAAAAAGCCATTCTTGTAAATGTGTCTACAAATTCTAGCAAATATTGAAAATTATCTGTTGTTTTTGGCATCATGGAAAAGTCTTTCTACCAGTCTTCTCCAGGTTTGGTGCCTGTAACTTATATACCTTTTAGGACTGGTGGAAGTTCAGTCCTAGGATTGTTTTGTAGCACAAATGTCACATTTTTGGACCATATTTTAAATAGTTCTTTGAATATTTGGATCCATAATATATTTTTGGATCCACTGAAGAGCAGCATTTTGCCCAGAATGGGTGCTTTGGTGAATATCACTAATTATCCCCTCCATAAGATGTCCTAGGATAAAGATTATTCCTTATTCATTATATTTCCAACCAGTTTCAGTGCCAGCATTATGTCCAAATATCCATCCCTTAGCTTTTCTAAGTCTTCAGAGGAATATTAGGGTTGATATGTTGTTAAGTCTATGTCTGGTACTAAAGCCATTATAGAGGGTTTTGGAGTCTTCATCTGGGCTGCCAATTTGGCAGTTTGATCTGCCTGATTGTTCTCTTGGGCAATCAGTCCAATTTCTGGTGTCCCCAGCAGTGGACAATAGCTACCTCCTTGAGTTCCAAAACAGCTTCTAGTACTTCTAAAATCTCTTTGGCCTGTTTAATTTCCCTATTTCCTGAAGTTAACAACCCTCCTTCCTTCCAAATGGCTCCATGTGCATGGACTGCCAAAAAGGTATATTTAGAATCAGTAAAAACAGTCACGTCTTGTCCTTACCTAAATGGAGGCTCTTATGAGAGCTATGGTTTCAGCTTTCTGAGTGGAGATACCCGGTGGGAGGGCTTCTACTTCTAATGTTTGCTGATGGGTCACCACTGCGTACCCAGTTCTTTATTGTCCTTGATCCATACTGCACTGTTCCCGTCTATGAACATCTCAAGGTTATGATTTTCTAATGGCAGATCCATTGAATCAGGCTGGAATAAACTTGTTTAATTATCTGTATACAGTCATGTGTTGGTGGGGAGCAAGGTGGCTGGGTTCAAGATGGAGACTACTCTTTTTTTTATTCATTCAATTAGCCAAGGGATAGTACATCATTAGTTTTTTTAATTTAATTTTTAATTTATTTAATTTTTATTAAAAAAATTTTTTTATTATGTTATGTTAATCACCATACAATACATCATTAGTTTTTGATGTGATACATGATTCATTGTTTTCGTATAACACCCAGTGCTCCATGCAGTATGTGCCCTCCTTAATACCCATCACTGGCTTAGTTTTTGATATAATGTTCAATGATTCATTAGTTGAGACCACTTTCAAAGTAACTTTGGGATTGTCTGATACGACATTCTATTTGCCTAATATTCTAGAGGTGAGCCAGTAGCCACCCTTTTGTTCCAGTAGGGGGAGACATTATGTGGCGTATGCAGTGTGGTAGGTGGTCCCAAAGCAGATTTTTCTACTTCTTGTAATTGATGACAAGTGGCTGTTATTGTTCTCAGACAATTAGCTATTAGATCTAATTATTTTGAAAAATAGGCAATAAGTCTTTTTATGTTGTCCAGATTCTGAGTTAGCACTCCCCAAACTGATCCCCTGCCTCTCATGGACAAAGAAATCAAAGGGCTTTCTGTTATCTGGAAGGCCTGAAGCAGGAGCTGTGAGTAGCTTTTCTTTAATAACTTGGAATGCCTTATGGCATTCTCTAGCCCATTCAAGAGGCTCATTGTTTCCTCCTTTAAGGATTTCATAGAGGGGTTTAGTGATGGATCCAAAATCAGGAATCCAGATATGGCAAAATCTAGCCATACCTAGGAATCTATGCAACTGTCTTTTAGTAGTGAGCACTGTGACCCTCACTAATGTTCCCTCCTGTTGGGAGCAGGTTCCTTTGTCTCTGTGACAGTTCGAAGCCCAGATATTTAACTGATATTTGAGAGATTTGGGCCTTTCTCTGAGACTTTATGGCCTTACTTATCCAGAAAGTTTAGGGTCAAAATCACATTTTGGTCTGAGGCTTCTCTAATCTTACTGGCAACCAACCTAACAACTACATATTGAAGGAGGGTTCCTCCTTATAATTGGAGGTGCCTTAAGTCCGTGACTAAGACTTTCCCCCAAATGACGAGGGAGTTCTTAAAGCCTTGGGGAAGGACCATCCAGCAATATTGCTGCTTATTCTTAGTCTTAGGGTCTTTCCAAATGCAAACAGTTTCTTGGAGTCTGAACTGAGAGTCTGAACTTGGATTTAAAAGAACGTGTCTTTTAAATCCAAGAGCAGTAAACTATTGAAACTCCCCAGACAAGGTTGTTAAGAGAGTATATAGATTAGTTACCACCAGGTGGATATCTTCTACAATTTGGTTTATGGCCCTTAAATCTGAACAGGCAAAATAGGGGTATTGTATGGGGATTGGCAGAGGTGGATGAGGCCAAATTCTAAGACAAAGGGCTGAATTCCTCTTTTAGTTTGTTCTTTAATGTCTGAGGTTTGGAATCTTAACCCCATCACAAAACTTAACATGTACAAGTGTCCCTGATTTTGCTCATTCTGGCTTCCCATCTGCCCAAACATCTGATCTTAACCTCTCAGATGATTTCTTCAGGGAGCTCTAATAGAACTTCTCTACCTTGATGTAGTAGCAATGCTTGAAAGGCATAAGCTTGCTCTGGTGGTACCTTTATATCCAGTGTCCAGTTGCAAAACTGTCTTCAGCATTCGGTTTAGTTAACAGATCACATCCCAGTAAAGGGATGGGACATTTAGGCATATTCTGAAAGCTGTGTTTAAGGTGAGTCTGTACCATTTGACAGTCTGGTGGTTGTAGGAAGGTTTTAGTCAATACTTCTCCCGAAACTCCTGGTACAGCTATAGTTTGATTTGTGGGCCGAGAGAGCCAAGTGTTCAGTACTGAATATGTGGCCCTGGTATTAACCAAAAAGTCTATGAGTTTATTTCCAATTGCCATTGTTACTCAGGTTCCTTGTGGGATATGACGACAGGCTTTACAAGGTTTAAAGGAACCCTTGGGCCCCTTCATTCTTGGTGACTATCAACCAAGTCAGGCATCTGTTGGGCATTATGGGACTCTGTCCTCAAGAGACCTCATGAGCCTGGGGCGTTCTCTTTTCCAATGGCCCTCTTCTTTTACAATAGGCACATTAATGAGACCCTAAATCGGGGTATCCTTCAGGGTCCAAGAAACCTGAATTTCTTACCTGGTGTCGATCTCATCCTCTAGTGGTCCTTGGCCTGGTATTAGCTTTCCTTGAGTTAAGGCAGCAGCTAACAAGGCAACCTGCTGTTTTCATTTTCTGGTTCTCTTTTATTTCTTGCATTTGTCTCTGCTGTTAAAATCTTTAAAGGCGGTTTTAAACAATTTTTGAAAGGCATTCCCAATGCACTCTCCAGCTTTGAAGTTTCTTTTGAATGTCCAGATATGTTTTGTCCCATAACATCATATTGATCATTTTATTTTATTCTATTTTAATTAAAAAATTCTTTAATTTAAATTTTAGTTAGTTAACATACAGTGCAATATTGTATTCAGGAGTAGAATCCAGTGGTTAATTACTTACAACACTCAGTGCTAATCATAACAAATGCCCTCCTTAATACCCATCATCCATCTAGCCCATTCCCCACCCACCTCCCTCCATCAACCCTCAGTTTGTTCTCTCTTGTTAAGAGTCTCTCATGGTTTGTTTCCCTCTGTCCTTTTCCCCTGCTTTCCAATATGTTAATCTGTTCTGTTTCTCAAATTCCACATATGAGTGAAATCATTGGTATAGGTATTTGTCTTTCTCTGACTTATTTCACTTAGCATGATACAATCTAGCTCCAACCATTGTTGTGGCAAATGGCAAGATTTCATTCTTTTTGATGGCTGAGTAATATTCCATTTCCCAGGACCATTCCATTCCACATCTTCTTTATCCATTCATCAGTTGATGGACATTAGGACTCTCTCCATAGTTTGGCTATTGCTGATAATGCTGCTATAAACATCAGGGTGCATGTACCCCTTTGAATCTGTATTTTTGTATTATTTAGGTAAAGACCTAGTAGTGCAATTGCTGGATCAGAGGGTATTTCTATTTTTCACTTTTTGAGGAACCTCCATACTGTTTTCCAGAGTGGCTGCACCAGTTTGCATTCCCACCAACAGTGCAAGAGGGTTCTCCTTTCTCTGCATCCTTGCCAACACCTATTGTTTCTTGTGTTGTTAATTTTAGCCATTCTGACAGGTGTGAGGTGGTATCTCATCATGTTTTGTTTTTGTTTTTGTTTTTTTAATTATGTTCAGTTAGCCAGCATATAGAAATCAGAGAGGGAGACAAACCATGAGAGACTCTGGACTCTGGGAAACAAACTGAGGATTACAGAAGGGAGGGGGGTGGGAGGATGGGGTAGCTGAGTGATGGGTATTAAGGAGGGCATGTGTTGTGATGAACACTGGGTGTTATACACAACTAATGAATTGTTGAACAGTACATCATCATAGTTTTGATTTGTATTTCCCTGATGCTGAGTGATGTTGAGCATATTTTCTTTCTTTCTTTTTTAATGTTCAGTTAGCCAGCATATAGTACATCATTAGTTTTTGATGTAGTGTGTCTGTTAACCAACTGTCTTCTTTGGAAAAGTGTCTATTCATGTCTTCTGCCCATTTCTTGATTGGATTATTTATTTTTTGGGTGTTGAGTTTATAAGTTCTTTATAGATTTTGGAAACTAACCCTTTATCAGATATGTCATTTGCAAATATCTTCTATTCCATAGGCTGCCTTTCAATTTTGTTGATTGTTTCCTTTGCTGTGCAGAAACTTTTTATCTTGATGAAGTCCCAATAGTTCATTTTTGCTTTTGATTCCCTTGCCTCTGGCCACATGTCTAGTAAGTTGTTATGGCTGAGGTCAAAGAGGTTGCTGCCTGTGTTCTTCTCTAGGATTTTGATGGTTTCTTGTCTCACATTTAGGTCTTTCATCCATTTTGAGTTTATTGTGTATGATGTAAGAAAGTGGTGCAGTTTCATTCTTCTGCATGTTGCTGTCCACTTTTCCCAGGACCATTTATTGAAGACACTGTCTTTTTTCCATTAGATATTCTTTCCTGTTTTGTCGAAGATTAGTTAACCTTATAGTTGTGGGTCCATTTCTGGGTTCTCTATTCTTTTCCAGTGATCTATGTGTCTGTTTTTGTGCCAGTACCATAGTGTCTTGATCACTACAACTTTGTATTATAGCTTGAAATCTGGAATCGTGATGCCTCCAGTTTTGTTTTTCTTTTTCAGGATTGCTTTGGCTATTCAGGATCTTTCCTGGTTCCATACAAATTTTAGGATTATTTGCTCTAGCTCTGTGAAGAATGCTGGTGGTATTTTGATAGGATTGCATTAAATGTGTAGATTGCTTTGGGTGTATAGAAATTTTAACAATGTTTGTTCTTCCAATCCATAAGCATAGAATACTTTTCCATTTCTTTGTGTCTTCCTCAGTTTCTTTCATAAGTGTTCTATAGTTTTCAGAGTATAGATCTTCTACCTCTTTAGTTAGGTTTATTCCTAAGTATCTTATTGTTTTTGGTGCAATTGCGAATGGGATCAATTCCTTTATTTCTCTTTCTGCTGCTTCATTATTAGTGTATAGAAATGCAACAGATTTCTGCACATTGATTTTATGTTCTTCAACTTTGCAGAATTCATGTGTTACCTCTAGCAATTTTTTGGTGGAGTCTTTCGGGTTTTCTTTTTTTTTTTTTTTTAAGGATTTTATTTATTTATTTGACAGAGAGAGAGAGAGAGATAGTGAGAGCAGGAACACAAGCAGGGAGAGTGGGAGAGGGAGAAGCAGGCTTCCCACTGAGCAGGGAGCCTGATGTGGGGCTCGATCCCCGGACCCTAGGATCATGACCTGAACCGCTTAATGAATGAGCCACCCAGGCGCCCCTCTTTCGGATTTTCTACATGGTATCATGTCATCTGCAAATAGTGAAAGTTTGGCTTCTTCCCTGCCAGTGTAGAGGCCTTTTATTTCTTTTTGTTATCGATTGCTGAGGTGAAGACTTCCAGTACTATGTTAAATAGTCATGGTGAGATGAGATTGGGTGCATTCAGGGTGGTATGGCATTAAGGAGGGCACGTGATGTGATGAGCACTGGGTGTTATATGCAACTAATGAATCATTGAACACTACACCAGAAACTAATGACACACTATATGTTGGCTAATTGCATTTAAATAAAATATTAAAAAAATAAAATTCCATTGAAGAGGATGTAAAAAAAAAAAACACCACAAAACACTAGAAACAAATAGTCATGGTGAGAGTGTCTTACCTTGTTCCTAACCATAGGGGAAAGGATCTCAGTTTTTCCCCACAGAGATTGATATTAGCTGTGGGTCTTTTGTATATGGCCTTTATGATGTTGAGGTATGTTCCATGTATCTCTACTTTGTATGTTCCATGTATCTCTGTTTTTTTTTTTATCAGGAATGGATGCTGAAAAAAAATGGATGCTGAATTTTGTCAAATGCTTTTTCTGCATCTATTGAGAGGATCATAAGGTTCTTAGCCTTTCTTTTATTAATGTACTGTATCACATTAATTGATTTGCAAGTATTGAACCAACCCTGTAGCCCAGGAATAAAGCCCACTTGATTGTGAGGAATAATTCTTTTAATGGACTATTGAATTTTATTTGCTAGTATTTAATTAAGAATTTTTGCATCCATGTTCATTAGGAATATTGACCTGTAATTCTCCTTTTTAGTGGGATCTTCGTCTGGTTTTGGAATCAAGGTAATGCTGGCTTTGTAGAATGAGTTTGGAAGTTTTCCTTCCTTTTCTATTTTTTGGATCAGTTAGAGGAGAATAGGTATTAACTCTTCTCTAAATGTCTGGTAGAATTCCCCTGGGAAGCCATCTGGCCCAGGACTCTTGTTTGTTGGGAGATTTCTGATTACTAATTCAATTTCTTTTTTTTAAATTTTATTTTATTATGTTATGTTAATCACCATACGCCACATCATTAGTTTTTGATGTGGTGATCCACGATTCGATGAATATGGATTCCAAAATCCTCAACAAAATCCTAGCTAGTAGGATCCAACAATACATTAAAAGGATCATCCACCACAACCAAGTGGGATTTATCCCCGTGATGCAAGGTGGTCCAACATTCGCAAATCAATCAATGTGATAGAACACATTAATAAGAGGATAGAGAAGAACCATATGATCCTCTCAATTGATGCAGAAAAAGCATTTGACAAAACACAGCATCCTTTCCTGATTAAAACTCTTCAGAGTATAGGGATAGAGGGAACATTCCTTAAGTTCATAAAATCCATCTATGAAAAACCCACAGCAAATATCATCCTCAATGGGGAAAAGCTGAGAGTCTTTCCCTTAAGATCAGGAACACGTCAAGGATGCCCGCTCTCGCCACTATTGTTCAACTTAGTACTAGAAGTCTTAGCAACAGCAATCAGACAACAACAACAACAAAAATGAAAGTTATTCAAATTGACAAAGAAGAAGTCAAACTCTCTCTTTTCGCAGATGACATGATACTTTATGTGGAAAACCCAAAGACTCCACCCCCAAATTACTGGAACTCATACAGCAATTCAGTAATGTGGCAGGATACAAAATCAATGCACAGAAATCAGTTGCTTTCTTATACACTAACAATGCAACTGTAGAAAGAGAAATTAGAGAAATGATTCCATTTACAATAGCACCAAAAACCATAAGATACCTCGGAATAAACCTAACCAAAGAGGTAAAGGATCAATACTCTAGGAACTACAGAACACTCATGAAAGAAATTGAAGAAGACACAAAAAGATGGAAAAACATTTCATGCTCATGGATCGGAAGAATAAACATTGTTAAAATGTCTATGCTACCCAGAGCAATCTATAATATCCCAATCAAAATTCCAATGACATTTTTCAAAGTGCTGGAACAAACAATCCTAAAATTTGTATGGAATCAGAAAAGACCCCGAATCGCCAAGGAAATGTTGAAAAAGAAAAACAAAGTTGGGGGCATCACGTTGTCCGATTACTTATTCAATTTCTTTGCTGGTTATGGGTCTGTTCAAATTTTCTGTTTCTTCCTGTTTCAGTTTTGGTAGTTTGTAAGTTTCTAGGAATTTGCCCATTTCTTCCAGAGTGCCCTGTTTGTTGGCATGTAATTTTTCATAGTATTCTCTTATAGTTTGTATCTCTATGGTGTTGGTTGTGATCTCTCCTCTTTCATTTGTGATTTTATCGATTTAGGTCTTTTCTCTTTTCTTTTTGATAAGTCTGGCTAGGTATTTTATTCTTCAAAGAACTAGTTCTTAGTTTCATTGATCTGTTCTACTGTTTTTTTTTCTTTCTTTGTTTCTATATCATTTTTTCTGCTCCAATCTTTAATATTTACTGTTCCTTTTCTAGCTCCTCTACTTGTAAGGTTAGGTTGTGTATTTGAGATTTTTTTTCCTTTTTTTAAAAATTAAAATTCAATTTAGTTAACATATACTATATTATTAATTTCAGGACTAAAATCCAGTGATTCATCAGTTGCATATGACACCCAGTACTCATTACACCAAGTGCCCTCCTTAATGCCCATCACCCAGTTACCCCATTACCTACCCACCTCCCCTGCAGCAACTCTCCATTTGTTTTCTATAGTTAAGAGTCTCTCATGGTTTTTCTCCCTCTCTGATGACTTCCCATTCAGTTTTCCCTCGCTTCTCCTATGATTCTCTGTGCTGTTTCTCACATTCCACATATGAGTGGAACCATATGATACTTGTCTTTCTCTGATTGACTGTTTTTGTTCAACATAATACCCTCCATCCATGTCAATGTAAATGGTAAGTATTCATCCTTTCTGATGGCTGAGTAATATTCGAGTGTATATATATACCACATATTCTTTATCCATTCATCTGTTGAAGGACATCTTGGATCTTTCCACAGTTTGGCTATTGTGGACATTGCTGCTATGAACATTGGGGTGCAGGTACCCCTCAAATCAGTACATTTGTACCTTTGTGGTAAATACCTAGCAGCACAATTTGCTGGGTCATAGGGTAGCTCTATTTTTAACTTCTTCAAGAACCTCCACACTGTTTTCCAGAGTGACTGTACCATCTTGCAATCCCACCAACAGTGTAAAAGGATTCCCCTTTCTCCACATCCTCACCAACACTTGTTGTTTCCTGTCTTGTTAATTTTAGCCATTCTGACTGGTGTAAGGTGATATCTCATTGTGGTTTTGATTTGTATTTCCCTGATGCTGTGTGATGTTGAGCACTTTTTCATGTGTCTGTTGGCCATTTGGATGTCTTCTTTGCAGAAATATCGGTTCATATCTTCTGCCCATTTCTTGATTGGATTATTTGTTCCTTGGGTGTTGAGTTTGAGAAATTCTTTATAGATTTTGGACACTAGCCCTTTATCTGATATGTCATTTGCAAATATCTCCTCCCATTCTGTTGGTTGTCTTTTGGTTTTGTTGACTGTTTCCTTTGCTGTGCAAAAGCTTTTTATCTTGATGAAGTCCCAATTGTTCATTTTTGCCCTTGCTTCCCTTGCCTTTGGCGATGTGTCTAGGAAGAAGTTGCGGCTGAGGTTGAAGAGGTTGCTGCCCTGTGTTCTACTCAAGGATTTTGATGGATTCCTGTCTCACATTTAGAACTTTCATCCATTTTGAGTTTATCTTTGTGTATGGTGTAAGAGAATGGTCCAGTTTCATTCTTCGTAATGTGGCTGTCCACTTTTCCCAGGACCATTTATTGAAGAGACTGTCCTTTTTCCATTGGATATTCTTTCCTGCTTTGTCAAAGATTAGTTGACCTTAGAGTTGAGGGTCCATTTCTGGGTTCTCTATTGTGTTCCATTGATCCTTGTGTCTACTTTTGTGCCACTATCATACTGTCTTGATGATTACAGCTTTGTAATACAGCTTGAAGTCTTGCATTATGATGCCACCAGGTTTAGTTTTCTTTTTCAACATTCCTTTGGCTATTTGGGGTCTTTTCTGGCTCCATACAAATTTTAGGATTGTTTTTTCCAGCTCTGTGAAAAATGTCAATGGTATTGTGATAGGGGTTGCATTGAATGTGTAGAATGCTCTGAGCAGCGCATACATTTTCACAATATTTATTCTTCCATCCATGAGCATGGAATGCTTTTCCATTTCTTTGTGTCTTCCTCAATTTCTTTCATAAGTGTTCTGTAGTTTTTAGAGTACAGATCCCTTACCTCTTTGTTTAGGTTTATTCCTAGGTATCTTATAGTTTGTGGTGCAATTGTAAATGGGATCAATTTCTTAATTTCTCTTTCCTCTTTCTCATTGTTAGTGTATAGAAATGCAATGGATTTCTGTGCATTGATTTTATATCCTGCCACGTTGCTGAATTCCTGTATGAATTTTAGCAGTTTTGGGGTGGAGTCTTTTTGGTTTTCCACATAGAGTATCATGTCATCTGTGAAGAGTGAGAGTTTGACTTCTTTGCTAATTTGAATGCCTTTTATTTCTTTTTGTTGTCTGTTGTCTAGTACTATGTTGAACAACAGTGGTAAGAATGGGTATCCTTGTCCCGTTCCTGACCTTAGGGGGAAAGCTCTGTTTTTCCCCATTGAGAATGATATTCGCTGTGGGATTTTTTTAGAATGGCTTTTATGATATTGAGGTATGTTCCCACTATCCCTACAATGTGGAGAGTTTTAATCAAGAAAGGATGCTGTATTTTGCCAAATGCCTTTTCTGCATCAATTGAGAAGATCATATGATTCTTGTCTTTTCTTTTATTAATGTGATGTATCACACTGATTGATTTGTGGTTGTTGAACCAACCTTGCAGCCCAGGAATAAATCCCACTGGTCGTGGTGAATAATCCTTTCAATGTACTGTTGGATCCTATCGGCTAGGATCTTGTGAGAATTTTGGCATCCATGTTCATCAGAGACATTGATCTGTAATTGTCCTTTTGGGTGGAGTCTTTGTCTGGTTTTGGGATCAAGATAATGCTGGCCTCATAGAATGAGTTTGGACATTTTCCTTCCATTTCTATTTTTTGAAACAGCTTCAAAAGAATAGGTATTAGCTCTTCTTTAAATGTTTGGTAGAAATCCCCTGGGAAACCATCTGGCCCTGGACTTTGCTTGTTGGGAGATTTTTGATTACTGCTTCAATTTCCTTGCTGGTTATGGGTCTGTTCAGGCTTTCTATTTTTTCCTGTTTCAGTTTTGGTAGTTCATAAGTTTCTAGGAATTTATCCATTTCTTCCAGATTGCCTAATTTGTTGGCATATAGTTGCTCATAATATGTTCTTAAAATTGTTTGTATTTCCTTGGTGTTGGTTGTGATCTCTCCCCTTTCATTCAAGATTTTATTTATTTGGGTCCTTTCTCTTTTTGATATGTCTGGCTAGGGGTTTATTGATCTTATTAATTCTTTCAAAGAACCAGATCCTAGTTTCATTGATCTGTTCTCATGTTCTTTTGGTTTCTATTTCATTGATTTCTGCTCTAATCTTTATTATTTGTCTTTTCGTGCTTGGTTTAGGCTTTATTTATTGTTCTTTCTTCAGCTCCTTTAGGTGTAAGTTTAGGTAGTGTCTTTGAGACCTTTCTTGTTTCTTGAGAAAGGCTTGTATTGCTATATAATTCCCTCTTAGGACTGCCTTTGCTGTATCCCAAAGGTTTTGAACAGTTGTGTTTTCATTTTCATTTGTTTCCATGAATTTTTAAATTCTTCTTTAATTTCCTGGTTGATCCATTCATTCTTTAGTAGGATGCTCTTTAACTTCCATGTGTTTGAGTTCCTTCCAAATTTCCTCCTGTGATTGAGTTCCAGTTTCAAAGCATTGTGGTCTGAAAATATACAGGGAATAATCCCAATCTTTTGATATTGGTTGAGACCTGATTTGTGACCCAAGATGTGATCTATTCTGGAGAATGTTCCATGCGCACTGGAGAAGAACATGTATTCTGTTGCTTTCAGATGATATCTTCTATATATCTGTGGAGTCCATCTGGTCCAGTGTGTTATTCAAAGCCCTTGTTTCCTTCTTGATGTTCTGCCTAGATGATCCGTCCATTGCTTTGAGTAGGTGTTAAAGTCCCCTAATATTATAGTATTATTATCAATGTAGTTCTTTAATTTTGTTATTGATTGGTTTATATAATTGGCTGCTCCCAAGTTAGGAGCACAAATACTTATAATTGTTAGATCTTATTGTTGGATGCACACTTTGTGTATGATATAGTGTCCCTCTTCATCCTTTACTACAGTCTTTGGTTTAAAATCTAATTTGTCTGATATAAGGATTGCTACCTCTGCTTTCTTTTGAGGTCCATTAGCATGATAAATTGTTCTCCACCCCTACACTTTTTTTTTTTTAAAGATTTTATTTATTTGACAGAGAGAGCACAAGCAGAGGGAGAGAGAGGGAGAAGCAGGCTCCCTGCTGAGCAAGGAGCCCGATGTGGGACTCAATCCTAGGACCCTGGGATCATGACCCAGGCTGAAGGCAGCCGCTTAACCGACTGAGCCACCCAGGCGTCCCGACCCCTTCACTTTCAATCTGGAGGTGTCTTTAGGTCTAAAATGAGTCTCTTGTAGACAATATATGAATGGGTCTTGCTCCTTTATCCAATCTGATACCCTGTGTCTTTTGATTGGAGCATTTAGCCCATTTACATTCAGAGTAACTATTGAAAGATATGAACTTAGTGCCATTGTATTACCTGTAAAGTCCCTGTTTCTGTAGATTGTCTCTGTTTCTTTCTGGCCTATATTACTTTTGGGCTCTCTCTTCACTTACAGGATCCCCTTTAATATTTCTTGTAGGGCTGGTTTAGTGATCACAAATTCTTTTAGTTTATGTTTGTCCTGAAAGCTCTTTATCTCTCCTTCCATTCTGAATGACAGCCATGCTGGATAAAGTATTCCTAGCTGCATGTTTTTCTCATTTAGTATACGGAATGTATCATGCCAGTGTTTTCTGGCCTGCCAAGTCTCTGTGGATAGGTCTGCTGCCAGTCTAATGTTTCTACCATTGTAGGATTTAGGAGCTCTTGCCTCGAGCTGCATTCAGGATTTTCTCTTTATCTCCGAAATTTGCAAGGTTCACTATTATATGTTGGGTGTAGATCTGTTTTTATTGATTTTGAGAGGGGTTCTCTCTACCTCTTGGACTTGAATGTCTTTTTCCTTCCCCAGATTAGGGAAATTATCAGCTATGATTTGCTCAAATATTCCTTCTTTCCTTCTCTCTTTTTCTTCTTCCTCTGGGACCCCAATAATTCTAATATTGTTTCGTTTTATAGTATCGCTGATTTCTTGATGCCTCCCCTCATGGTCCGTTAGTTGTTTTTCTCTTTTCTTCAGCTTCCTTCCTTTCTATCAACTTGTCTTCTATGTCACTGACTCTCTCTTCTGCCTCATTTGCCCTAGCTTTTAGAGCATCCAATTTAGACTGTATTTCACTTAAAGCATTTTTAAATTTCGGCCCAATTAGATTTCATTTCTGTACTAAGAGATTCTCTTGTGTCTTTTATGCTTTTGTCAAGCCCAGCTCTAACTTTATAATTGTTATCCTGAATTCCAGCTCTGACATTTTACTTATATCTGTATCAATTAGTTCTGTGGCAAAGAACCATTAAATCTAGTTCTTTCTTTTTTTACGAATTCATCCTTCTAGTCATTTTGCCCAGATGGAATGAATGAACGAGAGTACAAAATCAAAAATATCAACCACGATCCAAGTGAAATACATACTAGACAAATCCAAAGAGGTCAGAAACCAAAAAAAGAAAGGAATAAAAGAAAAAAAAAAGGCGGGGGGGGGAATATAATCTCTCAGGTGGACAAATAGGGTGATCCACTTGGTCTTTTGTGATTGAGTTTAAGTTTCATAGTGTTGCAGTTTGAAAATATGCACAGTGTGATCTCAATCTTTTTGTACTTGTTGAGGGCTGACTTGTGACCCAGTATGGGATCTATTCTGGAGAATGTTCCATGTGCACTGAAAGAGAATGTGTATTCTGCTATTTTAGGATGAAATGTTCTGAATATAACATGGACTCTATTAAGTCCATCTGGTCCAGTGTGTCATTCAAAGCCACTGTTTCCTTATTGATTTTCTGTTAGATGATTTGTCCATTACTGTGAGTGGGGTGTTAGAGTCCCCTACTATTATTGTATTATTAGCAATGAGTTTCTTTATGTTTATTGTTAATTGATTTATATATTTGGTTGCTAGCAAGTTGGGGGCATAAATATTCATAATTCTTAGACCTTCTTTTTGGATAGACACTTTTATTACGATATAGTGTCCTTCTTCATCACTTATTACAATCTTTTGTTTAAAATCTAGTTTGTGGCTAACAGACCCATGAAAAAGTCCTCAGCATCACTCAGCATCAGGGAAATACAAAACAATGAGATACCACCTCACACCAGTCAGAATGGCTAAAATGAATAACTCAGGAAATAACAAATGTTGGCAGGGGTATGGAGAAAGGGGAACCCTCCTGCAGTGTTGGTGGGAATGCAAACTGGTGTAGACACTCTGGAAAACAGTATGGAGATTCCTGAAAAAGTTAAAAATAGAACTACTCTACAACCAGCAGTTGCACTATTAGGTATTTATCCAAAGGACGCAAACATAGTGATCTGAAGGGGACCTATACCCCAATATTTATAGCAGCAATGTCCAAAATAGCCAAAATATGGAAAGAGCGCAGATGTCCAGTGACAGGTGAATGGATAAAGAAGATGTGATATGTATATGTGTATACACACACACACACACACAATGGAATATTACTCAGCATCAAAAAGAGTTACATCTTGCCATATGTAACAACATGGATGGAAATAGAGGGTATTATACTAAGCGAAATAAGTCAGTTAGAGAAAGACAAATACCCTATGATTTCACTCATTTGTGGAGATTAAGAAACAAAACCGATGAACATGGGGAAGGGAAGGAAAAATAAAATAAGATGAAAACAGAGAGGGGGGCAAACCATAAGAGACTCTTAACTATAGGAAACAAACTGAGGGTTGCTGGTGGGGGATTGGGTAACTGAGTGATGGGTATTAAGGAGGGCACTTGATTTAATGAGCACTGGGTGTTATATGCAACTGATGAATCACTAAATTCTACCCCTCAAACTAATAATGCACTATGTGTTAACTAAATTGAATTTAAATTAACCCCCCACAAATCTAATTTATCTGATATATGTATGGCTACTCCAGCTTTCTTTCGATGTTCATTAACATGATAGATGGTTCTCCATTCCTTCACTTTCTCTCTCTCTCTTAAATTTTATTATGTTATGTTAGTCACCATACAATACATCATTGGTTTTTGATGTGGTGATCCACAATCCATTGTTTTTGTATAACACCCAGTGCTCCATGCCGTACGTGCCCTCCTTAATACCCATCACCGGGCTAACCAATCTCACCTCCCCCCTCCCCTCTAAAACCTGTTTGTTTCTCAGAGTCCATAGTCTCTCATGGTTCATCTCTCCCTCTGATCCCCCCCCCGCTTCATTTTTCCCTTCCTTCTCCTAATGTTCTCCATGCTATTCCTTATGTTCCACAAATAAGTGAAACCATATGATAATTGACTTTCTCTGCTTGACTTATTTCATTTAGCATGATCTCCTCCAGTCCCATCCATGTTGATGTAAAAGTTGGGTATTCATCCTTTCTGATGGCTGAGTAATATTCCATTGTATATATGGACCACATCTTCTTTATCCATTCATCTGTTGAAGGGCATCTCAGCTCTTTCCACAGTTTGGCTATTGCAGATATTGCTGCTATGAACATTGGGGTGCATATGGCCCTTCTTTTCACTACACCTATGTCTTTGGGGTAAATACCCAGGAGTGCAATTGCTGGGCCGTAGGGTAGCTCTATTTTTAACTTTTTGAGGAACCTCCACAGTTTTCCAAAGTGGCTGTACCAACTTGCATTCCCACCAACAGTGTAAGAGGGTTCCCCTTTCTGCACAACCTCTCCAACATTTGTTGTTTCTTTCCCTGTCCATTTTTGCCATTTTAACTGGTGTAAGGTGGTATCTCAATGTGGTTTTGATTTGAATTTCCCTGATGGCTAATGATGAACATTTTTTCATGTGTCTGTTAGCCATTTGTATGTCTTCTTCAGAGAAGTGTATTTTCATATCTTCTGCCCACTTTTTGACTTGATTATTTGTTTTTTGGGTGTTGAGTTTGAGAAGTTCTTTATAGATCTTGGATACCAGACCTTTATCTGTAGTGTTAATTACAAATATCTTCTCCCATTCTGTGGTTGCCTCTTTGTTTTGTTGACTGTTTCCTTTGCTGTGCAGAAGCTTTTTATCTTGATGAAGTCCCAGAAGTTCATTTTTGCTTTTGTTTCACTAGCTTTTGGAGATGTATCTTGAAAGAAGTTGCTGTGGGCGATGTCAAAGAGGTTACTGCCTATGTTCTGCTCTAGGATTTTGATGGATTCCTGCCTCACATTGATGTCTTTCATCCATTTTGAGTTTATCTTTGTGTATGGTGTTAAAGAATGCTCGAGTTTCATTCCTCTGCATGTGGCTGTCCAATTTTCCCAGCACCATTTATTGAAGAGACTGTCTTTTTTCCATTGCATATTTTTTCCTGCTTTGTCGAAGATTATTTGACTGTAGAGTTGAGGGTCCATATCTGGGTTTTCTATTCTGTTCCATTGGTCTATATGTCTGTTTTTGTGCCAGTACCATGCTGTCTTGGTGATCACTGCTTTGTAATACAGCTTGAAATCAGGCAACGTGATGCCTCCAGCTTTGTTTTTCTTTTTCAACAATTCCTTGGCGATTCGGGGTCTTTTCTGATTCCATACAAATTTTAGGATTGTTTGTTCCAGCACTTTGAAAAATGTCATTGGAATTTTGATCGGGATGGCATTGAAGGTAAAGATTGCTCTGGGTAGCATAGACATTTTAACATATTTATTCTTCCAATCCATGAGCATGGAATATTTTTCCATCTTTTTGTGTCTTCTTCAATTTCTTTCATGTGTGTTCTGTAGTTCCTAGAGTATTGATCCTTCACCTCTTTGGTTAGGTTTATTCTGAGGTATCTTATGGTTTTTGGTGCTATTGTAAATGGAATCGTTTCTCTAATTTCTCTTTCTACAGTTCCATTGTTAGTGTATAAGAAAACAACTGATTTCTGTGTATTGATTTTGTATCCTGCCACATTACTGAATTGCTATATGAGTTCTAGTAATCTGGGGCTGGAGTCTTTTGGGTTTTCCGCATAAAGTATCATGTCATCTGCGAAAAGAGAGTTTGACTTCTTCTTTGCCAATTGGAATACCTTTTATTTCTTTTTGTTGTCTGATTGCTGTTGCTAGGACTTCTAGTACTATGTTGAACAATAGTGGCGAGAGTGGGCATCCTTGACCTGTTCCTGATCTTAAGGGAAAGGCTCTCAGCTTTTCCCCATTGAGGATGACATTCGCTGTGGGTTTTTCACAGACGGATTTTATGAACTTGAGGAATGTTCCCTCTATGCCTATACTCTGAAGAGTTTTAATCAGGAAAGGATGCTGTGTTTTGTCAAATGCTTTTTCTGCATTAATTGAGAGGACCATATGTTTCTTCTCCCTCCTCTTATTAATGTATTCTATCGCATTGATTAATTTGTGAATGTTGAACCACCCTTGCATTCCGGGGATAAATCCCACTTGGTCGTGGTGGATGATCCTTTTAATGTATTGTTGGATCCTATTAGCTAGGATTTTGTTGAGGATTTTGGAATCCATATTCATCAGGGTTATTGGTCTGAAATTCTCCTTTTTGATGGGGTCTTTACCTGGTTTGGGGATTAAGGTAATGCTGGCCTCATAGAATGAGTTTGGAAGTTTTCCTTCTGTTTCTATTTTTTGAAACAGCTTCAGGAGAATAGGTATTATTTCTTCTCTGAATGTTTGGTAGAATTCCCCAGGGAATGCATCAGGCCCTGGACTCTTGTTTTTTGGGAGATTTTTGATCACTGCTTCAATCTTATTACTGGTTATTGGCCTCATCAGGTTGTCAATTTCTTCCTGTTTCAGTCTTGGCAGCTTATGGGTTTCCAGGAAGGCCTCCATTTCATCCAGATTGCTCAGTTTATTGGCATATAGTTGTCGATAATAATTTCTAATAATTGTTTCTATTTCCTTGGTATTAGTCGTGATCTCTCCCTTTTCATTCATAATTTTATTAATTTGAGTCCTTTCTCTTTTCTTTTGGGTAAGTCTGGCCAGTGGTTTATCGATCTTATTAATTCTTTCAAAGAACCAACTTCTAGTTTTGTTGATCTAATCTACTGTGTTTCTGGTTTCTACTTCATTGATCTCTGCTCTATCTTTATTATTTCTCTTCTAATGCGTGGCTTAGGCATCATTTGTTGCTTTTTCTTTAGTTCTCTAAGGTGTAGAGTTAGTTGGTGAATTCGGGATTTTTCTATTTTTTTGAGTGAGGCTTGGATGGTGTGTATTTCCTCCTTAGGACCACCTTTGCAGTATCCCATAGGTTTTGGACCGATGTGTTTTCATTCTCGTGATTTTAATGAATTGTTTAAGTTCTTCTTTGATTTCCTACTTGACCCAAACATTCTTGAGCAGAGTGGTCTTTAGCTTCCAAGTGTTTGAATTTCTTCCAAATTTTTTCTTGTGATTGAGTTCCAGTTTTAAAGCATTGTGGTCTGAGAATATGCAGGGAATAATCTCAGTCTTTTGGTATCGGTTGAGACCTGATTTGTGACCCAGTATGTGGTCTATTCTGGAGAAAGTTCCATGTGTGCTCGAGAAGAATGAATATTCTGTTGTTTTAGGGTGGAATGTTCTGTATATATCTATGAGGTCCATCTGGTCCAATGTATCATTCAAAGCTCTTGTTTCCTTGTTGATTTTCTGCTGAGATGATCTGTCCATTGCTGAGAGTGGAGTATTGAGGTCTCCTACAATTAACGTATTGTTATCGATGTGACTCTTTATTTTGGTTAACAGTTGTCTTATGTAGATGGCTGCTCCCATGTTGGGGGCATAGATATTTACAATTGTTAGATCTTCTTGTTGGATAGACCCTTTAAGAATGATATAGTGTCCTTCTGTGTCTCTAACTACAGTCTTTAGCTTAACATCTAATTTGTCTGATATAAGAATTGCTACCCCAGCTTTCTTTTGAGGTCCGCTGGCAGGGAAGATGGATCTCCATCCCTTCACTTTCAGTCTGGATGTATCTTTAGGTTCAAAATGAGTCTCTTGTAGACAGCATATGGATGGGTTCTGTCTTTTTATCCAATCTGCAACCCTGTGCATTTAGGCCGTTCACGTTGAGAGTGATTATTGAAAGCTTTGAATTTATTGTCATCATGTTGCCTGTGAAGATGTTGTTTTTTTAGATTGTCCCTGTAAATTTCTGTTGTATATCACTCTTGGGGTCTTTCTCCTTTTATAGACTCCCCTTAATATTTCTTGCAGGGCCAGCTTAGTGGTCACATATTCTTTCAGTTTCTGCTGGTCTTGGAAGCTCTGCATCTCTCCATCCATTCTAAATGACAGTCTTGCCGAACAAAGTATTCTTGGCTGTATGTTCTTCTCGTTTCATACCCTGAATATGTCTTTCCAGCCCTTTCTGGCTTGCCAGGTCTCTGTGGATAGGTCTGACGTTATTCTGATGTTCTTCCCTCTGTATGTAAGGAATCTCTTCCCCATAACTGCCCTTAAGATGGTTTCCTTTGGGGGCGCCTGAGTGGCTCAGTCGGTTAAGCGGCTGCCTTCGGCTCAGGTCATGATCCCAGGGTCCTGGGATCGAGCCCCGCATCGGGCTCCCTGCTCGGCAGAGAGCCTGCTTCTCCCTCTCCCTCTGTGTGCCACTCTGCCAACTTGTGCTCTCTCTCTATCTCTGTTAAATAAATAAATAAATAAATAAATAAATAAATAAATAAATAAATATATAAAAATCTTAAAAAAAAAAAGAAGATGGTTTCCTTGGTTCTAGGATTTGCGAGTTTTACTATTACATCCCTGGCATTGGCCTGTTTTCCTTGATCTTGGGAGGGGTCCTCTCTGCCTCTCGGACACGAATGCTTGTTTCATTCCCCGCATTAAGGATGTTTTCAGCTATGATTTGCTCAAATATATCTTCTAGTCCTCTGTCTCTCTCCACCCCCTCAGGGATCCCAATAATTCTGACATTGGAACGTTTCAGGGTGTCACTTATTTCTCTTATTCTGTTTTCATGGATTTTGAGTTGTTTCTCCCTGGCCTTGTCTTTTTCTTTCTTTTCTATCAATTGGTCTTCTAGATCACTAATTCGTTCTTCTGCCTCCCTTACCCTAGCTGTTAGATTATCTAGATTAGATTGGATCTTATTGATAGCATTTAAGTTCTGCCAGTTCAGCTTTCATTTCTGCCCTTAGAGACTCTATGTTGCCATTAATTGATTTCTCCATTCTAGCTATCATCTTCATAACTGTTACCCTAAAGTCCATTTCCAACATTTTGGTTATATCTGTATTCATTTGTAAATCTGTGGCAGAAGTCACAGTCTCTGAGTCTTTCCTCCTCCTAGTCATTCTGTTAAGGGGTGGTTGAGGGAATGTATAGAGTCTAAATTATTGAACACAACTGATGCAAGATGTACCTGTTTTATAGGGACCTTAGGGATGTCGGCCTCTTGTTCTCACAGTCTGTCTTCTGAAGGTGGGGCCTGCCATGCTGTTACTCATGCAATCCTGTTTGGGCAGAGTTGCCCTGCCCCCTTTTGATGGGAGGAATGGGCTCAGTGAGAACCATTTTTTGGAGCTTTTGTTCTCTGGTGGCGTTCCCTGGTGGCTTTCTGCCTCTCTTCCGAGAGTCAGAGCAGAAGAGACCGTGTCCAACCCTCTGCCTCAGAACAGAGAGATCGCAGTCTGTTCTTCAGTGAGCTCTCCAGGCCACACTATCTTCATTTCTGTCTGTGCTGCTATAAACTGCAGCGTCCTGGGTTGTGCCCCTCAGCAGGGCTCGCAGTCCTTGTCTCCAGGTTGGGGCACAGGGGCACGTTTCTGCCCTTTGTGCTTCTAAAACCGCCAGCAGCCCCCAGTTTGCGTGTGTGGCCCCACTGCTCTGTGTTTCAGTCCGGGGGACTGCCATAAATTCCTTTCCCAGCTGCTACCCCTCTGTGAGTCTGTGCCCTGTCCCTAGTGCAGGAGGCTATCGCTCACTGGTGGTAGGATCCCCATGGCTCCCTCCCCCTTCTGTTTATCTTCTGATATCTGCCTGTGGAATCACGGCTCCCTGCTTCATACCTCGAAACCAACTGCCTGCAATATTCTGTTTGTAGAGATCCAGATATATCTTATTACATCTCAGGCTGATTTCATGGGCATTCATAGATATCCAGCTCAACTCAGGGGACCGGTTGGAATAGGGTACCCTACTCCTCCACCATCTTTTTCACACCCTTAAATCAGACATTTTAGTCAAGTACCTTGACTTGGAATATAGGTAGGGAGATATTTAAATATAGAATACAACAAAAGAATATTCAGAGTCTTTGTTTAGATGCTGAAATTACCTAATGATAATCTATAAGTAATGAAATATTGTTCCTATTAGGTCCTTTTGTAATTTATTTCATTTGTATATTTTCCATATGGAAAACATTCCAATTATTTGATTTTAATTTATATAACTTGAACCTACAGCACTATGTATATTGCCACTATTTAAATTCCTGTGATACAGAACTCTTAAAAAATTTTTTTATGTTTTATAAAATCAAGGCTTTTTATTTTTTATTTTTATTTATTTATTTATTTTTTATTATTTTATGTTAGTCACCATAAATACATCGTTAGTTTTTGATGTAGTGATCCATGATTCATTGTTTTCGTATAACACTCAGTGCTCCATGCAGTACATGCCCTCCTTAATACCCACAAAATCAAGCCTTTTTATTTTTTTATTTTTATTTATTTATTTTTTAATTTTTTTATTGTTATGTTAATCCCCATACATTACATCATTAGTTTTAGATATAGTGTTCCATGATTCATTGTTTGTGCATAACACCCAGTGCTCCATGCAGAATGTGCCCTCCTCAATACCCATCACCAGGCTAACCCATCCTCCCACCCCCTCCCCTCTAGAACCCTCAGTTTGTTTTTCAGAGTCCATTGTCTCTCATGGTTCTTCTCCCCCTCCGATTTCCCCCCCTTCATTCTTCCCCTCCTGCTACATTCTTCTTCTTCTTTTTTTCTTTCTTAACATATATTGCATTATTTGTTTCAGAGGTACAGATCTGAGATTCAACAGTCTTGCACAATTCACAGCGCTTACCAGAACACATATCCTCCCCAGTGTCCATCACCCAGTCACCCCATCCCTCCCACCCCACCCCCCACTCCAGCAACCCTCAGTTTGTTTCCTGAGATTAAGAATTCCTCATATCAGTGAGGTCATATGATACATGTCTTTCTCTGTTTGACTTATTTCGCTCACCACAAAATCAAGCCTTTTTAAATATTATTTCATAGATTTTACTTATTTTTTAAATTTATTTATTTATTTTAGAGTGAGAAAGCAAACATGAGTGGGGGCAGGGGCAGAGGGAGAAATCCTCAAACAGACTCCCCACTGAATGTGGAACCCAGCTTGGGGCTCAATCCCAGGACCCTGAGTTCATAACCTGAGTGGAAAACAAGAGTTAAATGCTTAACCAGCTGAGCCATCCATGCACCCCTTAAAATGATGTAATAAAGTTAAATATGTATGTTTAAAAAAAAAATACACGTGTCAACAAAACTAAAAGGCAACCTATGGAATGGGAGATTTTCATTAATGACTTATCAGATAAAGGGCTAGTATCCAAAATCTATAAAGAACTTATCAAACTCAACACCCAAGAAACAAAAAATCCAGTCAAGAAATGGGCAGAAGACATGAAGAGACATTTCTCCAAAGAAGACATACAAATGGCCAACAGACACATGAAAAAATGCTCCACGTCACTTGGATCAGGGAAATACAAATCAAAACCACAATGAGATACCACTTCACACCAGGCACACTGACTAAAATTAACAAGTCAGGAAACAACTGATGTTGGTGAGGATGTGGAGAAAGGGGAACCTTCTTTCGCTGTTGGTGGAAATGCAAACTGGTATAGCTACTCTGGAAAACAGTACGGAGGTTCCTCAAGAAGTTGACCCATCAATTTCACTGCTAGGTATTTATCCAAAGGATACAAACCTAGTGATCTGAAGGGGCACCTGCACCCAAATGTTTATAGCAGCAATGTCCATAATAGCCAAAATATAGAAAGAGCCCAGATGTCCAGTGACAGATGAATGGATAAAGGAGATGTGGTATATTTATAATGGAATATAACACAGCCATCAAAAAGAATGAAATCTTGCCATATGCAATGATGTGGATGGAACTAGAGGGTATTATGCTAAGCGAAATAAGTCAGAGAAAGGCAAATACCATATGATTTCACTTATATGTGGAATTTAAGAAATAAAACCAATGAACATGGGGGAAGGAAAGGAAAAATAAAATAAGATGAAAACAGAGAGGGAAGCAAATCATGAAAGGCTGCTTTTTTCCCAATTATAATTATTATTTTTATTTTTTTAAATTAACATATAATGGATTATTTGTTTCAGAGGTATGGGTCTGTGATTCATCAGTTTTACACAATTCACAGTGCTCATCATAGCACATACCATCCCCAATGTCCACCACCTAGCCACCCCATCCCTCCCACCCCCTCCACTCCAGCAACCCTGTTTGTTTCCTGAGATTAAGAGTCTCTTATGGTTTGTCTCCCTCCCATGAGAGGCTCTTAACTATAGGAAACAAACAGGGTTGCTAGAGGGGAGGTTGGTGGGGAGGTTGGGGTAACTGGGTGATTGGCATTAAGGAGGGCACTTGATGTAATGAGCAGTGGGTTAGTTATATGCAACTGATGAATCACCTAATTCTACCCCTGAAACTAATAATACAGTATATGCTAACTAAATTGGATTTAAATAAAAAATTTAAAAAAAAAAGAAATGCACAAAAATACCCTTATCTGTTTGTGGCATACTTTGAGGTATTTCTGGATAAAATGATGTGATATTCAGAACGTGCTTTAAATTTTTCAGAAAAAAAGTGGCAAAGAGCTGAATAAAACAAGAGTAGAAAGGTGTTGGTAATTTAAATTGAGTGATGGGAACATGGCGGGGGGGTGTTGATTTACCTAGTCTCTCTCTACTTTTGAGTATGTTTCAAAATTTCCATAATAAAATGCTTTTTTTTTTTTTTAAAGAACAGTAAATAAAAAGGGGGTAAACTCTAATAAATCTGGCATTTCTACTAGGATGAAGTTTTACCAGATAGTGTCTAAGGATTTTTATTTTATTTTTTTAGGTCTGAGGATTTTTTAAAAAACATAATCTTAAGGTAGATACCAGGAAACTGTCACTACTTCCTGGAGTCTCTTCGGAATGTGAACAAATGCTCACCTGCCTTTTTTTCATCTGCCCTTGCCTAGAGCCAGCTGCAGCCACACTCCCCACACCTGACCTGTGATGGCACCCCAGCCCAGGGCCAAGGTATTCAGAGCACCCGCTGCAGCATCAACCACTTCATCCTCCCTGAGGGTGCCCAGGTCAGCCTTGCTTCTGTCCAGCCCCAGCTCCCCTCCCCCCACCCTACCTCACTTCTTGGTGACATCCTTCATTACTGCCTCTTCCTCAGGTCACCTTCTTGGTCACCTTTGATGTCTCCCCCAAGGCCATGCTGGGAGACCGGCTGCTTCTGACAGCTAATGTGAGCAGGTGAGCTGGGGGTATTTAGACCTCCTTGCCCGCTAGCCTCCTCCTCTGGGGTCCTTGCCAACTAGGCTCCTCCTCTTTCTCCAGTGAAAATAACACTCCCAGGACCAGCAAGAGCACCTTTCAGATGGAGCTCATGGTGAAGTATGCCATCTACACCGTGATCAGCAGGTACCATACCATGACCTCTCCAACATTCTGATCGGTCTAGGCAAGGTTTTCAGTCCCTGCAGCAGTTGAACACCTGGGACATTCAGGTTTTATCACTACCCTTTCTATTGGTAGATGATACTGCTAACACTTACTAATTAGGTATGGAGTGTTTATTGTGGGCTAACTATAATAATAATTGTGATATTATCATTACATCATACATTTAATAGAGTTTATAGTTCTTTTTTAAAAAATATTTTATTTATTCATTTGACACATGGAGAGAGAGCCCAAGTAGGCAGAGTGTAGGCAGAGGGAGAGGGAGAAGCAAGCTCCCCACTGAGCAGAGAGCCCAATGCGGGGCTCGATCCCAGGACCCAAGCCGAAGGTAGACACTTAACCGACTGAGCAACTTGGGTGCCTGAGGTTACGGTTCTTAGAAGTCTTTCTTAAAAGCACCAAGATTGTCCTGGGTTTCCTGAGAAATATGAGACATTTTCCTGTCTTGAGGTTCTTACAACTTTGTTGGGGAGTGAGGTTACCCTGATCCAAGGCAGAATCTCATCAAGGACCTCTCTGTGGTTCTGTACCCTGAGGCTATTATGAGTTTCCAAGAGCAGCTAGAGACTCCTTTCAGGGGAGGCTTCAGCTGAATGTTGAAGAGTCCATAGCATTGAGCTTAGCCAGTGATTCTCAAAGGAGCCCTTGGCATTTGGGTGAGACAATTCCTCATTGCAAGAAACAGATTTTCACCCTATAGGGCTTTTAGAACTGCTATTCTTCCTTTCCCAGTCCCCTTTGGGAGGTATAGGTAGAAATGAACTGCTTGCTGCAGAGGCCGAGTATCAGGGAGAAGCTAGATAAAAGAAAAAGACCTTAAAATGCCGTTCCAGGAGGGATAATAGATGAGGTGTTTAAAATTCAGGAGTCAAGTCATATATTTGAGCATATACCCTCTTTCAGTAAATACTTTCCTAGCATTTGCTATGTTCTAAGCACAGGGCTATAGTTGCTTTCTATAAATTCATTTGACATTATTATGTATAATCAAAACCGGACATAACAACCTGCCCTTGTGCAACGTGTACACTCATGATGTACAACAAGCCCATGTGGCTTAGTCTGGGTACATTCCCCTGTACTAGTTCTGCCCTTGTGACTCATTGGACATCCTCTCCCTTCCCAGTCTCACACTCTAATTCATACCTCCACACCAGGAGCTCTCAGCAGCCCAGCCAGGTGCATGCTCTGAGCTTGCTTGCTAGAGTGTGCACTGGGGACCCATAGGCAGGGCACACTACATCTAGATGTATGTGACTCTACAGTTCAGCTGTGCTCTGCTGATTTGACTCTGTGGGTGGGGACATTCTGAGAGGCCCATAGGATGAGTCTGGGGCATTTTGGGGGAGTTCCTCACAGAGGAGGGATAAGAGTTCAGAGTAAAAGTGGTCTAGAATTTGGACCGTACAGGCAAAGGACAGGTACTTAGGCAGTGGAGCAGGAAGGGGCAGAGGTGAGACCACCCATCTGTTCAAGTGGCCAAGCTGGCCACTGGGTCTCCACACGTGGGTCTGAGAAGGTCTCAGGAGGAATTGTTACACTGAGATCCAGTCAACAGTCTACTGTTAGACCTTCCCTCACCTCTAAGCCCCAGTGCCAGAAAAGCCAAGGAAACAGGACAGGAGAGAAGGCCTGTGGGAGGCCAGACAGGGGTAGTGTTCAGTACACATTTGTCAACAGCATCAGCCCAAGTCTCTCTAAAGCTCTTCTGTGTCTCACATGCATATCCGGTATCCTCTGTGCCCATGAAAGCGGATGGCCCGGCCCCTGCCTCCAGTGAGTCAATGGCATAGCTCTGGGTCCCTTTCACTGTAGTCTCTGCCCAGTCCCCTGGGCGGTTTCCTCTGTTGGGAGCTTCTGCAAGAACCTTACACCGAGCTTGAAACCCAGCCTTGCTCCATAAACACTCTCATTATCCAACATCAACCATAGACTTCATTGCGGGCTACCCCAAGGCCCCACTGACTACCTATCCTGTCATGCTGCTAGCCAGAACCTCTTTAGGAGGCCCCCATGGAACTTCAAATCCATCCATACCTCTTCTCTCACCAGCCATGAACAGTCCACCAAGTACCTCAACTTCTCAGCCTCAGACCAGGAGGAAAGCAGCCAGGCTCAGCATAGATACCAGGTAGGTGATGCTGACTCAAGAGCAGGGGCTGTGGCAGGGGGCTGGGAGCCAGCAATTAGGGAGGGATGTGGGTTTTGGCATGGTCTTTGCCCTCACTGCCCTCTGTGCAGGTGAACAACCTGGGACAGAGGGACCTGCCTATCAGCATCATCTTCTCTGTGCCTATGGAGCTGAATGGGGTACCTGTGTGGAGAGAATTAGAGGTCTTCCACCCCCAGGTACTCCAGGACTGTGTACAGCTCATGCCCTTTACCTGGATTCTCTCTGTCCCTCATGAATCCTTGATGGCCCCACTGAGATGCTTGCTGTGTCTTTTCCTAGAATCCCTCCATTCAGTGTTCTTCAGAGAGAATAGTGCACAGAGAGTCTGACTTCCTGACCCACATTCAGAAAAATTCTGTGCTGGTAAGGAGGGCTCTGGGACATTTCCACTTTAAGCCACACATCAGAGGAATTTAATTCAAAAATCAGTATTACACTCAGATGGCTGTCTGCCGAATAGCCTTCTTGAATTCAAATGTGGCTGCTCCTCTCATATCAGTCAGTTTAATGCTGTCTTCTACCTTTAAAACCACCTTTCTATGGCCTAATGTTACTTCTCTGTTCCTAGGACTGCTCCATTGCTGACTGTCTGAGGTTCTGCTGTGACCTCCCCTCCTTTGGCATTCAGGAGGAACTTGACTTCATTCTGAAGGGCAACCTCAGTTTTGGTTGGGTCAGCCAGGTGTGTGGGCCCAACAGCAGTGTCTCTCCCTTGAATTCAGGTGGTAACAGATGTGTCTGTGGCCACCCTCAAACCAGGACTTTACTTGAACTCTGAGCCTTCCCAGAGCTAATCCCCAGCTCTACCCCTCTGTCTTGCAGACATTGCAGAAGAAGGTATTGGTAACGACTGTGGCTGAAATCACATTCAACAGATCCGTGTATTCCCAGCTTCCAGGACAGGAGGCATTCTTGAGAGCTCAGGTAGTGACTGTGTGGTAGGAATGGCCAGCCTTGTAAGAGGGCTCCTAATGCTAAATCTCCAGTGTTATGTGGGAGGCTCAGAAGTCTGGAGGGAGGGAAAATGAAGGTCCATCAGCAGAAGAGTTATCCCTAAGCCCATGAGTGTTTCTATGTCCCACCCTTTGGAGAAAGGGAAGGAGGGGAGGGAGTTAAAATTGGTGAACCTAGGAAGAATCTGGGGTAGCAAGAGTTCTGGTTCTTTCTGATGAGGTCACCTCCACTCCAGGTGGAGACGGTGCTGGAGAAGTATGAGGTCTACAACCCCATCCCCATTATTGTGGGCAGCTCTGTGGGAGGGCTGCTGCTGCTGGCTCTCATCACAGCCATCCTGTACAAGGTGAGTGTTTCCATTCTGCTGTTGACACCACCAGCAATTTGATCCCATTCTTTCTTTTTTTTTATTATTTTTCAAAAATTTTATTTATTTATTTATTTAATTAGAGAGTGAGAGAGAAACAGCATGAGAGGGGAGAGGGTCAGAGGGAGAAGCAGACTCCCTGCTGAGCTGGGAGCCCAATGTGGGATTCGATCCCAGGACTCCGGGATCATGGCCTGAGCCAAAGGCAGTCGCTTAACCAACTGAATCACCCAGGTGCCCTGATCCCATTCTTTCTATAATGTAAGAAAGAGCTCACCTTGGATATAGGTGCACATTCTTGCTAAGTCACTGCATGTGAGAGATCCCCATTCACCTATGACATCACTGGTCCCCAACCGTCCCCCATGTCCATGCCTTCCTATCTGATTCTCAGGCCTCCTTTAATTGCTCTCCCTGTCTTTTCCACTCTCTTCTTCTTCCTGTCTTTTGTACTCTCATCTTCCTCGCTACATGTTTCCCTTCACGGCAAATTATAACATAAAAACAGTGGCCTGGATTAGGTGTTGACACCAACAATGATTCTGTCTGTGACTCTAGGCAGTGTCTGTTCAAGGCTGGGCCTTGATTTCTCATGCTGAAGGTGATTCCACCCGGTTCACTAAATGACCCAGTGTATCTAAATATTCTAGTGCAGTGCTTGAACATAGTAGGCGTTCCAGAAATGGTGATCCCTCTCCCCCCAGCCATCCCTTTTCCTCTCTTCCACTGGATTTCCTAATTCTCTTTTCCTTCCTCCCCCACAGGCTGGCTTCTTCAAACGTCAGTATAAGGAAATGATGGTGGAAGCCAATGGGCAGACTGTCCCAGAAAATGGAACTTCAGACCCTCAAGTTGCCCAATAAGAAACTACCTCCTATTGTCCCTTGGACCTGTTATCCTCTGAGAGGTTTCCTGGCCCTCTTACTCCCAACTAAGTTAGGCCTGCAGGGGGAGAAATGTTCCACGTGAAGCTGCTTTCTCCTTTGGGAGGATGCAATATATCCACACAAAGTGCCTTGCCTGGGAAGGGCCATTTGTCTTGTCAAGGCTGTAACTGGAAACCCCAGAACAGGACCCTAACCATGCCCCTGGGTGGAGTTGATTTGGATTTCTACTTAGAAATACATGAACAATAGCTTTAGGCTCCAGTCTCTCTTGCTTCACTTGCCACCCACGATCTTTCTAAAATACAGTACTAAACAAGCCACAATCCTCATCTATCTTTAGTGGCTCCCTATAATTTTCAGATTGACATCTGAACTCTCCAGATTGATATTAGGATTCCTGTTCCATTTCTAGAGGGTGGGCTTTGATGCACATACCATGATTTGTTCTGTGCTTCCCTATCACCCTTATTCCTAGTAAAATACTGTCACTATCAGCACTTTGTCTCAGGAATTTCTGTCCAGATTTCCCAAACTGAACTGGGAATAAAATGTCTACACATTGGAATTTGTAAACTTGGCTTTCAGGCTTTGTCAGCATTGCTAGCTGGGAGGGAGGAATAGAACTCCAGCAGGAGTATTGCCCCAATGCCACTTTGGCTCACCTAGCTCTAGCAACTCTCAGAGATCAAGAGGCCCAGGACACTTCCATTTTTTGAGATTGCAAATATAGTAAATGAAGAAATGCTGAGACATAATTATAAAAAGTGTGTATTTAAATGTTTGCCTTAACAAATTAATACATTACACAAAACCAACGTATGTACATTTATTGGGAAATAAGTCAAAGATCTAAAATTCGGGCCTTTTAGGGATGTGGGTCCTGTACAATGATGCCCATTGTGTCCCTTAACCAATGTTGGGTGCTGGCCAGCCCTGAATCCTGGGGCCAGGACAAGAAAGTTAAATAGAGGGGAGGTTATTACGTCCCTATATTGGGGTAACCTGACTTCTTATTCTACTCACTCAATTCTCAAAGCTGTCACTGATGGGGAGCTAATGGGGCTGTGGCAGGTGGGGGTAGGACAAGAAAATGGCCTCAGGTGGAAAGGTCTTTAGAGTGAAGCAATACACTGGTGTTTCTTACAAATCTTAAGAGGTCGTGAAGGGGACATTGTTTGCATATGGTTAGTGATTGGCAGGCACTTTGAAGTCCTATATCAGAGATCTGCTGCCCCCAATATGGTCACTGTTGCTATTATGCCACCCATCTTAGCATAAAGCTCAAAGTGGTGCCTGGCACTGAGCTGGGTGTCAACACATAGCAGGCCATTCTCTGCCCTGGAGTGATCCCACTGCTCCTGCCACCTCCAAGGGGTTTGGGTCATGTGGATGTTCTAATTAGAAACACAGAAAGAGGAGGCAGTTGATCATGTGATTATAGGGGAAGCTAGAAAATGGCTCTTCACAGGCACCCAAAAGTGTCTCCTCCTTTCATCATCATAGGATCCAAAATCCCTTTGGAGTCTCCAGAAGGACCAAATATTATGCAGTAGCTTTCAGTAGGGCTCCAGAATAGACTTTATGAGAATCCAACTTTGGATTGTTGTTTCTCAAAATGTGTTCCATGAATCACTGGTGGTCTCTGGTGGTCTCCTAAGTGGTAAGTTTTAGAGAAAAAAACTGCAAGAAGCAGTTTTTAACCCATACATCTCACACATTCGAAGTGGTGACTTCCATTTTTTAAAAATTTTATTTAAATTCAATTAGCTAACATAGGGTACATCATTAGTCTTTGGTGTAGTGTTCAATGATTCATTAGTTGTGTGTAACACCCAGTGCTCATCACAAATGGTGACTTTCATAGAAAACTTGCTATATCCTTCGTATTATCTTCCTAAAGGTTGTCCATGGACTCCAAAGACTGGAGTGGGTTCTTGTGTAAAATGAAAGCAACAGGTGTTATTTTCACGTTTTCCCTTTGCATATTTACAGATTTGCTATTGTGTTGTGTTATTTATTTATTTATTTATTATGTTCAGTTAGCCACTGTATAGTACATAATTAGTTTTTAAGGTAGTGTTCAATGATTCATTAGTTATGTATAACACCCAGTGCACATCACAACATGTGCTCTTCTTAATACCCATCACACTTGTTACCCCATCCCCCCACCCCCCTCCCTTCTGAGACCCTCAGTTCATTTCCTGGGGTCTATAGTCTCTCATGGTTCATCCCCCTCTCTGATTTCTACCCCCTCAGATATCCCTCCCTTCCCCTGTAGTCTTCCGTTCTATTCCTGATGTTCCACATGTGAGTGAAACCATATGATAATTGTATTTTTTTGCTTGACTTACTTCACCTAGCATAATCCCCTCCAGTTCCATCCATGTCCATGCAAATGGTGGGTATTCATCCTTTATGATGGCTGAATAATATTCCATTGTGTATGTGGACCACATCTTCTTTATCCATTCATCTGTTGAAGGGCATGTTGGCTCCGTCCACAGTTTGGCTATTGTGGACATTTTTGCTATGAACATTGGGGTGCATGTGCCGCTTCTTTTCACTACATCTGTATCTTTGGGGTAAATACCCAGTAGTGTAATTCCTGGGTCATAGGATAGCTCTATTTTTAACTTTTTGAGGTAACTCCATACTGTTTTCCAGAGTGGCTGTACCAACTTGCATTCCTACCAACAGTATAAAAGGGTTCCCTTTTCCCCACATCCTCTCCGACATTTGTTATTTCCAGTCTTGTTATTTTTTGCCATTCTAACTGGTGTAAGGTAGTATCTCATTGGGGTTTTGATTTGAATTTCCCTGAGGGCTAATGATGATGAACATTTTTTCATGTGTCTGTTAGCCATTCATATGTCTTCTTTGGAGAAGTGTCTGTTCATGTCTTCTGCCCATTTTTTGACTTATTTGTTTTTGGGGTGTTGAGTTTGAGAAGTTCTTTATAGATCGTGGATACCAGCCCTTTATAATGTCATTTGCAAATATCTTCTCCCATTCCATGGGTTGCCTCTTTGTTTTGTTGACTGTTTCCTTTGCTGTGCAGAAGCTTTTTATCTTGATGAAGTCCCAAATTTCATTTTTTTCTTTTGTTTCCCTTGCCTTTGGAGACATGTCTTGAAAGAAGTTGCTATGGCTGATGTTGAAGAGGTTACTGCCTATGTTCTCCTCTAGGATTTTGACGGATTCCTGTCTCACATTGAGGTCTTTCAACCATTTTGAGTTTATCTTCGTGTATGGTGCAAGAGAATGGTCCAGTTTCATTCTTCTGCATGTGGCTGTCCAATTATCCCAGCCCCATTTATTGAAGAAACTGTGTTTTTTTCCACATTCTTTCCTGATTTGTCAAAGATTAGTTGACCATAAAGTTGAGGGTCCATTTCTGGAGTCTCTATTCTGTTCCATTGATCTATGTGTCTGTTTTTGTGCCAATACCATGCTGGTGATCACATCTTGGTGATCACAGCTTTGTAATATAGCTTGAAATCAGGCAACGTGATGCCCCCAGCTTTGTTTTTCTTTTTCAACATTTCCTTGGCGATTCAGGGTCTTTTGTGGTTCCATACAAATTTTAGGATTGTTTGTTCCAGCACTTTGAAAAATGCCATTGGTATTTTATTCAGGATGGTGTTGAAAGTATAGATTGCTTTGGGCAGCATAGACATTTTAACAATGTTTCTTCTTCCGATCCATGAGCATGGAATGTTTTTCCATCTTTTTGTGTCTTCTTCAATTTCTTTCAGAAGTGTTCTGTAGTTTCTAGAGTATAGATCCTTTACCTCTTTTGTTAGGTTTATCCCAAAGTATCTTACAGTTTTAGGTGCTATTGTAAATGGAATCGATACCCTAATTTCTTTTTCTATAGCTACATTGTTAGTGTACAGGAAAGCAACTGATTTCTGGCTGTACATAAGATTGATTTTGTATCCTGCCTTGTTACTAAATTGCTGTATGAGTTCTAGTAATTTGGGGGTGGAGTCTTTTGGATTTTCCACATAAAGTATCATGGCATCTGTGAAGAGAGAGACTTTGACTTCTTCTTTGCCAATTTGAATACCTTTTGTTTCTTTTTATTGTCTGATTACTGTGGCTAGGAATTCTAGTACTATGTTGAACAATAATGGTGAGAGTGAGTATCCTTGTCATGATCCTTATCTTAAGGGAAAGGTCTCAGCTTTTCCCCATTGAGGATATTCACTGTGGGTTTATCATAGATGGTTTTTGTGAAATTGAGGAATGTTCCCTCTATCCCTACACTCTGAAGAGTTTTAATCAGGAAAGGATGCTGTATTTTGTCAAATGCTTTTTCTGCATCAATTGAGAGGACCATATGGTTTTTCTCTCTCCTCTTATTAATGTGTTCTATCACATTGATTGATTTGCAAAAATTGAACCTCTTTGGCAGTGGCCACAGCAACTTCTTCCAAGATACGTTCTCAAAGGCAAGGGAAACAAAAGAAAAAATGAACTACTGAGACTTCATCAAGATAAAAAGCTTCTGCACAGCAAAGGAAACAGTCAACAAAAAAAAAGAGGCAACCCACAGAATGGGAGAAGATATTTGCAATTAACACTACAGATAAAGGGCTGGTGTCCAAGATCTATAAAGAACTTCTCAAACTCAACACCCAAAAAACAAATAATCAAGTCAAAAAGTGGGTAGAAGATATGAAAAGACACTTCTCCAAAGAAGACATACAAATGGCTAACAGACACATGAAAAAATGTTCAACATCATTAGCTATCAGGGAAATTCAAATCAAAACCATATTGAAATACCACCTTACACCAGTTAGAATGGCAAAAATGGATAGGGAAAGAAACAACAAATGTTGGAGAGGTTGTGGAGAAAGGTGAACCCTCTTACACTGTTGGTGGGAATGCAAGTTGGTACAGCCACTTTGGAAAACAGTGTGGAGGTTCCTCAAAAATTTAAAAATAGAGCTACCCTATGACCCAGCAAATGCACTTCTGGGTATTTACCCCAAAGACACAGATGTAGTGAAAAGAAGGGCCATATGCTCCCCAGTGTTCATAGCAGTAATGTCCGCCTTAGCCAAACTGTGGAAAGAGCCGGGATGCCCTTCAACAGATAAATGGATAAAGAAGATGTGGTCCATATATACAATGGAATATTACTCAGACATCGGAAAGGATGAATACCCAACTTTTACATCAACATGGATGGGACTGGAGGAGATTATGCTAAGTGAAATAAGTCAAGCAGAGAAAGAAAATTATCATATGGTTTCACTTATTTGTGGAACATAAGGAATAGCATGGAGGACATTAGGAAAAGGAAGGGAAAAATGAAGGAGGGGGAATTGGAGGGACAGATGAACCATGAAAGAATATGGACTCTGAGAGACAAGCAGGGTTTTAAAGGGGATGGGGGAGGGGGGATTGGTTAGCCCGGTGATGGGTATTAAGGAGGGCATGTACTGCATGGAGTACTGGCTGTTATACAAAAACAATGGATCATGGAGCACATCAAAAACTAATGATGTATTGTATGGTGAGTAACATACCATAATAAAATTTAAAAAAATAAAATAAATTAAAATAAAATTTTAGTTTCAATCTCAAAAAAAAAAAAAAGACCCCATCAAAAAGGAGAATTACAGACCAATATCCTTGATGAACATGCATACAAAAATTCTCACCAAAATACTAGCCAATAGGATACAACAGTACATTAAAAGGATTACTCATGACGACCAAATAGAATTTATCCCTGGGCTGCAAGGTTGGTTCAACATCTGCAAATCAATCAATGTGATACAATACATTAATAAAAGAAAGATCAAGAATCATATGATCCTCTCAATAGATGCAGAAAAAGCAACTGACAAAGTACAGCGTCCTTTCTTGATCAAAACTCTTCAGAGTATAGGGATAGAGGGTACATACCTCAATATCATAAAAGCCATCTATGAAAAACCCACAGCAAATATCATTCTCAATGGGGAAAAACTGAGAGATTTCCCCCTAAGGTCAGGAACGCGGCAGGGATGTCCACTATCACCACTGCTATTCAACATAGTATTAGCAGTCATGGCCACAGCAATCAGACAACAAAAAGAAATAAAATGCATCCAAATCGTCAAAGAAGAAGTCAAACTCACTCTTTGCACATGATATGATACTTTATGTGGAAAACCCAAAAGACTCCACCCCAAAACTGCTAGAACTCATACAGGAATTCAGTCAAGTGGCAGGATATAAAATCAATGCACAGAAATCAGTGCATTCCTATACACCAACAACAAGACAGAAGAAAGAGAAATTAAGGAGTTGATTCCATTTACAATTGCACCCAAAACCATAAGATACCTAGGAATCAATCTAACCAAAGAGGCAAAGGATTTCTACTCAGAAAACTATACAATACTCATGAAAGAAATTGAGGGAGACACAAACAAATGGAAAAACGTTCCATGCTCATGGATTGGAAGAACAAATATTGTGAAGATGTCAATGCTACCTAGAGCAATCTACACATTCAATGCAATCCCTATCAAAATACCATCTAGGGGTGCCTGGGTGGCTCAGTCGTTAAGCGGCTGCCTTCGGCTCAGGTCATGATCCTGGGGTCCTGAGATCGAGCCCCACATCGGGCTCCCTGCTCTGCGGGAGGCCTGCTTCTCCTCTCCCACTCCCCCTGCTTGCGTTCCCTCTCTCGCTGTGTCTCTCTCTGTCAAATAAATAAATAAAATCTTTAAAAAAAAAATACCATCTACTTTTTTCAAAGAAATGGAACAAATAATCCTAAAATTTGTATGGAACCAGAAAAGACCCCGAATAGCCAGAGGAATGTTGAAAAAGAAAAGCAAAGCTGGCGGCATCACAATTCCGGACTTCCAGCTCTATTACAAAGCTGTCATCATCAAGACAGTATGGTACTGGCACAAAAACAGACACATCGATCAATGGAACAGAATAGAGAGCCCAGAAATGGACCCTCAACTCTATGGTCAACTAATCTTTGACAAAGTAGGAAAGAATGTCCAATGGAAAAAAGACAGTCTCTTCAACAAATGGTGTTGGCAAAATTGGACAGCCACATGCAGAAGAATGAAACTGGACCATTTCCTTACACCACACACAAAAATAGACTCAAAATGGTTGAAAGACCTAAATGTGAGACAGGAGTCCATCAAAATCCTAAAGGAGAACACAGGCAGCAACCTCTTCGACCTCAGCCACAGCAACTTCTTCCTAGAAACATCGCCAAAGGCAAGGGAAGCAAGGGAAAAAATGAACTATTGGGACTTCATCAGGATAAAAAGCTTTTGCAGAGCAAAAGAAACAGTCAACAAAACCAAAAGACAACCGAGAGAGTGGGAGAAGATATTTGCAAATGACATATCAGATAAAGGGCTAGTATCCAAAATCTGTAAAGAACTTATGAAACTCAACACCCAAAGAACAAATGATCCAATCAAGAAATGGGCAAAAGACATGAACAGATATTTTTCCAAAGAAGACATCCAAATGGCCAACAGATACATGAATAAGTGTTCAACATTGCTCGGCATCAGGGAAATCCAAATCAAAACCTCAATGAGATATCACCTCACACCAATCAGAATGGGTAAAATTAACAAGTCAGGAAACGACAGATGTGGCAGGGATGTGGAGAAAGGGGAACCCTCCTACACTGTTGGTGGGAATGCAAGTTGGTGCAGCCACTCTTGAAAGCAGTATGGAGGTTCCTCAAAAAATTGAAAATAGAGCTACTATACGATCCAGCAATTGCACTACTGGGTATTTACCCCAAAGATACAAATGTAGGGATCCGAAGGGGTACGTGCACCCTGATGTTTATAGCAGCAATGTCCAGAATAGCGAAACTATGGAAAGAGCCAAGATGCCCATCGACAGATGAATGGATAAAGAAGATGTAGTATATATATATATATATACAATGGAATATTATGCAGCCTTCAAAAGGAATGAAATCTTGCCATTTGCAATGACATGGATGGAACTGGAGGGTATTATGCTGAACAAAATAAGTCAATCAGAGAAAGACATGTATCATATGACCTCACTGATACGAGGAATTCTTAATCTTAGGAAACAAACTGAGGCTTGCTGGAGTGGTGGAGGGTGGGAGGGATGGGGTGGCTGGGTGACAGGCATTGGGGAAGGTATGTGCTATGGTGAGCGCTGTGAATTGTGTAAGCCTGTTGAATCACAGACCTGTACCTTTGAAACAAATAATACATTATATGTTAAAAAAAAAAAAAAGAAGAAGAAGATAGCAGGAAGGGAAGAATGAAGGGGGGGAAATCGGAGGGGGAGATGAACCATGAGAGACTAGGGACTCTGAGAAACAAACTGAGGGTTCTAAAGGGGAGGGGGGTGGGGGAATGGGTTAGCCTGGTGATGGGTATTAAAGAGGGCATGTTCTGCATGGAGCAGTGGGTATTATATGCAAACAGTGAATCATGGAACACTACATAAAAAACTAATGATGTAATATATGGTGATTAATATAACATAATAAAAAAAAAGGCAATGGGTGGTGTGGAATGGCTGCAAATCAAGGACAATGATTTCTCCTTTAGACCCAATATGATTTGTAGCTTTCTGCATGAAAATGAAGATGACAACGTTGTAGCTCCAGCCTCAGATAAATCTTTGGAGTTGGAAGACATTCAAATGAAAGATAATTCAAACCTGTGTTATGAACAGGCGAAATCACTGAACTGGGAAGTAGAGAATTCTGGTCCTCTTATTGATATCCCTTCTTCTGAGACAGAAGGTTATGTTTTTATGGAAACTCAAGATACTGCCTGGAAATCACTCCTAGATGAAATGTTTCTCATTATAACTAATGATGAACTTTTGGGAGTTTTTATATAAAATAATTGACTGTGTAGTTTTCAGTTCATTATTTTACTAGTTTTGTTGGCTATACATGCATTTCTGATTATAGCACAGTTTAATATACCAGAGTCATTAAGGACCAGATATGAATTAAATTTTTAAAAATCTGGTATAAATGAATATAGGGGCCCTTCTTTAAATTTCTTTAAATGGAAATTTTATTAAGGTAAGTATATAAGTTTTTTATTGCAGTCATCACAAATCACTGGAAACTTAGTGGCTTAAAATGACACAGTGTAGTATCTTATAGTTTTGTAAGTTGGCTTTCTGACATGGACTGGGCTAAAATCAAGGTGTTGGCAGGACTTCATTTCTTTCTTGAGGTTGGGGGTGGGGAGACTCTGTTTCCTTGTTCATTCAGTTGTTGGCAGATTTCAATTCTTTGCCATTGAAGGATCAGTGTTCCATTTTCTTGCTGTCATCTGAGGGCCATTTCCAGCTTCAAGAGGCTGCCTACATTCCTTGGTTTATGGTCCTCTTCTCTTCAAAGCCAGTAAATCTCTTCCTTCTTCCATCATCCTATGTCTGACCCATATTGCTAATTACCTGGTCCAGTATCTGTTCTTTCTTTTTTATTTTGTAACAATCCCAGAATTATTCAGATTAGCAATGTGTACATATATGTATATATGTAACCATATGACTAAGTTCTGGCCAGTGACATGGAATTATAAGTGTTGAGTGATGGATGCTTCTGGAAAGTTTCCTTAAACTTTAAGGCATAAAGGGAGATGGGCCAGTTCATCTCTTTTTTCCTTCTGGAACATGGATGTGGTGGCTAGAGTTTCAGCAGGCTTTTTGGACTGTAAAGAAACCTTGGAAACAGAAGCCATGAGTGGCAGAGCAACGATATAGAAGATTGGATCCTGATGTGATGCTGCCCTGGACTGCCTAGAATAAGGGTTAATAAATCCTTTCTTTTGCCCCCTGGTAAAGTGACTTCAAGTTTACCTTTTAGTACTGTTTCTCTGGAAATCTACTAGAGAGGTTAATAATAGAATATCAACTGTGATGTCAGGCAATATTGTTTGTGATTAAAAATGACCCCTTATTGAGGTGCCTGGGTGGCTTAGTTGGTTAAGTGTCTGACTCTTGATCTCAGGGTTGTGAGTTCAAGCCCTGTGTTGGGCTCCATGCTGTATGTGGAGTCTACTTAAAAAAAAAAAAAAAAGACCCCTTATTGGTAAACTGTGTCTAAACCAGGAAGACTATGACAGCTATAAATGCCCATTGGAAAATATGGACTTTGGACTTAAGCACCGTGTATTTTTTGTTTGTTTGTTTGTATTTTTAAGTAGGCTCCATGTCCATCGTGGGGCTTGAACTCACAACCCTGAGATCAAGAGTCGCATGGTTTACTGACTGAGCCAGCCAGGCGCCCCAAGCACTGTGTTTCTTATTACAAAAATTCTTGAAAGCTACACTCATGGCTGTTTCAAGAGATGTTGGTTCTTGAGAAGCCTGAAGTTTCTAAGCCAGCATAGCTTCTGCACCCACCCAAATGATCTTGTCTCCTTACACCTGAACTGACATTTGGGTGCCAAAGTAAAGCCTCCTGTTGAAACAAGCTTCATGCTGCTGTGCTGTTTCCTATGAATAAGTGAGTCTGGTGCTGGGTTCAGTCTCATGAGGCCTATTGGGTCCTGTGAGTGTGAATGTCCTTCCAAACCTGTGACGACTGTTGCTGTTCAGACAGAGAAGGCACTGCAACTACTTACCTCTGGCCTTTATGTGAGAGAAATAACTTGTCTCTTGTTTAAGTCACGCTGTAATAGCCACACTTAATCTTATTTACTACATTATGCATTTTGAACAATGGAGAAAAGTATAAGGAAGTAGAATGAAGATTCTTGAGATGTGTAATCTTGCTAGAGAAACTGATCTAGACTGGTGTAGCTCTACCTTAAATTGAAGAGAATAGAATGACGGAGGGGGGTGGAGATGGTAGAGGACTAGGGGACCCTATCCCGACCAGTCCCCGGAAATGAGCTGGATATCTACCAAACCACTCTAAACACCCATGAAATCAGCCTGAGATGTAAGAGATAGTTCTGGATCTTTACAAACAGAGTATCACAGGTGCTTGGTTTGGAGGTATGAAGCAGGGAGCTGTGATTCTGTGGGCAGATATAGGGGGATAAAGGGCAGGGGGAGGGAGCCAAGCCATCGGGATCCTACACCACCAGTGAGCAATAGCCTTCTACGCTGGGGACTGGGCACAGACTCCCAGAGCAGTAGCGGCAGGGAAAGGACTTTAGGGCAGCCCCCCAGATGGAAACCCAGAGCAGCAGGGCCGTGGGTGCGAACTGGGGGTGGCTGGAGGTTTCAGAAACACAAAGGGCAGAGACGTGCCCCGACCTAGAGGCGAGGACTGGGAGCACTGCTGAGGGGCACACAACCCAGGACTGCAGTTTATAGCAGCACAGACAGAAAAGGAGATAGTGTGGCCTGGAGAGCTCACTGAAGAACAGACTGCGATCTCTCTGCTTTGAGGCAGAGGGTTGGTAACAGTCTCTTCTGCTCTGACTCTCCAAGAGACACAGAAAGCCACCAGGGAAAGACTCCAGAGAACAAAAGGCCCCCCAAACCGGTTTTCACTGAGCCCATCCCCCGCCATAGGGGGCAGGGCATCTCTGCCCAAACAGGGTTGCCTGAGTAACAGCACAGCAGGCCCTTCCCCCAGAAGACAGGCTGGGAAAAAAAGAGGCCAGCAACCCTAGGGTCCCTAGAAAACAGGTGCATCTTTCTTGGGTTCTGGTCAATAATTTGGAATCTATACATTCCCTCAACCACCCTTCAACAGAATGACTAGGAGGAGGAACCCCCAAAATAGGAAAGGATCAGAGATTATAACTTATGCCACAGATTTACAAATGGATTCAGATATAACCAAGATGTTGGAGATGGAATTCAGGGTAGCAATTGTGAAGACAATAGCTAGAATGGAGAAATCAATTAATGGCAACATAGAGTCTCTAAGGGCAGAAATGAAAGCTGAATTGGCAGAATTTAAAAATGCTATCAATGAGATCCAATCCAATCTAGATAATCTAACAGCTAGGGTAAGCGAGGCAAAGAAAGAATTAGTGACCTAGAAGACAAAATAGTAGAGAAAAAGTGAAAAGAGGAGGCCAGGGAAAAACAACCCAGAATCCATGAAAATAGAATCAGAGAAATAAGTAACACCATGAAACGTTCCAATGTTAGACTTCTTGGAATCCCTGAGGGGTTGGAGAGAGAGGAGTAGAAGATATATTTGAGCAAATCATAGCTGAGAACTTCTCTAATCTGGGGAATAAAACAAACATTCATGTCCGAGAGGCAGAGAGGACCCCTCCCAAGATCAAGGCAAACAGGCCAACACCCTGGCATGTAATAGTAAAACTCGCAAATCTTAGAACCAAGGAAACCATCCTAAGGGTAGTTAGGGGGAAGAGATTCCTTACGTACAGAGGAACATCAGAATAATGTCAGACCTATCCACAGAGACCTGGCAAGCCAGAAAGGCCTGGCAAGACATATTCAGGGTACTAAACGAGAAGAACATGCAGCCAAGAATGCTTTATCCGGCAAGGCTGTCATTTAGAATGGATGGAGAGATCAGAGCTTCCAAGACCAGCAGAAACTGAAAGAATATGTGACCACTAAGCCGGCCCTGCAAGAAATATTAATGGGGGTTCTATAAAAGAAGAAAGACCCCAAGAGTGACATAGAACAGAAATTTACAGGGAATATCTATAAAAACAAGTACTTCACAGGCAACATGATGACAATAAATTCATATCTTTCAATAATCACTCTCAACATGAACGGCCTAAATGCTCCCATAAAATGGCACAGGGTAGCAGATTGGATAAAAAGACAGGACCCATCCATATGCTGTCTACAAAAGTCTCATTTTGAACCTAAAGATACAACCAGACTGAAAGTGAAGGGATGGAGATCCATCTTCCATGCCAACGGACCTCAAAAGAAAGCTACAGTAGCAATTCTTATATCAGAGAAATTAGATTTTAAGCTAAAGACTGTAGTTAGAGACACAGAAGGACACTATATTATTCTTATACGGTCTATCCAACAAGAAGATCTAACAATTGTAAATACCTACGCCCCAACATGGGAGCAGCCATCTACATAAGACAACTGTTAACCAAAATAAAGAGTCATATTGATAACAATACGTTAATTGTAGGAGACCTCAATACTCCACTCTCAGCAATGGACAGATCATCTAAGCAGAAAATCAACAAAGAAAAAGAGCTTTGAATTACACACTGGACCAGATGGACCTCATAGATATATATAGAACATTCCACCTTAAAACAACAGAATACTCATTCTTCTCAGGTGCACAAGGAAGTTTCTCCAGAGTAGACCACATACTGGGTCACAAATCAGGTCTCAGCCGATACCAAAAAATTGAGATTATTCCCTGCATATTCTCAGGCCACAATGCTTTAAAACTGGAACTCAATCACAAGAAAAAATTTGGCAGAAATTCAGACACTTGGAAGCTAAAGACCACTCTGCTCAAGAATGTTTGGGTCAACCAGGAAATCAAAGAAGAACTTAAACAATTCATGGAAATCAATGAGAGCAAAAACACATCTATGGGATAATGCAAAGGCAGTCCTAAGGGGGAAATACATAGCCATCCAAACATCACTCAAAAAAATAGAAAAATCCCAAATTCACCAACTAACTCTACACCTTAAAGAACTAGAGTAAAAGCAAAAAATGATGACTAAGCCACGCATTAGAAGAGAAATAATTAAGATTAGAGCAGAGATCAATGAATTAGAAACCAGAAGCACAGTAGATCAGATCGATGAAACTAGAAGTTGGTTCTTTGAAAGAATTAATAAGATCGATAAACCACTGGCCAGACTTATCCAAAAGAAAAGAGCAAGGACCCAAATTAATAAAATTATGAATGAAAGGGGAGAGATCACGACTATCGCCAAGGAAATAGAAACAATTATTAGAAATTATTATCAACAACTATATGCCAATAAACTGAGCAATCTGGATGAAATGGAGGCCTTCCTGGAAACCCATAAGCTGCCAAGACTGAAACAGGAAGAAATTGACAACCTGAATAGGCCAATAACCAGTAACTGGATCGAAGCAATGATCAAAAACCTCCCAAAAAACAAGAGTCCAGGGCCTGATGGATTCCCTGGGGAATTCTACCAAACATTCAGAGAAGAAATAATACCTATTCTCCTGAAGCTGTTTCAAAAAATAGAAACAGAAGGAAAACTTTCAAACTCATTCTATGAGGGCAGCATTACCTTAATCCCCAAACCAGGCAAAGACCCCATCAAAAAGGAGAATTTCAGACTGATATCCCTGATGAATACGGATTCCAAAATCCTCAACAAAATCCTAGCTAATAGGATCCAACAATACATTAAAAGGATCATCCACCACGACCAAGCGGGATTTATCCCCTGGATGCAAGGTTGTTCAACATTCTCAAATCAATCAGTGTGATAGAACACATAAATAAGAGGAGGGAGAAGAACCATATGGTCCTCTCAATTGATGCAGAAAAAGCATTCGACAAAATACAACATCCTTTCCTGATTAAAACTCTTCAGAGTATAGGCATAGAGGGAACATTCCTCAAGTTCATAAAATCCGTCTGTGAAAAACCCACAGCGAATGTCATCCTCAATGGGGAAAAGCTGAGAGCCTTTCCCTTAAGATCAGGAACACGTCAAGGATGCCCACTCTCGCCACTATTGTTCAACATAGTACTAGAAGTCCTAGCAACAGCAATCAGACAACAAAAAGAAATAAAAGGTATTCCAATTGGCAAAGAAGAAGTCAAACTCTCTTTTCGCAGATGACATGATACTTTATGTGGAAAAGCCAAAAGACTCCACCCCCAAATTACTAGAACTCATACAGCAATTCAGTAATGTGGCAGGATACAAAATCAATGCACAGAAATCAGTTGCTTTCTTATACACTAACAATGCAACTGTAGAAAGAGAAATTAGAGAAACGATTCCATTTACAATAGCACCAAAAACCGTAAGATATCTCGGAATAAACCTAACCAAAGAAGTAAAAGATCTATACTCTAGGAACTACAGAACACTCATGAAAGAAATTGAAGAAGACACAAAAAGATGGAAAAACATTCCATGCTCATGGATCAGAAGAATAAACATTGTTAAAATGTCTATGCTACCAAGAGCAATCTATACCTTCAATGCCATCCCGATCAAAATTCCAATGACATTTTTCAAAGTGCTGGAACAAACAATCCTAAAATTTGTATGGAATTAGAAAAGACCCCAAATCGCCAAGGAAATGTTGAAAAAGAAAAACAAAGCTGGGGGCATCACGTTGCCTTATTTCAAGCTATATTACAAAGCTGTGATCACCAAGACAGCATGGTACTGGCACAAAAACAGACATATAGACCAATGGAACAGAATAGAGAACCCAGATATGGAACCTCAACTCTATGGTCAAATAATCTTTGACAAAGCAGGAAAAAACATGCAATGGAAAAAAGACAGTCTCTTCAATAAATGGTGCTGGGAAAATTGGACAGCCACATGCAGAAGAATGAAACTCAACCATTCTCTGACACCATACACAAAGATAAACTCAAAATGGATGAAAGACCTCAATGTGAGACAGGAATCCATCAAAATCCTAGAGGAGAACATAGGCAGTAACCTCTTTGACATCGCCCACAGCAACTTCTTTCAAGATACATCTCAAAGGCTAGTGAAACAAAAGCAAAGATGAACTTTTGAGACTTCATCAAGGTAAAAAGCTTCTGCACAGCAAAGGAAACAGTCAACAAAACAAAGAGGCAACCCACAGAATGGGAGAAGATATTTGCAAATGACACTACAGATAAAGGGCTGGTATCCAAGATCTATAGAGAACTCAAACTCAACACCCAAAAAACAAATAATCAAGTCAAAAAATGGGCAGAAGACATGAAAAGACACTTCTCTGGAGAAGACATACAATGGCTAAGAGACACGTGAAAAAATGCTCATCATCATTAGCCATGAGGGAAATTCAAATCAAAACCACATTGAGATACCACCTTACACCTGTTAGAATGGCAAAAATGGACAAGGCAAGAAACAACAAATGTTGGAGAGGTTGTGCAGAAAGGGGAACCCTCTTACACTGTTGGTGGGAATGCAAGTTGGTGCAGCCACTTTGAAAAACAGTGTGGAGGTTCCTCAAAAAGTTAAAAATAGAGCTACCCTATGACCCAGGAATTGCACTCCTGGGTATTTACGCCAAAGACACAGATATAGTGAAAGGAGGGGCCACATGCACCCCAATGTTCATAGCAGCAATGTCCACAGCAGCCAAACTGTGGAAAGAGCTGAGATGCCCTTCACCGTTTGAATGGATAAAGATGTGGTCCATATATACAATGGAATATTACTCAGCCATCAGAAAGGATGAATACCCATCTTTTGCATCAACATGGATGGGACTGGAGGAGATTATGCTAAGTGAAATAAGTCAAGCTGAGAAAGTCAATTATCATATGGTTTCACTTATTTGTGGAACATAAGGAATAGCATGGAGGACATTAGGAGAAGGAAGGGGAAAATGAATGGGGGGAATTGGAGGGAGAGATGAACCATGAGAGACTATGGACTCTGAGAAACAAACTGAGGGTTTTAGAGGGGATGGGGGTGGGGAGATGGGTTATCCTGGTGATGCGTATTAAGGGTATTAAGGGTATTGTATGGTGACTAACATAACATAAGAATAAAATAAAATTTAAAAAAAATTGAAGAGGATAATAAAGTCTTATATTCTGAAGATAAATAAATAAATAAATAATAAATAAATAAATAAAATAGAATTTTCACTCATTTATGGCACTTTTTAGATATTCTGGCATCATTCACTTTGTTCTGTTAAAAAAGAGAATTATCAACATGCATAACTGTTACGATCACAAAAGAGACAGAACATCATTGCAATAAAAAATATTAGTTAACAGGGTGCCTGGGTGGCTCAGTCAGTTAAGTGTCTGACTCTAGATTTCAGCTCATATCACGATCTCAGGGTTGTGGAATTGAGCCCCGTGTTGGGCTCTGCAGTCAATGTGGAGTCTGCCTGAAATTCCCTCTCTCCCTCTCTTTGCCCCTCCCCCTGCTCATTCACACTCTCTCTCAAATTAAATAAATAAGTAAATAATAAATAAAATCTTTTAAAAATTAGTTAAAAGAGGAAACTTATATCCCAACACCCCATAATCCACTGGTACTTGGAGATATGTTGGTGTCAGTAATGGTGTTCTGGTCAGTGCAGCCAGCTGGAGAGTCCAAGACCTGTATATAAACTCAAAATCCTGGCAGGTGGGATTGGAGATCTACTTGTCCTATGGGCACCTAAAACAACCTCTGTAAGTTCCATTGTTTATTAATCCTGCCACCTACCAGTCAGGAACAGCCTATCTCTTTCTTCAGTCTCTCCTTGCACTCCGTGCACAGGGACCATTTTCAGAGTTCACCCTTGGAATTCCCAAGGTTGCAAACCAACACAATTTCTCCTCACATGTTTATTATTAGGGAGATAAATCTTTCCAAAACCTTCAGATTTCCCCTTAGATCCTGTGGACCATGATTCGATTAAATTCCACCCCCTGCTTACAAGGAGTGCTGAGAGAATGAGCACCTGCCTTGCCTTTTCTTTTTATTTATTTATTTATTTATTTATTTATTTATATGTTCGATTAGCCACTGTATAGTACATCATTAGTTTTTTTTTATGTCATGTTAGTCACCATACAATACATCATTAGTTTTTGATGTAGTGATCCACGATTCATTGTTTGTTTATAATACCCAGTACTCCATGCAGTACGTGCCCTCAAAGACATGGACAAAGGAGGACATAGAGGCCGGCAGCCTCTTCTGGAAGAAAGATTGCACCTCTATAGCCGCAGTAGCCAAGCGGGAAATGTAGTTCTGCCATGTTTCGCGTCTAGAGGCCCTAAAGGAAGAGTTCTGAGATGGCTGACAGCAGGAATCCTGAGGCCCAGCTGTGCTCCAAACAGCTCGGTTCAGAGATCAAAGAGGTTACTGCATATGTTCTCCTCTGGGATTTTGATGGATTCCTGTCTCACATTGTGGTCTTTCATCCATTTTGAGTTTATCTTTGTGTGTGGTGTTAGAGAATGGTCGAGTTTCATTCTTCTGTATATATGACTGGAGGATATTATGCTAAGTAAAATAAGTCAAGCAGAGAAAGTCAATTATCATATGGTTTCACTTATTTGTGGAACATAAGGAAGGGAAAAATGAAGGGGAGGAAATCGGAGGAGAGATGAATCATGAGAGACTATGGACTCTGGGAAACAAACTGAGGGTTTTAGAGGGGAGGGGGGTGGGGGGATAGGCTAGCCCGGTGATGGGTATTAAGGAGGCATGGAGCCACGTACTGCATGGAGCACTGGGTGTTATATGAAAACAATGAATCGTGGATCACTACATCGAAAACTAATGATGGTGACATAACCATAATTTAATTTTATTATGTATGGTGACATAACATAATAAAATTAAATTTAAAAAAAAAAGGAGGAAACAGGAAGCCCACCTGTTTTAAAAAAATAATATTTATTCTAATGCATGTGAGGTGGTATCTCATTGTGGTTTTGATTTGCATTTCCCTAATGATTAGTGGTATTGAGCATCTTTTCATATGCTTGTTAGCCATTTGTATATCTTTGGAGATTATCTATCAATCTATCTATATCTATCTATCTATCTATCATCTATCAATCATCTATCTCTATTTATCTATCTATCATCTATCATCTATCATCTTTATCTATCATCTATCATTTATCTATCATCTATCTATCATCTATCTATCTATCTATCTATCTATCATCTATCTATCTATATCTATCATCTATCAATCTATCATCTATCTATCTATCATTTATCTAACATCTATCTATTATCTATTTATCTATCATCTATCTATCATCTATCATCTATCTATCATTTATCTATCATCTATCTATTATCTATCATCTATCTATCTCTATCTATCATCTATCATCTATCTATCTATCATCTATCAATCATTTATCAATTATCTATCTATCTATCTATCTATCTATCTATCTATCTATCATCATCATCATCTATCTATCTATCATCTATCTAACTTTTGCTCATTAAAAGGTTGTTGTGGTGATTGCTGTTGATTTATTAAGTTGTAGGAGTTCTTTATGTATTCTGGATATTAACCCCATAACAGATATATGATTTGCAAATATTTTCTCCTACTTCATCTTTTCACTCTGTTGATTGTGTCCTTTAATGCACAGAACTAATTTTGATATATTTCAATCTAGTTTTTCTTTTGTTGTCTGTACTTTTGGTGTCATAGCCATGAAATCATTGCTGAATCCAATTTAATGAATTTTTCATGGATCCAATTTCTCCTATTTTTCTAGGGTTTTATAGTTTAGCCATTAACATTTAGGTCTTTGAACAATTTTGAATTAATTTTTATGTATGTTCTTTTTTTTCTTTAAATTCAATTAGGCAAGGTATAGTACATCATTAGTTTTTGATAGAATGTTCAATTATTCATTAGTTGCTTATAACACACAGTGCTCAACGCACCACGAGCCCTCCTTAGTGCCCATCACTGAATTACCCTATTCCTCCACCCACCTCCCTTTCCGCAACCCTCAGTTTGTTTCCCGGAGTCGAGAGTCTCATTTGGTTTATCTCCCTCTCTGATTTCTTCCTATTCATTTCCCCCTACCACCACTTTTGTCCTCTGCAATATCCCTTATGTTCCACATATGAGTGAAACCATATAATTGTCTTTCTCTGATTTACTTATTTGACTTGGCAAATAACCTCCAGTTCCATCCATGTCAGTGTAAATGGTAGGTATTCATCCTTTCTGATAGCTGAGTAATATTCCATTGTATATATACATCACAGCTTATTTATCCATTCATCTGTTGAAGGGCATCTCGGCGCCTTCCACACTTTGGCTATTGTGGACATTGCTGCTATGAACATTGGGGTGCATGTGCCCCTTCTTTTCAGTATATCTGTATCTTTGGGGTAAATTACTAGTAGTGCAACTGCTGGGTCATAGGGTAGCTCTATTTTTAACTTCTTGAGGAACCCCCATACTGTTTACCAGAGTGGCTGTACCAGCTTGTATTCCCACCAACAGTATGAGGATTAACCTTTCTCCACATACTCGCCAACATTTGTTGTTTCCTGTTTTGTTAATTTTAGCCATTTTGACTGGTGTGAGGTGGTATCTCATTGTAGTTTTGATTTGTATTTCCCTGACGACAAGAGATGTTGAGCATTTTACATGTATCTGAGGGCCATTTGTATGTCTTCTTTGGAGAAGTGTCTGTTCATGTCTTCTTCCCATTTCTTGACTGGATTGTTTTTTGAGTGTTAAGTGTGATAAGTTCTTTATGGATCTTAGATACCAACCCTTTATCATGTCATTTGCGAGTATCTTCTCCCATTCCATAGGTTGCCCTTTAATTTTGTTGATTGTTTCCTTTGCTGTGCAGAAGCTTTTTATCTTGATGAAGGCCCAAATAGTTCACTTTTGCTTTTGTTTACCTTGCCTTTGGAGACGTGTCTAGCAAGAAGTTGCTGCACTCGAGGTCGAAGAGGTTACTCTTTGTGTTCTCCTCTAGGATTTTGATGGATTCCTGTCTCACCATTTAGGTCTTTCATCCATTTTGAGTTTATCTTTGTGTATGGTGTAAGAAAATGGCTCAGTTTCATCCTTTGCATGTGGCTGTTCAATTTTCCCAGTACCATTTATTGAGAAGACTGTATTTTTTCCATTGGATAGTCTTTCCTGATTTGTGAAATATTAGTTGACCATAGAGTTAAGGATCCATTTCTGGAGTCTCTATTCAGTTCCATTGATCTATGTGTCTGTTTTTGTGCCAATGCCATGCTGTCTTGGTGATTACAGCTTTGTAATATAGCTTGAGTCAGGCAACATCATGCACCCAGCTTTGTTTTTCTTTTTCAACATTCCCTTGGTGTTAGTCGTGATCTCTCCCCTTTCATTCATGATTTTATAAATCCGGGTCCTTTCACTTTTCTTTTCGATAAGCCTGCCAGAGGTTTATCCATCTTATTAATTATTTCATATAACAAGATTCTAGTTTCGAATATCTGTTCTACTGTTTCTCTGCTTTCTATTTCATTGATTTCTGCTCTAATGTTTATTACTTCTCATCTCCAGCTTGGTTTATTTGTTTTTTAAATTTAATTTAATTTTATTATGTTACGTTAGTCACCATACAATACATCAATAGTTTTTGATGTAGTGTTCCATGATTCATTGTTTGCTTATAACACCCAGGGCTCCATGCAATATGTGACCTCCTTAATACCCATCACTGGGCTAACCCATCCCTCAACCCCCCTCCCCTCTAAAACCCTCAGTTTGTTTCTCGGAGTCCATAGTCTCTCGTGCTTCATCTCTCCCTCTGATTTCCCCCCCTTCATTTTCCCCTTCCTACTCCTAATGTCCACAAATAAGTGAAACCATATGATAATTTTCTTTCTCTGCTTGACTTATTTCACTTAGCATAATCTCCTCCAGTCCCATCCCTGTTGATGTAAAAGTAAAAGTTGGGTATTCATCCTTTCTGATGGCTGAGTAATATTCCATTGTATATATGAACAACATCTTCTTTATCCATTCATCTGTTGAAGGGCATCTTGGCTCTTTCCACAGTTTGGTTATTGCGGACAGTGCTGCTATGAACATTGGGGTGCAAATGGCCCTTCTTTTCACTACATCTGTGTCTTTGGGGTAAATACCCAGGAGTGCAATTGCTGGGTCATAGGGTAGCTCTATTTTTTAATTTTTGAGGACCTCCACACTGTTTTCCAAAGTGGCTTTACCAACTTGCATTCCCACCAACAGTGTAAGATGGTTCCCTTTCTCCACAACCTCTCCAACATTTGTTGTAACTTACCTTGTCAATTTTTGCCATCCTAACTGGTGTAAGGTGGTATCGCAATGTGCTTTTGATTTGAATTTCCTTGATGGCTAATGATCATAAACATTTTTGCATGTGTCTCTTAGCCATTTGTATGTCTTCTTTGGAGAAGTGTCTGTTCATGTCTTCTGCCCATTTTCTGACTTGATTATTTGTTTTTTGGGTGTTGAGTTTGAGAAGGTCTTTAGAAATCTTGGAAATCAGCGTTTTGTCTGTAGTGTCATTTGCAAATATCTTCTCCCAATCTGCGAGTTGCCTCTTTGTTTTGTTGACTGTTTCCTTTGCTGTGCAGAAGCTTTTTATCTTGATGAAGTCCCAAAAGTTCATTTTTGCTTTTGTTTCACTAGCCTTTGGAGATGTATCTTGAAAGAAGTTGCTGTGGGCAATGTCAAAGAAGTTACTGCCTATGTTCTCCTCTAGGATTTGGATGGATTCCTGCCTCACATTGAGGTCTTTCATCCATTTTGAGTTTATCTTTGTGTATGATGTTAGAGAATGGTCGAGTTTCATTCTTCTGCATGTGGCTGTCCAATTTTCCCAGCACCATTTATTGAAGAGACTGTCTTTTTTCCATTGCATATTTTTTCCTGCTTTTTTGAAGATTATTTGACCATAGAGTTGAGGGTCGATATCTGGGCTCACTATTCTGTTCCATTGGACTATATGTCTGTTTTTGTGCCAGTACCATGCTGTCTTGGTGATCACAGCTTTGTAATACAACTTGAAATCGAACAATGTGATGCCCCCAGCTTTGTTTTTCTTTTTCAATATTTCCTTGGCGATTTGGGATCTTTTCTGATTCCATACAAATTTTAGGACTGTTTGTTCCAGCACTTTGAAAATGTCATTGGAATTTTGATCGAGATAGCATTGAAAGTATAGATTGCTCTGGGCAGCTTAGACATTTTAACTATGTTTATTCTTCCGATGCATGAGCATGGAATGTTTTTCCATCTTTTTGTCTTCTTCAACTTCTTTCATGAGTGTTCTATATATATATATATATATTCGAAGAGTATAGATCTTTTACCTCTTTGGTTAGGTTTATTCCGAGGTATCTTATGGTTTTTGGTGCTACTGTAAATGGAATTGATTCTCTAATTTCTCTTTCTATAGTTGCATTGCTAGTGTATAACAAAGCAACTGATTTTTGTGCATTGATTTTGTGTACTGCCACATTACTGAATTGCTGTATGAGTTCTAATAATGTAGGGGTGGAGTCTTTTGGGTTCTCCACATAAAGTATCATGTCACATCTGTGAAAAGAGAGGGTTTGACTTCTTCTTTGCCAATTTGAAAACTTTCATTTCTTTTTGTTGTCTGATTGCTGTTGCTAGGACTTCTAGTACTATGTTGAACAATAGTGGCGAGAGTGGGCATCCTTGACGTGTTCCTGATCTTAAGGGAAAGGCTCTCAGCTTTTCCCCATTGAGGATGATATTTGCTGTGGGTTTTTCATGGGTGGATTTTATGAACTTGAGGAATGTTCCCTTTATCCCTATACTCTGAAGAGTTTTTTTTTCTTAATTTTTTATTGTTATGTTAATCACCACACATTACACCATTAGCTTTTGATGTAGTGTTCCATGATTCACTGTTTGCGTATAACACTCAGTGCTCCATGCAGTACGTGCCCTCTTTAATACCCATCACCGGGCCAACCCATCCTCCCAACCCCCTCCCATCTAGAACCCTCAGTTTGTTTTTCAGAGTACATCGTCTCTCATGGTTCATCTCCCCCTTCGATTTCCCACCTTCATTCTTCCCCTCTGGCTATCTTCTTCTTCTTCTCCTTTTTTTATTAACATATATTGTATTATTTGTTTCAGAGGTACAGATCTGTGATTCAACAGTCTTGCATAATTCACAGCGCTCACCATAGCACATACCCTCCCCAATGTCTATCACCCAGCCACCCCATCCCTCCCACCCCCCACCACTCCAGCAACCCTCAGTTTGTTTCTTTTTTTTTTTAATTTTTTTATTGTTATGTTAATCCCCATACATTACATCATTAGTTTTAGATATAGTGTTCCATGATTCATTGTTTGTGCATAACACCCAGTGCTCCATGCAGAACGTGCCCTCCTCAATACCCATCACCAGGCTAACCCATCCTCCCACACCCCTCCCCTCTAGAACCCTCAGTTTGTTTTTCAGAGTCCATTGTCTCTCATGGTTCTTCTCCCCCTCCGATTTCCCCCCCTTCATTCTTCCCCTCCTGCTACATTCTTCTTCTTCTTTTCTTTCTTAACATATATTGCATTATTTGTTTCAGAGGTACAGATCTGAGATTCAACAGTCTTGCACAATTCACAGTGCTTACCGGAACACATACCCTCCACAGTGTCCATCACCCAGTCACCCCATCCCTCCCATCCCCCCCTCAGTTTGTTTCTTGAGATTAAGAATTCCTCATACCAGTGAGATAATATGATACATGTCTTTCTCTGATTGACTTATTTCACTCAGCATAACACCCTCCAGTTCCATCCACATCGTTGCAAATGGCAAGATCTCATTCCTTTCGATGGCTGCATAATATTCCATTGTATATATATACCACATCTTCTTTATCCATTCGTCTGTCAATGGACATCTTGGCTCTTTCCACAGTTTGGCTATTGTGGACATTGCTGCTATAAACATCAGGGTGCATGTACCCCTTCGGATCCCTACGTTTGTATCTTTGGGGTAAATACCCAGTAGTGCAATTGCTGGGTCGTAGGGTAGCTCTATTTTCAATTTTTGAGGAACCTCCATACTGTTTTCCAGAGTGGCTGCACCAGCTTGCATTCCCACCAAGAGTGAAGGAGGGTTCCCCTTTCTCCATATCCCCACCAACATCTGTCGTTTCCTGACTTGTTAATTTTAGCCATTCTGACTGGTGTGAGGTGATATCTCATTGAGGTTTTGATTTGGATTTCCCTGATGCCGAGCGATGTTGAGCACTTTTTCATGTGTCTGTTGGCCATTTGGATGTCTTCTTTGGGAAAATATCTGTTCATGTCTTCTGCCCATTTCTTGATTGGATCATTTGTTCTTTGGGTGTTGAGTTTAAGAAGTTCCTTATAGATTTTGGATACTAGCCCTTTATCTGATATGTCATTTGCAAATATCTTCTCCCACTCTGTCGGTTGTCTTTTGGTTTTGTTGACTGTTTCTTTGCTGTGCAAAAGCTTTTTATCTTGGGGCGCCTGGGTGGCTCAGTTGGTTAAGCGACTGCCTTCAGCTCAGGTCATGATCCCAGGGTCCTGGGATCGAGCCCCACATCGGGCTCCCTGCTCGGCAAGGGGCCTTCTTCTCCCTCTCCCTCTGCCCCTTCCACCGCTAGTGCTCTCCTGCTCTCTCGTTCTGTCAAATAAATAAATAAAATCTTTAAAAAAAAAAAAAAGCTTTTTATCTTGATGAAGTCCCAATCTTTCATTTTTGCCCTTGCTTCCCTTGCCTTTGGCGATGTTTCTAGGAAGAAGTTGCTGTGGCTGAGGTCTAAGAGGTTGCTGCCTGTGTTCTCCTTTAGGATGTTGATGGACTCCCATCTCATATTTAGGTCTTTCAACAATTTTGAGTCTATTTTTGTGTGTGGTGTAAGGAAATGGTCCAGTTTCATTCTTCTGCATGTGGCTGTCCAATTTTGCCAACACCATTTGTTGAAGAGACTGTCTTTTTTCCATTGGACATTCTTTCCTGCTTTGTCAAAGATTAGTTGACCATAGAGTTGAGGGTCTATTTCTGGGCTCTCTATTCTGTTCCATTGATCGATGTGTCTGTTTTTGTGCCAGTACCATACTGTCTTGATGATGACGGCTTTGTAATAGAGCTGGAAGTCCGGAATTGTGATGCCGCCAGCTTTGCTTTTCTTTTTCAACATTTCTCTGGCTATTCGGGGTCTTTTCTGGTTCCATACAAATTTTAGGATTATTTGTTCCATTTCTTTGAAAAAAGTAGATGGTTTTTTTTTTTTTAAAGATTTTATTTATTTATTTGACAGAGAGAGACACAGCGAGAGAGGGAACGCAAGCAGGGGGAGTGGGAGAGGAGAAGCAGGCCTCCCGCAGAGCAGGGAGCCCGATGTGGGGCTCGATCTCAGGACCCCAGGATCATGACCTGAGCCGAAGGCAGCCGCTTAACGACTGAGCCACCCAGGCACCCCTAGATGGTATTTTGATAGGGATTGCATTGAATGTGTAGATTGCTCTAGGTAGCATTGACATCTTCACAATATTTGTTCTTCCAATCCATGAGCATGGAACGTTTTTCCATTTGTTTGTGTCTCCCTCAATTTCTTTCATGAGTATTGTATAGTTTTCTGAGTAGAAATCCTTTGCCTCTTTGGTTAGATTGATTCCTAGGTATCTTATGGTTTTGGGTGCAGTTGTAAATGGAATCAACTCCTTAATTTCTCTTTCTTCTGTCTTGTTGTTGGTGTATAGGAATGCACTGATTTCTGTGCATTGATTTTATATCCTGCCACTTGACTGAATTCCTGTATGAGTTCTAGCAGTTTTGGGGTGGAGTCTTTTGGGTTTTCCACATAAAGTATCATATCATGTGCAAAGAGTGAGTTTGACTTCTTCTTTGACGATTTGGATGCATTTTATTTCTTTTTGTTGTCTGATTGCTGTGGCCATGACTGCTAATACTATGTTGAATAGCAGTGGTGATAGTGGACATCCCTGCCGCGTTCCTGACCTTAGGGGGAAATCTCTCAGTTTTTCCCCATTGAGAATGATATTTGCTGTGGGTTTTTCATAGATGGCTTTTATGATATTGAGGTATGTACCCTCTATCCCTATACTCTGAAGAGTTTTGATCAAGAAAGGATGCTGTACTTTGTCAAATGCTTTTTCTGCATCAATTGAGAGGATCATATGATTCTTGGTCTTTCTTTTGTTATTGTATTGTATCACGTTGACTGATTTGCAGATGTTGAACCAACCTTGCAGCCCAGGGATAAATCTCACTAGGTCGTGGTGAATAATCTTTTTAATGTGCTGTTGTATCCTATTGGCTAATATTTTGGTGACAATTTTTGCATGCATGTTCATCAAGGATATTGGTCTGTAATTCTCCTTTTTGATAGGGTCTTTGTCTGGTTTGGGGATCCAGGTAATGCTGGCCTCATGAGTTTGGAAGTTTTCCTTCCATTTCTATTTTTTGGAACAGTTTCAGAAGAATAGGTATTAATTCTTCTTGAAATGTTTGGTAGAATTCTGCTGGGAAGCCATCTGGCTCTGGGCTTTTGTTTGTTGAGAGATTTTTGATGACTGCTTCAATTTCCTTAGTGGTTATAGGTCTGTTCAGGTTTTCTATTTCTTCCTGGTTCAGTTTTGGTAGTTGATACATCTCTAGGAATGCATCCATTTCTTCCAGGTTATCTAATTTGCTGGCATATAGTTGCTCAAAATATGTTCTTATAATTATTTGTATTTCTTTGGTGTTGGTTGTGATCTCTCCTCTTTCATTCATGATTTTGTTGATTTGGGTCATTTCTCTTTTCTTTTTGATAAGTCTGGCCAGGGGTTTATCAATCTTGTTAATTCTTTCAAAGAACCAGCTCCTAGTTTCGTTGATCTGTTGTGTTCTTTTGGTTTCTATTTCATTGATTTCTGCTCTGATCTTTATTATTTCTCTTCTCCTCCTGGGTTTAGGCTTTATTTGCTGTTCTTTCTCCAGCTCCTTTAGGTGTAGGGTTAGGTTGTGTATTTGAGACCTTTCTTGTTTCTTGAGAAAGGCTTGTATTGCTATATATTTTCCTCTTAGGACTGCCTTTGCTGTATCCCAAAGATTTTGAATAGTTGTGTTTTCATTTTCATTGGTTTCCATGAATTTTTTAAATTCTTCTTTAATTTCCTGGTTGACCCATTCATTCTTTAGTAGGATGCTCATTAGCCTCCATGTATTTGAGTTCTTTCTGACTTTCCTCTTGTGATTGAGTTCTAGTTTCAAAGCATTGTGGTCTGAAAATAGGCAGGGAATGATCCCAATCTTTTGGTACCAGTTGAGACCTGAGTTGTGACCTAGGATGTGATCTATTGTGGAGAATGTTCCATGGGCACTAGAGAAGAACGTGTGTTCTGTTGCTTTGGGATGGAATGTTCTGAATATATCTGTCAAGTCCATTTGGTCCAGTGCGTCACTTAAAGTCTTTATTTCCTTGTTGATCTTTTGCTTAGATGATCTGTCCATTTCAGTGAGGGGGGTGTTAAAGTCCCCCACTATTATTGTATTGTTATCGATGTGTTTCTTTGCTTTTGTTATTAATTGGCTTCTATAATTGGCTGCTCCCATGTTAGGGGCATAGATATTTACAAGTGTTAGATCTTCTTGTTGGATAGACCCTTTAAGTAGGATATAGTGTCCTTCCTCATCTCTTATTACAGTCTTTGGTTTAAAATCTAATTTGTCTGATATAAGGATTGCCACCCCAGCTTTATTTTGGTGTCCATTAGCATGGTAAATGGTTTTCCACCCCCTCACTTTCAATCTGGGGGTGTCTTTGGGTCTAAAATGAGTCTCTTGCAGACAGCATATCAATGGGTCTTGTTTTTTTATCCAATCTGATAGCCTGTGTCTTTTGATTGGGGCATTTAGCCCATTTACATTCAGGGTAACTATTGAAAGATAGGAATTTAGTGCCATTGTATTGTCTGTAAGGTGACTGTTACTGTATATTGTCTGTGTTCCTTTCCTCTCTATGCTGCTTTTAGGCTCTCTCTTTGCTCAGAGGACCCCTTTCAATATTTCTTGTAGGGCTGGTTTTGTGTTTGCAAATTCCTTTAATTTTCTTTGTCCTGGAAGCTTTTTGTCTCTCCTTCTATTTTCAATGACAGCTTAGCTGGATATAGTATTCTTGGCTGAATATTTTTCTCATTTAGTGCTCTGAATATATCATGCCAGTACTTTCTGGCCTGCCAGGTCTCTGTGGATAGGTGTGTTGCCAATCTGATGTTTCTACCATTGTAGGTTACAGATCTCTTCTCCTGAGCTGCTTTCAGGATTTTCTTTCTCTGAGACTCGTAAGTTTTACTATTAGATGTTAGGGTGTTGACCTAATTTTATTGATTTTGAGAGGGGTTCTCTGTGCCTCCTGGATTTTGATGCCTGTTTCCTTCCGCAACTTAGGGAAGTTCTCTGCTGTAATTTGCTCCAGTATACCATCTGCCCCTCTCTCTCTTTCTTCTTCTTCTGGGATCCCAATTATTCTAATGTTGTTTCATCTTATGGTATCGCTTATCTCTTGAATTCTGCCCTCGTGATCCAGTAGTTGTTTATCTCTCTTTTTCTCAGCTTCTTTATTTTCCATCATTTGGTCTCCTATTTCATAAATTCTGTCTTCTGTGTTCACTTCGGAAGCACATATACTAAAATTGGAATGATACAGAGAAGATTAGCATGGCCCCTGCACAAGGATGACACGCAAATTCGTGAAGCATTCCATATTAAAAAAAAAAAAAATTCTGTCTTCTTCCTCATTTATCCTAGCAGTTAGAGCCCCCGTTTTTGAGTGCACCTCATTAATAGCCTTTTTGATTTTGACTTGGTTAGATTTTAGTTCTTTTATTTCTCCAGAAAGGGTTTCTCTAATAACTTCCATGCTTTTTTCAAGCCCAGCTAGTATCTTTAAAATCATCATTCTGAACTCTATTTCTGACATCGTACTAATGTCCGTATTGAGTAGTTCCCTGGCAGTCGGTACTGCCTCTTGTTCTTTTTGTTGAGGTGATTTTTTCCATCTTGTCATTTTGTCCAGAGGAGAATAAATGAATGAGAGAACAAAATGCTAACAGGGTAACAATGTCCCCAGAAAATATACTCTAAACAAATCAGAAAAGACCTGAAGCTGGGGTAAAAGAAAGGGAAAGAAAGAAAAACGAAAAAGAAAAAGATAAAAAAAACAAAAACAGAACAAAACAAAAAAAAACAATATGATCAACTATGAACAGGCTGGTGCAAAGATCAGTGCCACACACTAGCTTTTGGGCATATTTTGGTTTGTTAGAAGAAAGTGCCTCCCAAAATTTTAAAGAAAAACTTATATATATACAAAAACAAGGGTAAATACGATGAAGGGATGGAATATGACTGTAAAGATGAAAACTGTAAAAGATTTTCTAAAAGGAATTGATAAGATAAGAAGTTGGTTGAAAGAAAGAAGAGGATTAAAAAAAAAGGGAGAGAATGTGATCAGGCAGGAGAGTAGAACAAAACCATACACTAGAGATTTAGGGTATATTTTGATCTGTTAGAAGAAAGTGTATCTCAAAATTTTAAAGAGATAACAACTTATATATATATACCAAAAATAAGGGTAACTACTATGAAGGGATAGAATATGACTCTAGAAATGAAAAATAAAAAAGATTTTTTTAAAGAGGGATTGATAAGATGTTGGTTGAAAAAGGGAAAAAGAAAAAAAAAGACAGTTAAAAAAATTAACTTTGAAAGACTAAAGAATCATGGTAAAAAAGACATGAATTCTATGTGCAGAATTCCCCTAGCGCTGGAGTCCTGCCATTCTCATTGATCGGTAAACTTGGTCTTGGCTGGCTGTTTTTGTTGAGGAGGGGCCTGTTGCCATGGTTCCCAAATGTCTTTGCTGGAGGCGGACTTGCCCCGCCCTTGCCGGTCCAGGCTAAGTAATCTGCTTTGCTCTCAGGAGCTTTTGTTCCCTGCAAGCTTTCCGAATAGCTTTGGAGGATGAGAGTGAAAATGGCAACCTCCCAATCTCCGCCCCAGAGGAGCCGAGAACTCGGGGCCCTGATGCTCAGTGAGCCCCTAGAGAAAAGCAGTCAGTCACTCCTGTCTCCCCGGTCTCCGGCGCACTCCGTGCTCACCCGGCCTGTGACGGAGCATTTCTATCTCTGGCACCTGACCCGGTTTGGATTCTCCAAACCCAGCAGATCCCTGTGGTGCGCTCCCGCGCCACTCCTCCCGGGAGAGGAAAGGGAGTCTCCCCGGATCGATCGCTTGTTGGGTCCCTGCTGGAGGAGCAGTGGCCCCACTGTGCCGCAGATCATGGTTTATGGCAACCCTGAGCTGAGAGCCCACTCCTCGGCTCCGTCTAGGCAGCCAGCTTCCCCGCTCCCATACCTGGGAGCTCTGCCACACTCAGGCACCCCCGGTCTTTCTGTGACCCCAAGGGTCCTGAGATCACACTGTCCTGGGAAGGTTCCACCACCCCCCCCCCCCCCGCTTAGCCACTGGAGTGACGTCCCTCAGCGGAGCAGACTTCTAAAAGTTCCGATTTTGTGCTCTGCTGCTCTATCACTTGTCTATCCCCCCCGAATATCGCCTCAGATTCACTTCTCCACACATCCTACCTTCCAGAAAGTGGTCGCTTTTCTGTTTAGAGTTGTTGCTATTCTTTTTTTTGATCTCCTGTTGAGTTCGTAGGTGTTCAGAATGGTTTGATCCCTATCCAGCTATATTCCTGGGACCAGACGAAATCCAGGTCTCCTATTCCTCCGCCATCTTGCTCCGCCCCCTGAAGAGTTTTAATCAGGAAAGGATGCTGTAGTTTGTCAAATTCTTTTTCTGCATCAATTGAGAGGACCATATGGTTCTTCTCTCTTCTCTTATTAATGTGTTCTATCAAATTGTGTGATTTGAGAATGTTGAACCCCCTTGCATCCCAGGGATAAATCCCACTTGGTCATGGTGGATGATCCTTTTAATGTATTGTTGGATCCTATTAGCTAGGATTTGTTGAGGATTTTGGAATCCATATATATCAAGGATATCAGTCTGAAATTCTCCTTTTTGATGGTGTCTTTGCCTGGTTTGGCGACTGAGGTAATGCTGGCCTCATAGAATGAGTCTGGAAGCTTTCCTTCTGTTTCTATTTTTTAAAACAGCTTCAGTAGAATAGGTATTATTTCTTCTTTGAATGTTTGGTAGAATTCCCCAGGGAATCCATCAGGCCCTGGACTCTTGTTTTTTGGAGGTTTTTGATCACTGCTTCAGTGTCATTACTGGTTATTGGTCTAGTCGTCAATTTCTTCCTGTTTCAGTCCTGGTCGTTTATAGGATTCTAGGAAAGCACCCATTTCATTCATGTTGCTCCATCTGTTGGCATACAGTTGTTGATAAAAATTTCTTTCTATAAAATTTTATTATGTTATGTTAGTCACCATACAATACATCATTAGTTTTTGATGTGGTGATCCACGATCCATTGTTTTCGTATAACACCCAGCGCTCCAAGCAGTATGTGCCCTCTTGAATACCCATCACTGGGCTAACAAATCCCCCCACTCTCCTCCCTTCTAAAACCCTGTTTGTTTCTCAGAGTCCATAGTCTCTCATGGTTCATCTCTCCCTCCGATTTCCCCCCTTCATTTTTCCCTTCCTTTTCCTAATGTCCTCCATGCTATTCCTTATGTTCCACAAATAAGTGAAACCATATGATAATTTTCTTTCTCTGCTTGACTTATTTCACTTAGCATAATCTCCTCCAGTCCCATCCATGTTGATGTAAAAGTTGGGTATTCATCCTTTCTGATGGCTGAGTAATATTCCATTGTATATATGGACCACATCTTCTTTATCCATTCATCTGTTGAAGGGCATCTTGGCTCTTTCAACAGTTTGGCTATTGCAGACATTGCTGCTATGAACATTGGGGTGCATATGGCCCTTCTTTTCACTACATCTGTGTCTTTGCGGTATATGCCCAGGAGTGCAGTTGCTGGGTCATAGGTTAGCTCTATTTTTAATTTTTTGAGGAACCTCCACACTGTTTTCCAAAGTGGCTGTACCAACTTGCATTCCCACCAACAGTATAAGAGGATTCCCCTTTCTCCACAACCTGTCCAACATTTGTTGTTTCTTTCCCTGTCCATTTTGGACATTCTAACTGGTGTAAGGTGGTATCTCAATGTGGTTTTGATTTGGATTTCCCTGATGGCTAATGATGATGAACATTTTTTCATGTGTCTCTTAGCCATTTGTATGTCTTCTTCAGAGAAGTGTCTGTTCATGTCTTCTGCCCATTTTTTGACTTCATTATTTGTTTTTTGGGTGTTGAGTTTGAGAAGTTCTTTATAGATCTTGGATACCGGCCCTTTATCTGTCATGTCATTTGCAAATATCTTCTCCCATTCTGTGGGTTGCCTCTTTGTTTTGTTGACTGTTTCCTTTGCTGTGCAGAAGCTTTTTATCTTGATGAGTTCCCAAATTTTCATTTTTGCTTTTGTTTCACTAGCTTTTGGAGATGTATCTTAAAAGAAGTTACTGTGGCCAATGTCAAAGAGGTTATTGCGTACGTTCTTCTCTAGGATTTTGATGGATTCCTGTCTCACATTGAGGTCTTTCACCCACTTTGAGTTTATCTTTGTGAATAGTGTTAGAGAATGGTCGAGTTTCATTCTTCTGCATGTGGCTGTCCAATATTCCCAGCACCATTTATTGAAGAGACTGTCTTTTTTCCATTGCATATTTTTTCCTGCTTTGTCGAAGATTATTTGACCATAGTGTTGAGGGTCGATATCTGGGTTCTCTATTCTGCTCCATTGGTCTATATGTCTGTTTTTGTGCCAGTACCATGCTCTCTTGGTGATCACAGCTTTGTAATACAGCTTGAAATCAGACAACGTGATGCCCCCAAGTTTGTTTTTCTTCTTCAACATTTCCTTGGTGATTCGGGGTCTTTTCTGATTCAATACAAATCTTAGGATTATTTGTTCCAGCACTTTGAAAAATGTCATTGGAATTTTGATTGGGATGGCATTGAAGGTATAGATTGCTCTGGGTAACATAGACATTTTAACAATGTTTATTCTTCCGATCCATGAACATGGAATATTTTTCCATCTTTTTGTGTCTTCTTCAATTTCTTTCATGAGCCTGCCATGCTGTTACTCAGGCAATCCTGTTTGGGCAGAGATGCCCTGCCCCCTGTGGTGAGGGATGGTCTCTGTGGGAACCAGTTTTTTGGGGCTTTTGTTCTCTGGCAGCTTTCCCTGGCAGCTCTGAGTCTCTTCTGAGAGTCAGAGCAGAAAAGACCGTTTCCCACCCTCTGCCTCAGAGCAGAGAGATTGCAGTCTGTTCTTCAGTGAGCTCTCCAGGCCACACTATCTCCTTTTCTGTCTGTGCTGCTATAAACTCCAGCATCCTGGGTTGTGCACCCCTCAGCAGCACTTGCAGTCCTTGCCTCCAGGTGGGGCATGTCTCGGCCCTTTGTGCTTCTAAAACCACCAGCCGCCCCCATTTCACATGCACATCCCAGCTGCTCTTGGTTTCAGTCTGGGGGGCTGCCCTAAAGTACTTTCCCAGTGGCTACTGGTCTGCAAGTCTGTGCCCCATCCCCAGTGTGGGAGACTATCGCTCACTGGTGGTGTAGGATCCCGACTGCTCAGCTCCCTCCCCCTTCCATTTTTCTTTGGATATGTGCCACCGGAATCACAGCTCCCAGCCTCATACCTTGAAACCAACCGCCTGCAATATTCTGTTTGTAGAGATCCAGATATATCTTCTTATATCTCAGGCTGATTTCGTGGGTGTTCAGAGTGATCTGGTAGATATCCAGCTCAATTCTGGGGACCAGTTGGAATAGGGTCCCCTACTCCTCTGTCATCTTTTCCTCCTGCCTCATTTTGCATTTAAAGTTATTTGCTTTTAATGGGTACAAAGACATTTTTCATTTTTTGAAATAAGAGTTAAAGAAAATTCGGGCCAGATGAGTCTCCTTTCTCTCAGAGGTTCTAAACCAGCTATCAAGCAGCTCTTAGAAGGTAGCAGAGAGCGGGCACTCCATAATCTGATGCAGTTAGGTTTGAATCCCAATCTGCCACTTCCTGCTGTGTGTCCTTGAGTAATTATGTAATTTCTCTGTCAGGAAAATAGAAACCCACTGGCTATTTTACCAGAGAGAATTTAAGACCGGGAATTGGAGGACTGTAAAAGCCAGAAGGCAACGCAGAGTCGGAGTCTACTTTTTAAAACAACACTCTCACTTATCTACTCCCGTCCCCCCAACACTTCTATCTGAAGTGGAGTTCTGCCTCTCTCCAGGCTCACATTCATGCAGTGGGGCCTCTGCAGCAATCTGCTTCATCCCTTCCACTTATATGCAGCCTGGTTTCTGAGGCCCCAGAGGGGTCCCAAGTCACCCTGGGTACCAGCTGGGTCTCAAGGGCTGGGGGAGAGTGGTCTTCTGGGAAAGCCTGGCCATGGAAAAGGAAGCCAGATCTACAGAGGTGGTGGTGGTGGGAGAGTATGGGGGATTTTCCCCAAGGGCATCTTTGGCCTCCTGCCCCTGCCTCTGTTCTATGATTAACCAAGAACTTCCTGACTGTGCCCCTCCTTCTGTTACTTCAAGGCCCTGAGTCAGTATTTTAACTTTCCCCCAGGGCACTGAGTGCCCTTCAGTGCTCTACTGCTCAGCTCTTCACTTCTCCTTCAATGCATGCTCAGTGATGGCTTTTGGAATTATGCTCCTCCTGGGTGGTGAGTGGAGGCCCTCAGGGCTGGGAGAAGCCTGGAGGGGGTGCATCTCCGTCTGGTAGGGCAGATTGGGGATGGTGGTTAGCTCATATAGCTCTCTGGAGAAGCTGAGAACAGGGGAGGGCCCTTGTGTTTAGAGTCTTGTGTGGAAGGAGGAATGGCCTGGAATCAGGGGAGGGTCATAACCTGAGCAAAGATGAGCGAAGATGGACTTGTAGGCTATGCTTGGGTGGAGGATGAGCTCCCTCTCCATGATTCTTCCTGTGGGGGTCCTGGTGTGTGTGTGGTACAGGGGACAGGAGTCTGCCCCAGGGCCCCAGGGGGAAAGCCATAGGAGTCACTAGGGAGGGGAAGTGTTGGATATCACCTGGTCCCGCATGTCCCTCAAGTCTTGATTTCAGGTATGCTGTCCCACTGCTGCCAAGAGAATAGTCCAGAAATTGAAAACTGTATCAGGACCACATTCGCATGTCATTTGAAATCACTTATGTATGTGTCAGTTAAAAATCAGATTCCACACAGAAGCCCAGACTGTCAGCTTCTCCTGAGAAATGGGAAGTTCCGGAGCTCTGAACACTAGAGCTTGGTAATGGCTACTTCCTTTAAAATGGCCACAAACTCTAAGTGCCCGTAATTCCCTGGTGCTCACCCTTACCCACTTCAGTCCCTGATGTCACGTGCCTGGCCTCTGAGGCATTTGAGTCTGAGACACTTGGCACCCTCTTACTTGTCAGGTCATAGAGCCTATTTTCAGACTCAGAAACAGAGTCATTCTTTGAAAGGAAGATGTAGTATGTGAAGCTCCCTTGCATGTGGCCATTGTAGGGTTGTAGCACCTTCAACACCTGGCCTTTTCCTTAGAACCCTAGGGTTCAGGTGTCGGGACCCTGCCTGTTACCTCCTGGCCGGATGCTTTACCTCCTTAGAATTTCCTTAGTTTGGGGGTTGGAGTTGACTCCTCAATCCAGACACTGGGAATTCTAGTAGAAATGGGGAGAAAAGATGCTGTTTGGGAGTGAAGGTCTTGGAGAAAGCTCTTGAAATGTAGGGGGTCTTCCCCTGAGGTTTTTGAACTTAGTCACCAGAGAGGAGAATGTCAAGGGTCAAGAGAATGGGTTGGAATCCTGGCTGTACCAGTGACTTGCTATGCAGTTCTGGCCCAGTCAACAAATAGTAATTAGTCATTTGCTAAGGGCCGGGCACTGTACCAGGCACCATGCAAGACAGTTGCAGTCCTTGCCATCTTGGAGTCTAGCACCAATGCAGGGGGACATGGGAAACATAAAATTACAAATAATCATAAAATTCTCAGTCTGTTCCCTAATCTGAACCTTAGGGTCTTTGTATAATGAAAAGATGGAGCAGGACAGTCTTTAAGAAGGGTGACCATATGCCCTGGCCAACCTGGGCCAGTCTCAATGACCTTGGTGTAATTATTAATGGTGCCCCTTTCACTCACAGAAGGGCTCAGTTTAGAAAATAAATTGTGTGGTCACTTTATCTTTAGGGGACACACCCGATCTAACAGACCAGGAGGTGACAGGCCTAATTTCAGATTGTGGATATCCTTTGAAATGACCTTGAGGGGGCATTTTTCTGGATTGTCGCTCTTTATATTGTTGTTTGATTATTTCTGATGGAGGGAGAGAGACAGGAATCACACAGATGGCAAATCAGGAAACAAAGAAAAAGAGAATACCCTTCTTTTTGGCACATGAGCTAGATTGGGGTGGGCATCAAGATCCCAAGAAGTCAGGGGTCCAGAGGAGATGAGCCTTTTCTGACTGTTCCTCCTACCCCCGCCTCTCTCTCCATATTCCTCAGTCCTGGCTTCTTATCATGGATTCAACTTGGATGTGGAGCAGCCCATGATCTTTCAAGAAGATGGAGCTAGCTTTGGACAGAGCGTGGCCCAGTTTGGCGGATCTAGGTAGGCCATGCCCACCCCCCACCCCACCTCTATCCCTTCAACCTGCAGGCAAATAGCTGAATATGGCATGCTCAAGAGGTGTCCTGGAGGAAGGGCAGCATGGGCAAGAAGCCTGTCCATCACTCTTCCAAGGCCCCTGGCACCCTTACTACTAACTATTCACAATCCCAGGAAGGACCACAAACTCTGGACAAGACAGTGCTTTGGGAGGGAGGTCTTGAATCTGTTCCTCGGTGACCAGTACATGTGACCAGTATAGTCACCCTTGCACTTGGAGTAATGTTTTACAGTCTTCCTCTTGAAATTATTAATAATTTAATCTTAGCATGTGTGTTTTGTAAGTAAAATTGATGGGACAGTGGAGATGTGCTGGGGGCTTGGAGCCTTGGCTCACATGCAGCCCAGCCTTCTGCAGAATGTTTCTCAGCTGCCACCCTCAGCCCCTGGCATGAGCTGAGCAAGGTCAGGGTTGGCTGGGGCACACAGTTCGCCCAGTCCTATGAGGGTTTGCACTGGTCCGGTGAGTGTCCCTGTGCCTGAGGGAATGCAACACTAAAGAGCAAACAGGAAATACCAGGACAGGTAGAGAGGAGTACTGCCAAAGGAAAAAAAAAAAAAGGAAAAAAACTTTTTCCGTGAACAAGAGGCCCCACATTTTTATTTCACTCTGGGACCGGCAAATTATGTACCTCACCTTGCCTCCAGAAGCTCACATTTTCAGGTCCCAGTGACAGGGACCCAAAATGTTGAAGTTACCATGTGATGCAAACATAACCAAAGTCTGGGAGGCATAGGAAGGGAGAGATCAAACCCAGGAGGGAGTTCCAGGAAGGCTTCACAGAGGGGGTGGCATTGTCAATGAGCCTGAGAATACGGGAAGATTCAGCTGGCCAAGAAGTAACATCTTGAGGTCACTGAGTTCTACATGCATATCCATCTTCCCTCCTCACCCAGCTGGCAGGCTGGGACATGGAAGCAAGTGCCAGGTGCCAGAGTTTTGTTTTTTCTTTCTTTCTTTGTTTTGAAATACAGAGCTTGTAAACTGAAGTGCACAAACTTGAAAGGTCCAACTCAATGAATTTTTCATATGTGTATAGCCAGGTAACTGCTGCCTAGATCAAGGTGTAGAACATCTTCAGCCCCCCTCCCCTGGGTTCCCTTGGGCTCTTCCCAATGATGCAAAACCCAACAAATCCAAAGGTAATCACTGCTTCACTTTTATCACCATTAGTTTGTGCTCAGGCCCTATTCAGAAGATACATATATGTATAACTATTGATTAACCACTGTTCCCCAGTATTTCCAATAAAGTAAATAATATATACTGGATGACATTCTGATTGCTACAAAGTTATTGTTTTTCCTGGTTTTTGCTAAATCATAACCTAAATACCAAAAAGACTAAGCCTATGTGTAAGGGATGGATGGGGTAAAGAAAAGCATGCAGATCAATGGTTTAAGATATTTTCACCCTTTTAGGTCAGCAGGTACCAGACTTCTATGTCTGTACCATCTATTTAGGTTTCCATCAGCAATTCTCAGACACACAGGGATTTCAGCTTTCCATAAAGGGATAGATTTCTAGAAAGAATCTTTAAATACTAATTTAACAAGGCTTGCTTGGCTAATTAATTAAAAGACACAAACATTTGTTTAGTTACTTGAGTGGAGAGGTTTTTGGTAGATATTACTTTTATTCAAAATTTAAAAATTCTCTCCTTTCAAGGAGTTTTGCAAAAATTGTTGCACTTATGTGACTATAGATTTTGGTATGGATTCTGATACTGCTGCTTTAAATTGTCCAATTTAAATTATTTATATTTAAATTGTCCAATTAATTACAGAATCATCTATTTGTCTTGATAATTTGTGGCTTTAGCAGATTTTTCCATTTAACTTGAGGTGATCTATTTCTTGGGTGGCTCAGAATAATGGCACCCCCAAAACAAAACGCACTTGCCCATGGTTGGGAAATGCTGTTTTGCTTTGAACAGTTTTATTTTTGGTGAATGCTAAAAAAAAAACAACAACACTCAAAACCATTTTGTATATAAATACACATTTATTTATGTATACACACACACAAACAAAGAAAAAGTCCAGCATGGTCCTTCAGCACATGTGGGTTAAACTCAGGCCCTGTTATTTGAAGCCTCATGAGTGGCAAATGCCAAGAGCTTCCCTCTCAAAGTCTCACTTCCCTGCTACACAGTGATACTTCCTCACCTGAAGCACCCTCTGCTCTTACCCCTCCTGCAATTGTATGTCATGCTTGTGCCTTCAGAGTCGTGGTGGGAGCCCCCCTGGAGGTGGTGGCGGTCAACCGAACAGGACAGATGTACGACTGTGTGGCTGCCACTGGCCTATGTCAACCCATACCACTGCACAGTGAGTGACTGCACCCAGGAATTGTGGCCCTCAATCCTCCTCTACTGCAGTGCCCCTTCCTTGGCCTCTAGCCCTGACTCTCCCCCCAAATGGGAGTGTGCCCATGAATGTAATCATGTGTATCTGCCCTCTCAGCTCCCCCAGAGGCCGTGAACATGTCCCTGGGCCTTTCCCTGGCAGCCTCCACCAATCACTCCTGGCTGCTGGTAAGTTTCCCTGGGTCATAGGAGGGTGACAAGGGGAGAAGCAGGGGCCAGGGGAGTCTGGGGCTGGAGGAGAAGAGTATGGAGAGTTTGGGGTGACCCCTTGCTCACACAGGCCTCTGCCTTTAGGCCTGTGGCCCCACCATGCACAGAGCCTGTGGGGAGAATATGTATGCAGAAGGCTTCTGCCTCCTGTTGGGCTCCCACCTGCAGACCATTTGGACCATGCCTGCTGCCCTGCCAGGTAGGTCCCTATAGAGACAGCAATTCTATGTGAGTACATGCTGGTGCTGAAGAGTGGGCAGAGCATGAGACCGTCATCTTGGCTTCCTGTGCCCATGGCCCTTTCCCAGAGGCCTCTGCAAGCCCAAGAAGGTCTGGGAGCATGGTCTGGCCTGGCAGGGAGGGCAGCTCACAGCAGGAACTCTAAGCTGGTCAAGGGGAGAAAGTTCTGATGGAGCAGAAGGGAACCTCAGAGTGCTGGCTGCAGGAGGCATGAGGGTCTCACAGTGGTCAACAGGTGCAGGGAGGCTTTTTGGGCTTTCAGAGGAAAGGCCTTGGGTGGTGAAAATGTGGTGAGGATGATAGTTCCAAGGATCCAAGAGGGAGGCTGTTCTGGATCATTCCCTGCTGAACTTCTAAGGGGAGAAAATGGTAGGGCCATGGAAAATGTGATGCACAATTTTGCCAGCACTGATGCCTTCTGCAGAGAATGGTGCCAGAGACACTGAGCAGCATCTCTCAGAGGGTCAGTCTAAATAAGTTTGTCTTCTGTGTCCTTGGGGCAAGTGGCTTCATTCCCTGGGCTTTAATTTCCTCATTGGTAAACTGGGTCTTAATAATCAAGGTGGTTACGAGGATTAAAAGATTTAATATATAGGGATGCCTGGGTGGCTCAGTCTGTTAAGCAGCTGCCTTTGGCCCAGGTCATGATCCCAGGGTCCTGGGATCGAGTCCCACATGGGGCTCCTTGCTCAGCGGGGAGCCTGCTTCTCCCTCTCTCTCCCTCTGCTTGTGCTCTCTCTGTCAAATAAAATCTTTTAAAAAAAAGATTTAATATATATAAAGTGTTTAGACCTCTGCCTGACACATAATATGTGAGTACCATTATGACCGATCTTCTAGCTAGGACCATGTGTTTGGACTAGGAGAAGGAGATAATGGGCTCCAAGTCAGAGGGGCCACTCAAGGTGCTGACTGAGAGCAATGCTTTGGACTAGAGATGCCATGATGCCAGGCATGGTGGGCTTTGAGGCAAAGGTGAAGTTGCAGCAGAAACACCTCCTACCCAAATTGTGAGAACAGTCTACAGAGGGGACAGAGAAAGTGGAGGGTGGGAGTCCAGGAGTCTTGGGGGTACCATGACCTGCCTGGGATGTCTATGCAGCCAGGGTAGGGGATGTGGCATTTAAGCACTAGCAGGTAAGTCTCTTCTCCTAGATGTCTCCGTGATTCATGAGGTGGGATACCTGATGAAAATGGAACACAGACACGTAAGCCTGGTGTAAGCAAAGCAAATTTGAGTAGAGGTAGAAGTGACTGGGTGCCAGTCAATGCCTGATGCCTGGTGTGCATCTTTATTGCACCCTCACAAGATTCAGGGTGGTAGGCAGGATGATCCCATCTTACAAGCAAGAAAACTGAGGCTCAGAGAGCTGAGTTCCAGTTGTTAGGAAGTGACAGAGCCGAGACCTGGAGCCAACCTTGCCTGACTGACTTGGTCTTTTTTTTCAGAAGGCGCTCAGCTATAGCCTGGTGCCTGCTATTGGAAGCCCAGTGGAGACAGTAAAAAGAACAAGAAACAGAAGTGATATTGTGAGGGAACTTGCCACCATTATGGCCTGAGAGCGGATATGAGGGGTGGTTTTGTGGTGCAGCTAACAAAGTAAGCACAAGTGCAAGATGTGGGGATGGGGACCTTCAGCTACCCAGCTGTGGGGGATATCAGGTGAGGAGGGGAGCAGTGAGGGTTTCTTGGCCTGCCACATGGGGGGCTGAACTTCCTGGTCAAGAAAGCAGGGAAGGAAGTGGCCTTCCATTTCTTCTCAGCAGGGGTGAAGCACCAGCTTGTTGCATAGGTGGGATGGGGGAGGTGTGGGGAGCGAGGAGAAAGTATTTTTGCTTCAGTGGCAGGAGGCCAGCTGCCACAGTTCAGCATCATGCCTCATTACTGTCTGTGGAGGCTGATCTCCCACCACCATGGGAGCAACACAGGATGTGAGGCACTGGTGGAGGAACCAATTGTGTCCTTCACACTGACCACAAGCACTTATGTGAGTTTGGCGTCAATGTGAAGTGTCTTATTTGTTTATGGGTGTATGGTGTGACTTTTCATTATGGCGGACTCCATGAGGGCAGGGGTGGTATCTTTTTTTCAAGCTATGGTCTTAGACCAGGTTTCCTGAGAAATAGACTCTGAGGCTCATTTGGGAATACTCTTGGGAGCAATAGTTCTGAGAGCATGAAGGAAGCAGGACTGAGCGGAGAAAGAAGGTGGACTGTGATGGATCAGAACAGACCCTCAGCTAACCCAGAGGAGCTTGGAACATGGCTGGATGCAGGTCGCCCCCAGGAGCAGGAGTTGTAATCTTGGGCAAGACGTCTGCTGAGTTATCAACTGGGAGCCATCGACAGCTACCCCCTGTAGCTGATAATAAGGACCTCTGTCCTGAGAGGGGGTGGGTCTTCTTGGTGGCAACCTTAGCATCTGCTGCTGGTGTGTTCTTGTGCTTGGAACAATGCCTGGCACATGGTGATGATATGCTAACACATCAGCTAATCCCCCTCACAGCTCTGGGAGGCCAGTCCTGTCTTAAGCATTTTGTGTACACATTAACACTTTTTATCCTACCCCGTGTGTTAGGCACTATTATTATCCCCATTTTACAGATGGGAAAGCTGAAGCCCAGTGGAGTTACATAACTTGCCTGAATTCACCACTAGTAGGTGGCAGAGCTGGGGTTTAAGCCCAGCATGCTCAGAATGCACACTTGAATCACTTTCTAAATTGCCTTCCCCTTGTGCTCTATGACATTCCTAGTGTGTATTCAACAAATATTTGTTGAGTAATTGAATGAGGAACCCATCTGGCCTCTGTCCTTTACTTCTTTCTCCCCTTTCTAGGCCTTGTGGAAGGAGGGAAGCAAGGGACTCTGCAGGGTGGGTGTGGGGGTGCGGGGTCAACAGATTTTTTTTTTTTTAGTTTAGAATGCTTTTAAAATTAAGTGTTAATTTTAATTCCAGTATAGTTACCATACAGTGTTATATTAGTTTCAGGTGTACAATATACTGATTCAACAATTCCATATATCACTTGGTGCTCCTCACAAGTGCACTCCTTAATCCCCATCACCTATTTAACCCATCCCCCCACCCACCTCCCCTCTGGTAACCATCAATTTGTTCTCTTTGGTTAAGAGTCTGTTCTCTTCTTTGTCTCTCTCATTCTGTCTCTCTGTCTCTCTTTTTTGCTCATTTGTTTTGTTTCTTAAAGTTTGGGCAATGGATTTGGGCTTCCTCCGAGGAAGGTGTAGAAACTGGGTGGGAATTGATTCCTAGGCCAAGAATCGCCCCTTAACTCTGTGGAGCCGGAAAGATTTCTGGGCCCTGGCAGACAGCTGGGACCCACACACGCATCTCTGATTCCTTCTTCCTTCTCTACAGAGTGTCCAAGTCAAGAGATGGACATTGTCTTCCTGATTGATGGTTCTGGCAGCATTGTCCAAAGTGACTTTAAGCAGATGAAAGACTTTGTCAGAGCCGTGATGGGACAGTTTGAAGGCACCAACACCCTGGTGAAGACTGGGTCCCCGAGGCCTGGGGAGTGGGGTGGGGGTGGCAGCTGCCTTGGGGAAGACCAACCTAGGAGGAAGCTTGGTGTTGCTGGGGGTTGGCTCATTGGACCTGTGCCTGATACTTGTGTCCTGGTGCATGGCTGATTTGAGCCCTGATCTGAGGAAATTCCCCCATGGCATTTAATATGTCCCCACATGGCCTAGGAAATACAGTTTTTTACTGTTTAGAAGCATTGAAAGGATTGCAAAAGTAGTTTTGCTGTGAAATTAGACTGAAGGTACCTTGGCCAAATAATTAATGATTTCTTTATTACATTTTCCATGTAACTCATGATTTATCTTATTATTTTATTTCCCAGTAATTAGTGTATATGTATGTAGAAATTCTTGAGAAGTGAGGAAATATAGTCTACAAGTTGATTTCATGTAATGAAATTTTTAAAAAGTCCAAGTTTAAGAAATGTTGAGGTAGGAAATGTTATTCCTTGCAAACTCTGAAAGAAGCATCATTTGGTTTTGATTTTCTAGTTTTCTTTTTGGGCCATGTTTCCCCTGGGTTTTAGCCTCAAGAACACATGGAAAGTGGTTTTTAAAACCAAAGTTATTCCAAAATAAAATGTTTATTGAAGAATAACTCCTGAGCTCCAGGGCCTTCCTCTTCTCCTTTGCAGTTCTCCCTGATACAGTACTCCAACTACCTGAAGATCCACTTCACCTTCACCCAATTCCAGAGCAGCTTGAGCCCTCAGAGCCTGGTGGATCCCATCGTCCAACTGGATGGCCTGACATTTACAGCCACGGGCATCCTGACAGTGGTGTAAGTTTCCCCTTCTGCCTCATGTGGATAAGCTGCCACACCACTTCCTCATGCTGGTCTGCACAGCCCTTCTGCAGGGCTGTGGGAAATCTGGGGAAAGGGGCTCAAAAGGGAAGTGAAGGGGCTGTAGGTGGAGACTTCCCTGGAATGTTCTCTTCATATAGGACAGCACTCCTCTGCAGTGTTTCCTCTTTGCCTGGCTTGGGATTGGCTGGACCCTGATTCCAACTAGGGAAGCCAGAGACATGGGCTTTGGTTCAGACATACCCGAGTTCTCATTCTGGCTCCCTGCTGGTGACCTGGGCCACCCTGGGATTTACTGACTCTTTCAAGTCTCAGCAAACTGTCAAATGAGGATAAACTTACAACTTGGTTTTAAGAATTAAAGGAGATAACATGCATGCAATGCTTCTGCACCAGAAGTGCTAGATAAGTGGTTGGTGTTTTCTCCAGAGAATGGTGCACTCACGTTTTACCTCCCTGGCAGAGACTTGGGAATTGTTGCCAAGTGTTTTCTTTGCGTCTCTCTCCTCACTCATTTCCCTCTCTTCCCACATTCCTCATCCATATGAACTCTGCATTAACTGGGTGCTTACCATGTATGTGCCTGACCAGCTAGGACGACCATAAAGAAATGACTTAGGTGGTGGGGCCAGAACAGAAGATGTGGCTCTTATGGGAAAGAAATAGGCTAAATGTCTGGGATTTTCAACTTCCTGTGCACCTCTGGGTGCCACTCTGGGGATGGTGCTGGAGAAATGCTGAATAAAGGATGCTCCTGCCAAATGTACCCTCTTTACTGCTGGGTGGCTTTTCTGCCTTGAACTCTGGCCACATGGGACTGGACAACCAAGAGGAATGCCTCTGTCCCTTGAATTGAAAGTCACACAGGAGCGGCATCCCTTCTAGCCCTTGGAACTCCTCCCAGTGGTGGGTGACGGTGTGGTTCTCCTCAACACCCATTCTGCTCCCCTCACCCAGAACAGCAGCTTCCCCACTCCCCAGAACCAAAGCCATCTCAGGGCTTCTCTGTCACTGTTTTTTGTTTTTTTCTTTTTAGAAGTTTCATTACAAAAAAGATAAAAAATTGCAATAACATTAAGGAAATTTTTGGAAAAAGTATTACAGTCCCTCTACCAACCACCTCACAGTATTTTAGCAAAAAGAAAGGATAAAAACAAATGAATAAACAAATCCCACCCACAAAGCACAGGGCCATTTCCATCCTTGTTTTTATTCAGACATATTTCATATAGTCACAATGTGGGCAGAAACAAGTTTCGCCCTGCCTTTTTTTTTCATCTACTACATGAACCTGTGCCATGTTTCTCTACAGCTTTTACTGTTTTCCTTTGAAATGGCTCTGTATTTTCTTACAAAGCAGGTGGATCATGATTTGCTAAACCCCTTCCCTGATCTTGGACATTTAGCTTGTTTCCAGTATTATATGTTGAGTATGTGTGTGTGTGTGTTTATTCTGCATTTATAGAACTATATGAGCATATAGTTACATTTTTAATCATTTGTAATAGCTACCACAGAATTACTGCTTACCTTTGGCCATTCACTGTTTTAAAAGCTTTCCCTCATTTGATCCTCAAAATAACCTCATATGATTTATCTCATTTATCTATTGTTGCCTAAAAAACCACTCCCAAATTTAGCGGCTTAAGCAACAACTCTTTTATTAATATTTTTCGTGACTTGGGACTAATCTGTTTTCAGAAGCTGGAACATGAGAGATTCATTCACATGGTCCTGCCTGGGTAGGACTCGCTGGAAGGCTGGGCTCAGCTGGGATGGAGGAGCCTTCCTCTCCATAGCTATAGAAGCTACAGAAGTCTTGAGCTATAGACTTCCCTCATGGTGGCTCAGGGCTTCCCAAAATGAAAGAGCTAACAAGGCTTCTTAGGCCCATAATTGGCATGGTGTCACTTCCATTTCATGCTACTGCTGAAACTGGTCACAGGTCAGACTCAATATGGGAAGGGAACCAGGTGTGGCACACTGGGGGTGATCTTTGAAGAACAGCTATGGTACAATTATTATTCTCACCTTCACAGAGAGAAGCAGAGGCTCAAAGAGGTAAAGCAACTGTCCAAGTCTGTCAGACTGTAAAGTTCCTACTCTGAACCATACTGCCTCCTGGAAATGAGGTTCCATGGTAGATGGAATTATAGAAAAAGGAATATGAGTACCTTTATTATTGATCTTACTAATCATTGCATGACTTTCAAAAAAGGTTGAGGCAATTTTTTTTAAACATGGCTGACACAGACTGATGGTACCAGGACTCCCCAGTCTCTCCATATGAGCTTCTACTGCTACAGATTATTTCTTTCCAGAATCAATTTCATCTACAGAGAGTCATCTCCCTTTCTTCCTTGACAGGAAAGAACTATTTCATAGTAAGAATGGGGCCCGTAAAAGTGCCAAGAAGATCCTCATTGTCATCACAGATGGGCAGAAATACAGAGACCCCCTGGAGTACAGAGACGTCATCCCTCAGGCAGAGAGAGCTGGCATCATTCGCTATGCCATTGGGGTATGTCCTTTTCCTCATGTCACCCTCAGACTCAGGCTCAACCTCACCCAGGCAGAAAGGCTGGTGGGCTCCTCCTCAGCTGTCTCTCTGCCACAGGTGGGAAATGCTTTCCAGGAACCCACTGCCAGGCAGGAGCTGAACACCATTGGCTCAGTGCCCTCTCAAGACCACGTGTTCAGGGTGGACAACTTTGCAGCACTCAGCAGCATCCAGGAGCAGCTGCAAGCGAAGATCTTTGCAGTTGAGGGTAAATGCAGGGCGAGCTTGGGTCTTGGAATAGAAAGGTTCTGGACCCAGTTGTTCCCTGAAGTTCTGAGAGGCCATCCCTATTCACAGCTCACCCAAAATTGTGCCCCAGAACCTGAGCTTCAGATTCATTCTTCTCCTTCTGCTCTGAGTCCTTATGGTCTCATGGCCCCCAGAGCCTAAATGACCTGTTTTCCCATAGGAACCCAGTCGAGGACAAGTAGCTCCTTCCAACATGAGATGTCACAAGAAGGCTTCAGTTCAGTACTCACAATGGTGGGTGGAACACGTACTTGATAAACAGGTCTCAGGCACCAATCCTGGGCCAACCCTGTGCTGGGAGTTGGGACCCAGAAGTAAATAAGAAAGCAGATTCTGTCTTCAATGTCACTGTCTGTTTGGAGAGAGGCATATAGGCAGTGTATGTAGGTGGTAGGAGCATAGCAGAGAACAGGATAGCCACGACTCCCGCTCTCATAGGGCACATATCCAGTGGGAGGAGACAACAAACAACAAAAAATATCTTCAGATTGTGCTAGGCATTAGGATAGAGCAAGACAGGTGCTCAGAGGAGGCCTGAGGAGTGACAACTGAGGCCGAATGATGAGAAAAGGCCAGCCCTGGAAAAATCTGGGAGAGATCACTCCAGGTAGAGGAAAAAGCAAGTGCAAAGGTCTTGAGGCATGAACATGGTTACTGCACTAGAGAGATAGAAGGGCCAGCATAGCTGGAGCAGAGTGAGAGAGGGGGGTGGAAAGATGGGAAAGACCAGATCATGCAGATGAAAGAAATAACAATATAGTGTGACTTGTGTGCAAGTCGATGTGTGCTCAAAATATCCAGAGGGATTTGCTTCAAAGTAATTTTGGGGGTGAGGAGGGGGGACATAGAAATGAAACAAGGTTGGTCATGAATTGATCACTGAAGCTGGCTCATGGGTACTTGGGAGTTCATTATGCATTTCTTTCTACTTTTGTATATGTTCTAAATTATCCATAATCAAAAGTTTAAAAAGGCAATAAAAAAGTATGCAGAGTAGGAAATGCCTATCACTCCCTGAGGGAGCCAACGAAGACCTCACAGAGGAGGTGAGTTTGAGGTTGACTCTTCCTGAGAGAGGAGTTGAGTCTTAGAAAGAGAGAAGAGAGAGGTGTCCAGGTCAAAAGCTTCATGTGTTTAAACATAGGGTAACTCCACAGGTTTGACTGGAGAGGACCCTAGATTCCATCCTCAGGGTCTTGGTGGCAGGGAGCCATGTTGGATTGCCAGCAGGGTGATGGCTATATGTTTGTTGGTTCTGAGGAAACCTACTCTGGGGTACTGGAGGATGGAACAGAAAGGAGCCAGCTAGGAGGCAGAAAGGGCAGTGGATGAGAACAGTTGGGACTTACCGGAACAGTGGCACTGGGGATGGCTGAGAGACATTAGGAGTGAGGGACACTGAAGTTGCTGAAGAGGACTGGGGAGGGAGAAAGAGAATGCCAAATAATGAGCAGAGTCAGTGGCAGGCATTGCTTTGGAATAGGCTGTCTTCTTTTGGCTCAGGCCTGCTCAGCCCTGGAATCCTTTCCTCCCAGGATGGACCAGTTCTGGGGGCTGTGGGGAGCTTCAGCTGGTCTGGAGGTGCCTTCCTGTACACCCAAAATATGAGCCACACTTTCATCAACATGTCTCAAGAGAATGTGGACATGAGGGACTCTTACCTGGGTGAGAAAAGGCTGTGGCTGGGGGCGCAGGTGGGACATGAGCTGCCTGGGAAGGGCAGGAGCTCAGGGGTGGGGAGGAAGCCTTTGTGCTGAGGCCTGCCCTCCTCAGGTTACTCCACTGAGCTGGCTCTTTGGAAGGGGGTCCAGAGCCTGATCCTGGGGGCCCCCCGCCATCAACATACCGGGAAAGCTGTCATCTTCACCCAGGCATCTGGGCAATGGAGGCCGAAGGCTGAAGTTGCAGGGACTCAGGTTGGGTGTTGAGGAAGCCAGAGTGGAACATAAGGGTGGCAGGGTCTCCAGGGGCAGAAGGGGAGGAGATGAAGGGGTTTGGAAGCCTGTGGGGGGAAGGTCCTGGTGGCTGGGGAGAAGTGGGTCCTGTCCCAGAAGGGGGTGCCTCTGGCAGGGGCAGGCAGGATGACTTCAGGCTCTGCCTTGCAGATTGGCTCTTACTTTGGGGCCTCCCTCTGCACTGTGGATGTGGATGGAGATGGCAGCTCTGACCTTGTCCTCATTGGGGCTCCCCATTACTACAAGCCGACCCGGGGGGGCCAGGTGTCTGTGTGCCCCTTGCCCCAGGGGGTGAGTGTCTGATGAGAGCTGGGCTGGGTGAGGCCCGGGTGTGGGGTGGAGGGGTTGCCTGGGTTGGGACCTGACACTGGTTTTGTTCTGCAGAGGGCTAAGTGGCAGTGTGAGGTCATTCTCTGTGGGGAGCAGGGCCACCCGTGGGGCCGCTTTGGGGCAGCACTGACAGTGCTGGGGGATGTGAATGGGGACAAGCTGACAGACGTGGCCATCGGGGCCCCAGGAGAGCAGGAGAGCCGGGGTGCTGTCTACCTATTTCATGGAACCTCAGGACTGGGCATCAACCCCTCCCACAGACAGGTGAGACCCCTGTCTGCAGCCTCTCCCAGTTCCACCTCCTTTTCTATGTCTCAGATTTGCCTGATGCCCTGTCTTGTCACTGACCTTAACAGTAGCCATGCTTCTTTTAGGGGTTTAGTGCCCTGAATGTCACCAGGCCCAGCTAAGTGCAAAGTATCTCTCCTTTCTCCTTTGGCTCCAAACAGACTTCAGTGTGTGGGCAGCTTAGTGGTTAAGAGATTGCAGGGCCTGGGTCAAATGCCTGTCCAGCCATGTCAGCTGTGTGGCCTTAGGCAAGTGACTGATTTAGCCTCTGGGAGCCTTAGTTTCCTTCTATGAAACATTAAATGAAGGAGCTCTATGTCTGGGGTCCCTGGGGTCTCACTATGTTTGCTTTCCATTCCTACCCTCTCATCTCTCCTTTTCAATTTTTCCATTCAGATCTGCTTTCACTGCAGTTTCCTTTCCAAATCTTTCTTCTCAAACCTTTCAGATGCCCTCCCCTTGACTTCCACTTTTCCTTTTCCTCTCTGGCCAGCGGATCGCAGGCTCCCAGCTCTCTCCCACACTCCAATATTTTGGGCAGTCACTGAGTGGGGGTCAGGACCTCACCCAGGATGGACTGGTGGACCTGGCTGTGGGGGCCCGGGGACAGGTGCTGCTGCTCAGGTGACAACTCCTCACATCCCACCCTTGCCCACTGTGTGTCCATTCAACAAGCTTCCCCCTCCCTTGTACTCCTCCCCGGGGCCAGAGTCAGGTCCTCAGCCCCTGTGTGCACCCTCAGGAGTCGGCCAGTGCTGAATATGGGGGTGGCTATGAGATTCATGCCCTCGGAGGTGGCAAAGGCTGTGTACCAGTGCTGGGGAGATGTGCCATCCACCCTGGAAGCTGCGAGTGCCACAGTCTGTCTCTCTATCCACAAAAGCTCACTGGACCAACTAGGTGAGTTCTTCCCAGTGGACCCAGCACCTTACCCCCCTTGAGGCCCCCAACCCTATTCTCAGGAGGAAATGAGCCCAGGGATCCAGATACCACTTGCATATCCACTCACCTGCCAGTGTTGGAAACCCCGGGTCCCTTCTCTTCCCCTCTCCCCACACCCAGGCCAATAGGCTCTAAGTCCAGGATACAATCTGGAATCTTCCCACTTCTCTCCACCCGCTCCAGCCACTGCCTACCTTGAAGCCACCACTTCTCTTTCCTACCTATACTTTGAGCTGTTTCCATGTCTGTTCTTGCAGCCTGCCATCCTTTCTCCGTAGAGAAACTAGAGGGACCGGTCCTAAAACACAAATCTGGTCTCCTCACTTGCCTGCTTAACCACCCCGCAACCTCTCCTTTCTTCCATTTATAAAGACCAAAATCCTTCTCTACAATGCCCTTGCTGACTTTGCTCCTCCCCGCCCTTCCAACCTCACCTCATCGCACTCTCCCTTTCTGTAAATGTGCCATCCTCCCTCTCCCTTCTGGTCTTAGCCATTGTTCTCATGGTCTGGGACTTTCTCCTCCCCATTCTTCACCAACCTTTGCTTATCCTCCAGGTTGGGGCTCAGACAAGACCCACCCAGGAAGGTATTTCTGAGCCCAGGTCTGAATTAGCAAGCCCTCCTTGGTACTACTGAGGATCCCACCATTGGGTTGATTGTGCTGGGGGATTATGGCCTGCATGCTCGTCTCTTTTCCTAGACGGAGAGCTTCATGACAGCAGGGACCATATTTCTCTATCTTCTTCTCCACACATATCCTAGCACCTGATACAGCTCATGGCCCATAGGAAGTGCTCAGCAAATGTTTGTTGCATAAATAAACAAAAACAGAACATTTGAGGTTCTCTTGGACTTTTCATCTTCTGTTCCTCCCTTCTGCTTCAGGTGATGTCCAAAGCTCCATCAGGTATGATCTGGCATTGGACCCAGGCCGTCTGATTTCTCGTGCCATTTTTGATGAGACCAAGAACTGGACTTTGACTCGAAGAAAAACCCTGGGGATGGGAGATTACTGTGAAACCATTAAGCTGCTTTTACCAGTAAGGACTTCCGGTTCTGGGAAAGGGAGGGGGAGAAGGAGCCCAAGGTGAGCCTCTGGCACCTCTGCTCCCTGTTGAGTGAGGGAAGAGGGTGGGGATATTGGGCTGGAGAGAGGAAAGTTGAGGCCAGAGAACCTGACTCCACAGCTAGGACAGAATGCTGTCCCAACAGCAGGGAATGGATGCAGTTGAGCAGAAGGGCCAGTGGTGGAAAGTAAAGAGAAGGGTAGTGGGTTCTTGAAAGCCCATTCTCCCTCAGGACTGTGTGGAGGATGTGGTGAATCCCATCATCCTACGCCTCAACTTCTCCTTGGTGGGGGAGCCCATCCCCTCATCTCAGAACCTTCGCCCTGTGCTGGCTGTGGGCTCACAGGACCTCTTCACTGCTTCTGTGAGTCTTCCAATGAAATCCCAGGGATGTACTGATTTTCACTCTGTCTCTGTGTCTTAAGAACCTATTGTGGTTCTCAACTTTCCATCAAACACATTAAGTCCATAATGCCTCCACCCAGTTACCAAGGCCCTGCCTAGCTTGGACTCTTACACACATCCCAGCTGGTCACCACTTTACCTCAACATAAACTCTCTGATTCTCATTCTCCAAATCCTTCCCAACGTCTGTCATTCCTTCCTCTGTTTCTTTGTCCATGTTGTAGTTCCTACTTGGAAAACATTTCCTTCTCTCCACCTCAAAGATCCTTTCTAGTTCTCTAAGCCCCAGTTTCATCTTCACCCCTTTTGGAAATCACATTCAGCATCTCTCTCTTCTTCTCTGGCTTCCTATTACATCATGGTGATACCAAATATTACATGACTGGAATCATAGCAATCGGCATCTACTTTTGTGGCTCTCTGGGAATTGTGGGTTCTGTGAGTACAAGAGCCATGTCTAATTCACCTGTAGTTTCCACTTTTCCTAACTCCTCACCCAACCCAGAACCTGTCCCTTATTGACACTTGATAATGTTTGTCGAATAATTGTTCCAATGTGAGTTGGATTTAACTCCTCAACTAAACTTTATGCTCCTTGAAGCCAAGGATCTTATCATTCTGCCCCTCCCTTACTGCCCCACTTCTTGACAGTGTCTAGGATAGTGTTGGTGTGGGGTGGGTGCTCAGTAATATTCAACAATGAGCACTCAAGATGAGCGCTCCTAATGAGGGGAATGGAGAAAGATTAAGACATGGATGGGAAGAGAATTTACTGTTTTTCTGCAGCTCCCTTTTGAGAAGAACTGTGGACAAGATCACCTCTGTGAAGGGGACCTGAGTATCAATCTCAGCTTCTCAGGGTGAGCTCTAACTCCTTTCATTTCTAGACACTTAAGCTTTTGGGTCTCCCATCCCCATGGGATGAGAAATGCTTATGTTTCCCTTTGGCTCTCCTTCTAACAAAGAAATTAAATTTTGATTGGAATGTTATCAGTTCATGAGTTCCCACAGTCCCGCCCCTACCCTTGATCCAATTCCAACCTATTTCCAGCAGAGTCTCTTTTTCAGTTTTGTCCTTCCTCCTCCAGCCTGCAGACCCTGGTGGTAGGGAGCTCCCTGGAGCTTAATGTGACAGTGACTCTGTGGAATGAGGGTGAGGATTCCTATGGTACTGTGATCCACTTCTACTACCCAGCAGGGCTGTCCTACCGACGAGTGCTAGGAACCCAGGTAAATAGCTCCCTTGTTCTCTAATGGCCTCTTCCCTGCCCTGGGTTATAGTAGGTTCTTTTTAATTCTTCTATGATGACATGTAAACACAGATACACACAATTCTGAAGGGGAGAGAGAGAGAGAGAGAAAGGTGCATAAAGCAGATGTATAGTTTAATGGATAATATTAAACAAATAGCATATAGCATCCAGGTCAAGAAATAATACACTGCTAGCACCCCCAGAAGTTCTCCCTCCATGTTCATTTCCTCATCAAAACCTCGCTCTCTCCCCAAGGTAACCAGTATTCTGACTTCGTGATAATCAATTCCTTGTATATTTTATGGTTTTACCACCCATGAGCACATCCTTAGAAAAAACTGTTGAGTTTTGTCAATATTTGAAATTTATAGAAACATGTTATATGTTCTTTTGTATATTTATTCATTTCTTCAGCATATGTTTGTGAAATTCATCCATGTTGTTGCTTCTGGATGTAGAACATTTTTATTGTATATAAAATCCCTTTGTATGACCATACCACAATTTATTTACCCATTCCACATTAAAAAAAAATGTTTTTATTTAATTTCCAGGTAGTTAACATATAGTGTAATATTGGTTTCAGGAGGTAATTCATCCCGTACTTATAACACCCAGTGCTCATCACAAGTCCCTCCTTAATATCCATCACCCATTTAGCCCATCTTCTGTCCACCTCCCCTCCAGGAACCCTCAGTGTGTTCTCTATAGTTGAGTCTCTTATGGTTTGCCTCCCTCTCTTTTTTTCCCTTCCCCTATGTTCATCTGTTTTGTTTCTTAATTCCACATGTGAGTGAAATCATATGGCATTTATCATTGACTGACTTATTTCACTTAGCATAATACCTTCTAGTTCCATCCATGCCATAGCAAATGGCAAGATTTCATTATTTTTGATGGTGGAGTAATGTTCCATTGTATATGTATACCACATCTTCCTTATCCATTCATTACTCAATGGACATTGGGGCTCTTTCCATAGTTAGGCTTTTGAATTTAATGCTGCTATAAACATTGGGGTGCATGTGCCTCTTTTAATCACTATTTTTGTGTTCTTTGGGTAAATGCCTCTAGTGAAATTGCTGAGTCATAGGGTAGTTCTATTTCTTAACTTTTCAAGGAAGCTCCATACTGTTCTCCAGAGTGGCTGCACCAGTTTGCATTCCCACCAATAGTGTAAGAGGGTTCCCCTTTCTCTGCATCATCGCCAACACCTGTTGTGTCTTGTGTTGTTAATGTTAGCCATTCTGACAGGTATGAGGTGATATCTCAATGTAGTTTTGATTTGTATTTCCCTGATGATGAGTGATGATGAGGATGTTTTCATGTGTCTGTTAGCCATCTTTATGTCTTCTTTGGAAAAATGTCTGTTCCTGTCTTCTGCCCATTTCTTAACGGGATTATATATTTTTTGGTTGTTAAGTTTGATAAGTTCTTTATAGATTTTGGTTACTAACACTTTATATGTCATTTTCAAATATCCTCTCCCATACCATTGGTTACCTTTTTGTCTTGTTGATTGTTTTCTTCATTGTGCAGAAACTTTTCATCTTGATGAAGTCCCAAAAGTTCACTTTCGTTTTCTTTCCCTTGCCCCCAGAGATGTGTCTTGTAAGAAGTTGCTACAGCTGAGGTCAAATAGGTTCCTGCCTGTATTCTTCTCTAGGATTTTGATGGTTTCCTGTCTCACATTTAGGTCTTTATTCCATTTTGAATTTATTTTTTTGTATGTTGTATGAAAGTGGTCCAGTTTCATTCTTCTGCATGTGGCTGTCCAATTTTCCCAACACCATTTGTTAAAGAGACTGTCTTTTTTCCATTGGATTTTCTTTCCGTTTTATCAAGGATTAGTTGACCATATAGTTGTGGGTCCATTTCTGGGCTTTCTTTTCTGTTTCATTGATCTATGTGTCTATTTTAGTGCCAGGATCATACTGTCTTGATAACTACAGCTTTGTAATATAGCTTGAAGTCTGGATTGTGATGCCTCCAGCTTTTCTCTTCTTCTTCAAGATTGCTTTGGCTATTTGGGGTCTTTTCTGGTTCCATACAAATTTTAGGTTTGTTTGTTCTAGCTCTGTGAAGAATGCTGGTGGTATTTTGATAAGGATTGCATTAAGTGTGTAGATTGCTTTGGGGAGTATGGACATTTTAACAATGTTTTTATTCCGATCCATGAGCACGAAATATTTTTCCTTTTCTTTGTGTCCTCTTCAATTTTTTTCATTAGTGTTCAATTTTTGCAGAGTATAGATCCCTTACCTCTTTGGTTAACTTTATTTGTAGGTATCTTTTGGTTTTTCATGCAATTTTAAATGGGATCAATTTCTTGATTTCTCACTCTGCTGCTTCATTATTGGTGTAGAGAAATGCAACAGAGGTGGGGCAGGGGATGGGGTAACTAGGTGATGGACATTAAAGACGGCATGTGATATGAGCACTTGGTGATATACTCGACTAATGAATATTGAACATTATATCAAAAACTAATGATGTACTATACCTTGGCTAATTGAATCTTAATAAATAAAAATAAAATAAAACAAAACAATAAAAAAATGCAACAGATTTATGTACATTGATTTTATATCCTGTGACTTTGCTGAATTTGTGTATCTGTTCCAGTAACTTTTTTGTGGAGTCTTTTGGATTTTTACATAGCATGTCATGTCCTCTGTGAATAGTGAAAGCTTGACTTCTTGCAATTTGGATGCCTTTTATTTATTTTTGTTGTTTGATTATTGAGGCTAGGACTCCAGTACTATGTTAAACAACAATGGTGTGAGTGGACATCTACCACACTACAACTCGTGATCATTTGAGTTGTTCCCTGATTTTGGCCATGACTATTCTTGAGCATGTATATTTGTGCACCTACGCATAATATTTGCAAGGTATTCACCACATATGGTATTGCTGGATCTTAGGTTTCTGTATCTTCAAGTATAATAATTTGCACGTCCATCAGCAGATTATTAGAGCTCCTGTGACTTTCTATCCACTGCAACACTTGGCATTGTCAGACTTTTAAATTTTTGTCCATCTGGTGATATTTCCTTATAGTTTTAATTTGAATTTCCTTACAGGTTTAATTTGCATTTCTTTAATAAATTTGAGCAACCTTTCATCTATTTCCTGGTCATTTTAATTTCTTCTTTTGGGAAGTGCCTATGCAAATATTTTTCTTATTCTTCTATTGAGTTGTCCATACTTTTATTTTCTTTTAACTTTTTATTTGAAATCAATTTAGTTCACATATATTGTATTATTAGTTTCAGGGGTATAATTTAGAGATTCATCAGTTGCATATTACACCTATATTACAAGTTCCCTCCTTAATGCACATCACCTAATTACCCCATCCCCCCACCCACATACTTTTCTTAATTGTAAAAGTTCTTTAATATTCTGGTTATCAGACTTTTCCAGTTATATGTGTTCAGATATATTTTCCAGTCTTATTGCATGTCTCTTCAGGCTCTTTAGGGTGTCTTTTAATAAACCAAATGTGTTCATTTGATTGTGGTTGATTTTTACCAAAACTTCCTATATGTTTAGTGTTTTATGTGCTGATCATGTTTAAGAAATACTTCCCTACTCCAAGGTTATGAAGATATTCCCCTTTATTACCTTTTAAGAGCTTAATAATTTTGCTTTTTCACCTGAAATCTTTAATCCAGTTGGAATCTATTGTAATTATGGAGTGAGGTAGGGATTCAATGTTTTTTGTTTTTCTGTTTGCTTGATTTTTTTTGTATGGGCCAGTTTTCCTAGGATTATTTATTGAAAAGTCTGTCCTTTCTCCCACTGCTCCACAATGCCACCAATGTTATATATCAAGCCCATATATGCACATGGGTAACATTTTTGAATTAGTTTTCCTCCCCTGGAAGCCACCCCATCAGCGCCCACTCCGCTTGGCATGTGAGGGAGTGCCCACTGGGAACGAGGGCCTGAAGAGCAGCAGCTGTAACATCAACCATCCCATCTTCCAAGAGGACACCAAGGTGAATGCCTCCCCCCAGATCCTCATCAATCTCCACCCTTGTCCTGACCCATTTCTTTCCCTTACTCCTCCATGACCTTCCTTATTCCCATTCCTTCTTTCTTCTTCTCTCAGGGCACCTTCATAGTCACATTTGATGTCTCCTACAAGGCCACCCTGGGCAACAAGTTGCTTCTGAAGGCCAATGCAAGCAGGTGAGGCGAGGTGTATCACTCACTCTTTCATCTCATGCCCCAGCCAGAGATTTCTCTCCTGGATTCCTTCCCAATGAGGCTCCCCTCCCTCCCTCTCTCTCTCTCTCTCTCTCCCTCTCTCTCTAGTGAGAATAATAAGCCTACAACCAACAAGACCACCTTTCATCTGGAGCTCCCAGTGAAATATGCTGTCTACATGGTGATCAGCAGGTCTGAACCCTTGACTCTCCTATAATCCTAGTACCTCCCCTTGAAGCCCAGACTGCTCTTCGAAGGATAGGTATCTGAACTAGCCCTCTAATTCCTCACATGGGAATACTTGTGCCCAGTCATATATTTATGCCATAATAACATACACAATATACTTCTTGCTTCTTCTCTGATGAACTGACCTACTGGTGGGACACACACACTTTGCCACCACTCTGCACTCCTCCCTCTCTCTCCAAGGTGCAGGCTTCCTTAAACATGAAGCCAATTCTATTCTTCATGCAAATATGAGTGTGTTGAAGTGAAACTAACTAGATTAAGATTGAGGCTTTTATGAGCACTCTGAAGTGGGAGATATGGTTTGTCACCACACAGAGGAAAGAAAAGGTCATGGTTTCACAAAACAAAGAAGAGGCCAGAGATGTGACAAACTGCTGGGAAAGTCTCTAAGAGTCCAAGGCTGTGGCAGGCCACAGGAAAGTCAAGTGCAGGGCTGTTGCTCTCAGTTCGGAAGGTGGGTGGTGGAGCAGGAGCAGGTCAGGCTGGAAGCAGGGCAAGGAGACCCACATAACCTGGCTAAACTCCAGAGGTGTAGGGAGGTGGTCAAAAGCTTATCATATTGCCATGGGACAGAGTTTGCTACTGTTGTTGCTGCTGAGGACACATGAATTTTTAGGGGAACTAGGGAGGGAGGATCAAACAGTGTCATTGCCCTTCCAAACTCCATGTATGAATTTCCCCTACTGTCCATGGGAAAATAGTGGAACTTATATTAAGAGCTTACAGTTATATATACTTATGATATGCCAGGCATTTAAAAAGTACTTTACATGTATTTACATTCATTTAATCCTTCTAAAAACTCTGTGATTTAGTTATTGTTAAACCCCCTTTTTTACCAACAAAGAAATCAAGAGGTTGTTCCTGTCAGTCAGCTGCTAAGTGGCAGAACCAGGACTCAAAGTCAGATGGTCTGGCTCTAGAGCTTGTGCTCATGCCCATACACTGCTATGCCATTCCAAGGATTGGGGAAGCTGAGTGATTTACTCAAATTTGAAAAGAGAGTTAGAACTGGAAGATTTTAAGGTGAGAAAACTGAAGCATAGAAAGGGTTGGAGTGAGGATCATAAAGGCTAGCACAGTAAGGGAAAAAAAAATAAATTCTAACATTTATATCATTGCTGCAGACTTCATCACAACTCTGTCACAGGCACTATTATTAGCATCCTCATTTTATACAGGAAGAATCCACAGAGGTTAAGTAACTTACCTTAAGTTACTTGGGTAGAAAGTGGTAGACTGAAATGTGAACCCAGATGGTCTGGCTCCAAGCCTGTGTTGTTAATCATCACACTGACAGTCACATCTGTGGGAAACTGTGGGGGGCCCATGGAGTTTCTGTATGGCTGCCCTGGCTTCTGTACACTAGGTGCTGGTGAAATGTGCAGCACCCCTGCTTGTTTGCTTGATTCCACTGAGACCTTAGATGTTAACTCTGGGAAGGCAGGGATTATGGTTTGTTAACTGTTGAATCCCCGGAGCCAAGCACACAGCCAGGTATAGGGTAAATGTTTACTGAAGGAGGCAATGCATAGATGGATGGATGGATGGGTGGATGGATGGAAAGCCACCTGAAGCCTGATGAACATTTATGTCCACTCCAGGGGCTTGTGTTCATGCACCATCCTTCCTCACATTTACTTAACTGCCCCAGGATAGCCACATCTCTTTTCTTCACTCCATCATGGAGGGGCTTGCACTGCATTTTTTCCCGGGTGATCCAACCATGATTTCCTCGAGTCCCTTTAGGCTTATTTGTTCTGGCAACAGCCTCTGCAAGCATTGCTGGAGGCCAACAATATACCTAGTAAAGGAGAAAGCCGTGTGAACACCTTTTTCCCATGGGAAAATGTTTAAATGTTATGAGAGGTAATGTTTAAGTTGCGCCTTTAAGTAAAAATTTCCAAAAGGGGAGTGGTAAGGATGTTCCAAGCAAAAGAAAGAACTTGAACAAAGCTATGGGGATGTGAAAGAGCCAGGGTATTCAAGGACAAGCTAGCAGTTCTGGGTGACTGGGGCAAATGTTATAGAGAGGAGCTGAAGCTGAGGCTGCAGAAGCCTGTGGGGATCATAACTATTTCACGGGATCATCTGCCAGGAGGCCCAATAGAGCCCTTAGCAGCAGACTGGGGCACAACTGAGGATGGCTCCAGGGCTGTTTTTCACCAACAAGCCCTCTCTCTCCAGGAAGGAAGAGTCTACCAAGTACTTCAACTTTTCAACTCCTGATGAGAAGAGCAAGAAAGAAGCTGAGCATCATTATCGTGTGAGAAACCAGGGAGCATCCATATCTTCCCTCCCATGGTGCTGCTAATGTTGGGACCTGGTGGGAGAGAGAAAGAGGAGCTGAGGGCTAGATCCAGGAAAGAAGTAGGATTTGGGATGCTCCCAGGACCACAATAATGTTCTGTCTCAATTTTCTGCAGGTGAATAACCTGAGTCAGCGAGATGTGGCCATCAGCATTAATTTCTGGGTTCCTATCCTGCTGAATGGTGTGACTGTGTGGGATGTGGCTGTAGTGGCCCCTTCACAGGTATCTGCTTGCCTTTCTAACTCTCCAGAGTCTGATCCTACAGTGCCTCACACCCTCTTACCAGTGAAATGTTGATCATTCTGTGGCTATTTCTCTCTCTCACTAGAGTCTCCCCTGTGTGTCAGAGAGGGAACCTCCCCAGCATCCTGGCTTCCTGACCCAGATTCCAGGGAGTCTTGTACTGGTGAGAAAGACCCTGGATTCCCATTGCATGACCAGCTGCCTATTGGGGGATATAGGGAAATGCACTTGCTAGGTTGGAGATCTATATATATGACCTATAATTGCTCATCTATTCCCCACCCCAAACCTAACGGACTTCATTTTCTCCTGTGGTTCTTGCCTAAGTTAAGACCCTCCTCAACTTCATTCCTCCCCTGTCCCTAGAACTGCTCCATTGCTGACTGCCTGAGGTTCCGCTGTGACCTACCCTCCTTTGGCATCCAGGAGGAACTTGACTTCATCCTGAAGGGCAAACTCAACTTTGGCTGGGTCAGCCAGGTGTGTAGGCCCAACAGCAGAGTCCCTCCCCTGGATTTGGGTGGTACCAGATGTGTCTGTGCCCATCCTCAAGCCAGGAGATTTCTCAAACTCTGAGCCTCTTCCTAGGGTATTTCCCCAGCTCTGTCCCTGTGTATTTCAGACATTGCAGAAGAAGGTATTGGTGATGACTGTGGCTGAAATCACATTCAATAGATCCGTGTATTCCCAGCTTCCAGGACAGGAGGCATTCTTGAGAGCTCAGGTAGGGACTATGTGATAGGAGTGGCCAGGCTGGTAAGAGGGATCCTAATGCTAAATCTTTGGTGCTGTGTGGGAGGCTCAGAAGCCTAGAGGAAGGCAGGATGAAGGCCCCTCAGCAGGAGAGTTGTCCCTAAGTCCATAAGTGTTTCTGTATCTCACCCCTTGAACAAAGGAAGGAGGGGAGGCCCTTAAAGGTTGGGGAACCTGGGAAGAGTCTGGAACAACAAGGAGTCTGATACTTTCTCATGCACAAATCAGACGGCGATGGTGCTTGAAGCGTATGAGGTCTATGATCCTATTCCCCTCATCGTGGGAAGCTCTGTGGGAGGACTGCTGCTCTTGGCTCTCATCACAGCCATCCTATACAAGGTGAGTGTCTTCATCCCACTCTCAACACTACCAGTATCTAACCCAAGCCCTTCCAGAGACAAGATGGTATAATGGGAAGAACTCAGACAATGGAATCAGACAGGCCTGTGTGTACATTTTGGCTCTATTCTGCTCACTCTTTAATGTCAGGCAAATTGCTCAACTTCTCTGAGCTTGTCTCCTCATTTTTGAAATGACAGTAATGCCTACATTACAGAGTAGCTGAAGTGAGACAGACATGAAGCCAGGGTATGTGTGTAGGCCTGCCTATGAATTTATGCTTTTCTACTATAGCTTTTATGCATAACTGCTGTGCTTGCACACAGTAGATAATACATGATAGCTGTAATTCATATAAGTGTTCTGGCACACAAATATGAGTCAGCTTATTTCTCTTCTCGTCTTCTCTCTCAGCTTCTTCCTACTCCCAACTCTCTTCCCTGCCCTCTTACCCAGCTCTTCTGATTTACTTCCCTTCACAGCTTGGCTTCTTCCAACGTCAGTACAAAGAAATGCTGGACAGCAAACCTGAAGACACTGCCACATTCAGTCAGGAGGATGTCAGCTGTGAGGCCCCAAATTTGCCTTTGTCCTAATAATTCACTTTTCTGTTTGTCTTTACCCCCATGGACTGGTCTTGCCTTTGCCTACAAATCTACTTCCATGGGAAAAATTTCTGTATAGATCTGGACTGGTCTGAGCAACTTATCAAGTGCTAAGCCAACTTCTCAAGGCATTGAAAGGTTTTTATATTTTAACATATTTGTCAGTTCTTCAGTAATGACTCACTTTTTACAGAAGCAAACATGAAGCCAGCATGAATTTTCATATATATAAAGAATTGCCACATTAAATGAGGATGTTTATAACACATTCTTCTTGTATGAAAGAGCTCTAATTCAGGGACCTGAGTCCTGTTCTAGGAAGAGTTGGGGGAACCTGCTTGTGGGCCTGGAAAACATTCTCTCACTTTTTCAGGTGACTGAGGCTGATAATCTTTTCTTAATGGTGCTATGAATAATATTAGGGGAGAAGCCAAAGGAAGAACTCTATGTGTGTGTTGCTCATGGGGCTCAGCACAGGCTTCAGGCTCCTTGGTAATGGCAAATGAGCAGAATGTCCCAGGAGGGGAGTGAAATGTCCTGAACATGTTTGAACCAATATCCCCCTTGAATGAGGTCCCCAAAGACTGGGAGAGCCAGGCTTCCAAAAAGGAGCATCTGATTTCCCAGACAATACAGAAGACCCATTAAATGTGGTCATAGAGAATGGCTGAAATATTCCAAATCCAAAATTAGGTCATGAAGCCTCACATATAGGGCTGTAGGTCCTCTGTTTGAAATCAAGATTGTCTCCAGAAAGCCAGAATTCACAAATACTGTCAGTGTGTCAGGCAAAAAGTTGTCTGCAGCCCTGAGTTCCCAGGGGACTTCTGAGGAGGGGCCTCATTTAAGTCATTTAATCTCTGAGAATCTCAATTCCTCCTCTAGAGAATGGGAACTAAAATTATATCTTGCTCCCAGAGATACTGTGAGGATTCAGTGTTATGTGAAAGACCTTTACAGCCTAGAGCCCTAATTATTAATAGGTGAGGGAAAAGGAGTAGGGATGAAGATCTCCTACCTAGTCATCAAGGACATTCCCTCGAGCACCTCCCAAATCATGGCCTTGGGAAGAGCAAGCAGAGCACAGACTGCACTGTGTGCCTGCGCCCAGTAGAGCTCTTTGGTCCCCACCCCACCCCCACAGTCCCCAGGGAGCCTGCGGACACACAGCTTCCACACCTTTATTGCACCTGGTGGCATCTGCCTGGGCCTCAGGGCTGTTCATAGCCAGTGGGCAGAGGGTTGACACGGGGATTGTGGAAAAGGGTGTGGTTACCGTCTCCCCAGGAGTAGGGCTGTGAAGAAAGGTAGAGAGGATTGTCAGCGTGGTCTGGGCCTGGGGGTTCCAAGCCCCCCCTCCCGTAACCTTTGCCCTTCTGATCCTCACTCCCGCCCTGGGGGCAGAGGCCTCAGGCCAACGTACCTTGGTGCGGATACGGAGGTGGTGGTAGGGGATAAACTTGGGGCGTTCATGGTGGCCCGCGTGGAGCCAGGAGTTGAGGGTGCAGAGGGCCACACTGGGCAGCGCCAGCACGAAGGTCAGGATGCGCCAGGTGCTGGCTGCAGAAGGAGGGGATAAGCAGAGATGAAAGAGAAGTGGGGAGGCCAGGGCCTCTGAAGGTCAGAGTGGGAGGGTTGGTCAGTGGGGGTGTTGTCAGACCCTGGAAGGCCACACAGGCAGGAGAGGGGTACAGGTAGGCAAGCCACAGGGTCAGGTCCCAGCCCCACTCACCTCCTGCCCCTCCGTGGTCTCTCTTTGCTGCACTTGCCAAGCCCCGACTCAAGGACCTCAGAGGCAGAGCCATTGCGGTGGGTGAGAGAAGCTGGAAACTGCACTGTCCTTTCGCTCTCCTTCACGGAGGCCTAGATTCTCCTCCCCTCTTTTTGGGCCAATCACCTGTTGAGTCTGTAACATGGGTGGCTATTTTTAGGGGTTTTCTATATTTAAAATGAGGCCTTACTGCCATGAGGTCCTTCTCTCCAGACAGCTGCTGTTTGGTACCTCCTATTTTGGTAAGGGACACTTAAAAAAACCAATGTGCCATTCTTTTTATAGTTGCAGGGAACTATTTCCTTCAATACTCTATTCCCAGTGGCTGGCACACAGTAGGTCTTTAATAACTATTTGTAGAGGGCGCCTGGGTGGCTCAGTTGGTTAAGCGACTGCCTTCAGCTCAGGTCATGATCCTGGAGTCCCGGGATCGAGTCCCGCATCGGGCTCCCTGCTTGGCAGGGAGTCTGCTTCTCCCTCTGATCCTCCCCCCTCTCATTCTCTCTGTCTCTCATTCTCTCTCTCTCTCAAATAAATAAATAAAATCTTTAAAAAAAAAAAACTATTTGTAGAATGAATTAAGTGTCCTTTTGAATCTCAGTTTTTTCATCTGTACAATGTATAATAATTTATACCTTAAATGGGTAGTTTATGAAATTTAAGTAAAGTAAGAGGAATATGCCAGCTTAGTGTCTGGCATGAAACAGTAGCTCAGTATATGTATTAGTTACAGTTCTTTGCAAAGAACATAACTCACTCTAATTGGTTTTAAAAAGATAAGCAATTGAAAATCAGGTAGCTCAAAGTGTCTCTGGTATGGCCAGAGAAGCCAATAATCTGTGCAGCCAGAAGCAAGCTAATCTATGGGCCAGCTGCCATGAGACACCACCACAATTTGCACTGCTGGACTCCAGATGCCAAAAACTTCACCCATGCTGCTCTGGAAAGCCAGATTCTTCTACCCTAACATCCTTCTTCATGAAGCTTGCATCCTTGAGTTGATGTCTTCTGAATCAGAGAATCATGTGTGCCCCAGTTGACAATAGCTAGGTCATTGTCTATGCTCTAGCTTCAAGAAAGGCTGGGAAATTGAGTTCTGCCTTCTACCTTAAGGAGGCAGGAATTCTATCTTGGGGAAAATCCCCAAGTATAAGAAAAGTATTCAAAAGATACTGGGTAGCCACAGACTTGACAAGTGTCTACTGCTAAGTATATTATTCAATCTGAAAAATCTGACTACTTGGAGGAAAAAGAAGAAAGCCTAGGGAGACCTGTATAAGCCCTTTGTCAAAGTAGGTCACTAGAAAGCTACAAGATAGTGCAGGGCTAATTCCTGGCCTGGTGCACTGTTCTGTCCTCTGCACTAGCACAGAACCTGGCATGAAATAGTTGTTCTAAAAATATGTTTTTATTGAATGCTTCAACCATGTTACATTAGTTAACCCTATATAAATGCCTTTGCAGAACCATAATCCAACAGGATGCCTCCAGCTTTGATCAGGACTGATTTAACTAATATGAATTTAATATATAAAAGAAAAATGAATTTTTGTACTTAATCTGAATATATAAAAGAAAAATGAAAAAGGTACATTTTTAGGAAGGGGCTGCTCCATAACTATTCCTCCTGTTGGTTTGAAACTGAACACTAGCTTCTACTTAACTTTCTGAAGCTTTTTTTTTAGGTAACCTTGTTGAACAGTCAAATGTTATATAATGCTTCTAAATTATTCCAGAGCCCTCACTGAGCTATAATGGAATTCTTCCTATGATTGATATTTCCCAGTTGGGGTTTGGACTTGCTGCTGAGAAGATGGGCCTTATTCCAGTTAAAGGTACATGGCATCTCCCTCCACAAACAGTCCCCTCAGCTTATGATTACAGCTTTTGGAGAAAGCAAATGACCAAGGGTGTTTTTACTTGAAAACATTCTAAAGGACCCAAATAAATAAAATCATGAATGAAAGAGGAGGGATCACAACCAACACCAAAGAAACACAAACAATTATAAGAACACATTATGAGCAACTATATGCCAGAAAATTAGACAATCTGGAAGAAATGGATGCATTCTTAGAGATGTATAAACTACTAAAACTGAACCAGGAAGAAATAGAAAACCTGAACAGACCCATAACCACAAACGAAATTGAAGCAGTGATCAAAAATCTCCCAACAAACAAGAGTCCAGGGCCAGATGGCTTCCCAGGGAAATTCTACCAAACATTTAAAGAAGAATTAATACCTATTCTTCTGAAATTGTTCCAAAAAATAGAAATGGAAGGAAAACTTCCAAACCCATTCTATGAAACCAGCATTTCCTTGATCCCAAAACCAGACAAAGACCCCATCAAAAGGAGAATTACAGACTAATATCCCTGATGAACATGGATGTAAAAATTCTCACCAAAATACTAGCCAATAGGATCCAACAGTACATTAAAAGGATTAATCACCACAAACAAGTGGGATTTATTCCTGGGCTGCAAGGTTGGTTTAACATCTGCAAATCAATCAATGTGATAGAATACATTAATAAAAGAAAGAACAAGAACCCTATGATCCTCTCAATAGATGCAGAAAAAGCATTTGACAAAGTACAGCATAGTTTCTTGGGATGGGACTACTCTTCACAGTGTAGGGATAGAGGGTACATACCTCAATATCATAAAAGCCATCTATGAAAAACCCACAGTGAATATCATTCTCAATGGGGAAAAACTGAGAGATTTTCCCCTAAGGTCAGGAAGATGGCAGGGATGTCCACTATCACCACTGCTATCCAACATAGTACTAGAAGTCCTAGCCACAGCAATCAGACAACAAAAAGAAATAAAAGGCATCTGAATCAGCAAAGAAGAAGTCAAACTCTCACTCTCTGCAGATGATATGATACTTTATGTGGAAAACCCAAAAGACTCCACCCCAAAACTGCTAGAACTCATACAGGAATTCAGTAAAGTGGCAGGATATAAAATCAGTGCACAGAAATCAGTTGCATTTCTATACACCAACAACAAGACAGAAGAAAGAGAAATTAAGGAGTCGATCCCACTTACAATTGCACCCAAAACCATAGATACCTAGGAATAAATCTAACCAAAGAGGCAAAGAATCTGTACTCAGAAAACTATAGAATACTCATGAAAGAAATTGAGGGAGACACAAAGAAATGGAAAAACATTCCGTGCTCATGGAGTAGAAGAAAAAATATTGTGAAAATGTCTACGCTACCTAGAGCAATCTACACATTTAATGCAATCCCTATCAAAACACCATCCACTTTTTTCAAAGAAATGGAACAAATAATCGAAAAACGTTCCATGCTCATGGATTAGAAGAACAAATATTGTGAAAATGTCTATGCTACCTAGAGCAATCTACATATTTAATGCAATCCCTATCAAAATGCCATCAACTTCTTTCAAAGAAATGGAACAAATAATCCTAAAATTTGTATGGAGCCAGAAAAGGCCCCAAATAGCCAGAGAAATGTTGAAAAAGAAAACCAAAGCTGGAAGCATCACAACTCTGGACTTCAAGCTCTATTACAAAGCTATAATCATCAAGACAGTATGGTACTGGCACAAAAACAGACACACAGATCAATGGAACAGAATAGAGAGCCCAGAAATGGACCCTCAACTCTATGGTCAACTAATCTTTGACAAAGCAGGAAAGAATGTCCAATGGAAAAAAGATAGTCTCTTCAACAAATGGTGTTGGGAAAATTGGACAGCCACATGCAGAAGAATGAAACTGGACCATTTCCTTACACCACACACAAAAATAGACTCAAAATGGAAGAAAGACCTCAATGTGAGACAGGAATCCATCAAAATCCTTGAGGAGAACACAGGCAGCAACCTCTTCCACCTCAGCTACAGCAACTTCTTCCTAGAAACATCGCCAAAGGCAAGGGAAGCAAGGGCAAAAATGAACTATTGGGACTTCATCAAGATAAAAAGCTTTTGCACAGCAAAGGAAATAGTCAACAAAAGCAAAAGACAACCGACAGAATGGGAGAAGATATTTGCAAATGACATATCAGATAAAGGGCTAGTATCCAAAATTTATAAAGAACTTATCAAACTCAACACCCAAAGAACAAATAATCCAATCAAGAAATGGGCAGAAGACATGAACAGACATTTCTGCAAAGAAGACATCCAAATAGCCAACAGACACATGAAAAAGTGTTCAACATCACTTGGCATCAGGGAGCTACAAATCAAAACCTCAATGAGATATCACCTCACACCAATCAGAATGGCTAAAATTAACAAGTCAGGAAACGACAGATGTTGGCAGGGATGCGGAGAAAGGGGAACCCTCCTACACCGTTAGTGGGAATGCAAGCTGGTGCAGCCACTCTTGAAAGCAGTATGGAGGTTCCTCAAAAAGTTGAAAATAGAGCTACCATACGATCCAGCAATTGCACTACTGGGTATTTACCCCAAAGATACAGATGTAGGGATCCGAAGGGGTACGTGCACCCCGATGTTTATAGCAGCAATGTCCACAATAGCCAAACTGTGGAAAGAGCCAAGATGTCCATTGACAGATGAATGGATAAAGAAGATGTGGTATATACAATGGAATATTATGCAGCCATCAAAAGGAATGAAATCTTGCCATTTGCAAGGATGTGGATGGAACTGGAGGGTATTATGCTGAGCGAAATAATCAATCAGAGAAAGACATGTATCATATGACCTCACTGATATGAGGAATTCTTAATCTCAGGAAACAAACTGAGGGTTGCTGGAGTGGTGGGGGGTGGGAGAGATGGGGTGGCTGGGTGACAGACACTGGGGAGGGTATGTGCTATGGTGAGCGCTGTGAATTGTGCAAGACTGTTGAATCACAGATCTGTACCTCTGAAACAAATAATGCAATATATGTTAAGAAAAAAAAAAAGAAAGGGACACCTGGGTGGCTCAGTCGGTTAGGCGGCTGCCTTCGGCCTGGGTCATGATCCCAGGTTTCTGGGATCGAGTCCCACATCGGGCTCCTTGCTCAGCAGGGAGCCTGCTTCTCCATCTCTCTCCCTCTGCTTGTGCTCTCTCTGTCAAATAAAAAAAAAAAAAATGAGAAAAAAAAAGAAAAAAAATGAAAAAAAAAAAAGAAGAAGAAGATAGCAGGAGGGGAAGAATGAAGGGGGGAAATCGGAGGGGGAGATGAACCATGAGAGACAATGGACTCTGAAAAACAAACTGAGGGTTCTAGAGAGGATGGGGGTGGGAGGATGGGTTAGCCTGGTGATGGGTATTAAAGAGGGCATGTTCTGCATGGAGCACTGGGTGTTATGCACAAACAATGAATCATGGAACACTACATCAAAAACTAATGATGTAATGTATGGTGATTAACATAACAATAAAAAAATTAAAAAAAAACTCTTCAGAGTATAGGGATAGAGGGAATATTCTTCAATTTCATAAAATCCATCTATGAAAAACCCACAGCAAATGTCATCCTCAATGGGGAAAAGCTGAGAGCCTTTCCCTTAAGATCAGGAACATGTCAAGGATGCCCACTCTCACCACTATTGTTCAACATAGTACTAGAAGTCCTAGCAACAGCAATCAGACAACAAAAAGAAATAAAAGGTATTCAAATTGGCAAAGAAGAAGTCAAACTCTCTCTTTTCACAGATGACATGATACTTTATGTGGAAAACCAAAAAGACTGCACCCCCAAATTACTAGAACTCATACAGCAATTCAGTAATGTGGCAGGATACAAAATCAATGCACAGAAACCAGTTGCTTTCTTATACACTAACAATGCAACTGTAGAAAGAGAAATTAGAGAATTGATTCCATTTATAATAGCACCAAAAACCATAAGGTAACTCAGAATAAACGTAACCAAAGAGGTAAAGACCTATACTCTAGGAACTACAGAACACTTATGAAAGAAACTGAGGAAGACACAAAAAGATGGAAAAACATTCCATGCTCATGGATCAGAAGAATAAACATTGTTAAAATGTCTATGCTGGCCAGAGCAATCTATACTTTCAATGCCATCCTGATCAAAATTCCAATGACATTTTTCAAAGTGCTGGAACAAACAATCCTAAAATTTGTATGGAATCAGAAAAGACCCCGAATCGCCAAGGAAATGTCGAAAAAGAAAAACAAAGCTGGGGGCATCACGTTGCCTGCTTCAAGCTATATTACAAAGCAGTGATCACCAAGACAGCATGGTACTGGCACAAAAACAGACATATAGACCAATGGAACAGAATAGAGATCCTAGAAATGGGCCTTCAACTCTGTGGTCAAATAATCTTCGACAAAGCAGGAAAAAATATGCAATGGAATAAAGACAGTCTCTTCAATAAATGGTGCTGGGAAAATTGGACAGCTATATACAGAAGAATGAAACTCGAACATTCTCTTATACCATACACAAAGAAAAACTCAAAATGGATGAAAGACTTCAATGTGAGACAGGAATCCATCAAAATCCTAAAGGAGAACCTAGGCAGTAACCTCTTCAACATCAGCCACAGCAACTTCCTGCTGGACATGTCTCTAAAGGCAAGGGAAACAGAAGCAAAAATGAACTTTTGGGACTTCATCAAGATAAAAAGCTTCTGCACAGCAAAGGAAATAGTCAACAAAACAAAGAGGCAACCCACAGAATGGGAGAAGATATTTGCAAATGACACTACAGACAAAGGGCTGATATCCAAGATCTATAAAGATCTTCTCAAACTCAACACCCAAAAAACAAATAATCAAGTCAGAAAATGGGGAGAAAACATGAAAAGACACTTCTCAAAAAGAGACATACAAATGACTAACAGACACATGAAAAAATGTTCATCATCATTAGCCATCAGGGAAATTCAAATCAAAACCACATTGAGATACCACCTTACACCAGTTAGAATGGCAAAAATGGACAAGGGAAGAAACAACAAATGTTGGAGAGGTTGTGCAGAAAGGGGAACCCTCTTACACTGTTGGTGGGAATGTAAGTTGGTACAGCCACTTTGGAAAACAGTGTGGAGGTTCCTCAAAAATTTAAAAATAGAGCTACCCTATGACCCAGCAATTGCACTCCTGGGTATTTACCCCAAAGACACAGATGTAGTGAAAAGAAGGGCCACATGTACCCCAATGTTCATAGCAGCAATGTCTGCAATAGCCAAACTGTGGAAAGAGCCGAGATGCCCTTCAACAGATGAATGGATAAAGAAGATGTGGTCCATATATACAATGGAATATTACTCAGCCAGCAGAAAGAATGAATGCCCAACTTTTACATCAACATGGATGGGACTGGAGGAGATTATGCTAAGTGAAATAAGTCAAGCAGGAAAGACAATTATCATATGGTTTCAAGCATATGTGGAACATAAGGAATAGTGCAGAGGACAATAGGGGTAGGAGGGGGAAACTGAATGGGAAGAAATCAGAGAGAGAAACAAACTATGAGAGACTCTGGACTCCGGGAAACAAACAGGGTTACAGAAGGAATGGGGGTAGGGGGATGGGGTAACTGGGTGATGGTCATTAAAGAGGGCATGTGATATGATGCGCACTGGGTGATATACTCAATTAATGAATCATTGAACATTGTATCAAGAACTAATGATGTTCTCGGGGCACCTGGGTGGCTCAGTCGTTAAGCATCTGCCTTTGGCTCAGGTCATGATCTCAGGGTCCTGAGATCGAGCCCCGCATCGGGCTCCCCGCTCAGCGGGAAGCCTGCTTCTCCCTCTCCCACTCCCCCTGCTTGTGTTCCCTCTCTTGCTGTGTCTCTATCTGTCAAATAAATAAATAAAATCTTTAAAAAAAAAAAAAAAGAACTAATGATGTTCTATACCTGGCTAATTGAATTTAAATTAAAAAATAATAAAAACCATGATGAGTATCACTACATACCATGAGAATGGCTAAAATTAATAGACTGACAATACCAAGTGTTGTCAAGGATGTGGGATAACTGGAACCCTCATACATTGCTCATGACATGTGAAATGGTCCAGCCATTTTGGAAAACAGTTCGACAGTTTCTTAATAATAAATTAATTGCATACTTACTGTATGACCCAGCAATTCTACTCTGAGGTATTTACCCATGGAAAATGAAAACATGTCCACACAAAGACTTTTTCACAAATCTGTACAGCAGCTTTATTTATAATAGGCAAAAACTGGAAATAGTCCAAATGTCTATCAATAGGTGAAGGAATAAACAAATTGTGGGATACCCATGTAATGGAATTCTCTGCAACAAAGAGGAACAACTGTTGTTATATGCAACAAAGAGATGAATCTCAAATTATGTTAGATCGGAGAAGCCAGACACAAGAGTACATATTGTATGATTCCATTTATATGAAATTCTACAATAGGCAGAACTAATTTATAGGAGCATAAAGCAAACCAATTGTTGTCTGGGAATAAGTGGGGTAGAGAGAGGCTGACTGGCAAGGGGCATGAAGAAGGGGTGATAGAAATGTTCTATATCTTGATCATGATGGTGGTTTATTAATGTATACATTTATTAAAGATCAGACTACACTTAAAATGGGGGCATTTTATTATCTGTAACTTCAATAAAGCTGTCAGTCCAAATATGCTAAGATTTTTCTGAGGTGTAGAGGGTGGACAGGAGTATCAGTGCTGACTGGCCAATTTTTAAAAAGATTTTATTACATTATAAATAACAGTTTAAAGAGCTAGGACTTATGGAATACTTACTATATGCCAGGTGCTGTTCTAAGAGTTTCCACATATAGATTAAACTCCCAACAACTCTCTAACATGGGGACTATTACCCCATTTTACAGATGAAGAAACCAAGCCACTGAAAAGTCTTAATCTTGCCAAAGGCCATCCATTTGGTAAGTGGCAGAACCAGGACCTAAATGATCTGGCTTGAGAGAGCTTTCTCCTAGTTTCTATGCTACAGTGTCTCTCACTGGGAAATTTTTGAAAAAGAAATCCCCTTTTCTCCATAATTCTGACCTTCTCTAAGAAAAATATGTTCACGTTAGCAAGTTTCTTCAGGCTTTGCCCACATGCCTACATATTTACTCTATAATCATAGTTTAGTTACTGAGTAAGAGGAAGCTACTCCAAGCAAAAGTTGAATCTAATTCTGCTTCCCCAAAAGAAGATTCTTTTTGGTTCATTCACATTTTCATAATGATCGTATTTTCATGCTATCTATTTATTTATTTTTAGATTTATTTATTTATTTGAGAGAGGGAGAGAGAGCACTAGAGTGGGGGGAGGGGCAGAGGGAGAGGGAGAGAAATCCTCAAGCTGACTTCCCACTGAGCACGGAGCCTGACCTGGGGCTCGATCCCAGGATCCTGGGATTATGACTTGAGCTGAAATCAAGATCTGGAGGCTTAACTGACTGAGCCACCCAGGTGCCCCTTAATGCTAGCTATTTAAGTTCTTTTGTTGTATTCATTTCCTTTATTATGGAATATATCATTATTATAATAATGTTATAATAAGCATTTTCATGCCATGCACAGAGCTTATGTTTTCCCTGTTGAATTTCTTGTGAGGAATTATCCCTAGGAGTGTAGCTGCTGCCCCATATCAGAAAGGGCCTCTGGCCACCATAAAGCAGAAGCTCTTTTAACTCTATGAATGGACACAGTTCAATTTGCTAGTGCCTGACACTGGGCCAGCCACAATGACCCCAGCCTATTCATGGTCTCAAGAGTTCTAGAAAGACTACAGCAGTTCTGGTGACTCTCTTCTGGGAGTCAACTAGGATATGTTAGTGCAATCAGCCCTTATGACAATTAAAAGAGCCACAGCCTGCCAAAAACTTCCATCTAGGTAGCTACCATAGTCTGTCATTCTTTCTGTGACTGTCACAACTGTCTCCTCCTTTCTTTTTTTTAAAGAGTTATTATTTATTTATTTATTTATTTATTTATCAGAGAGAGAGAGAGAGAGAGGCAGGCAGAGGAAGAAGCAGGCTCCCCGCCGAGCAAGGAGCCCAATGCGGGACTTGATCCCAGGACCCTGGGACCATGACCCGAGCCGAAGGCAGATGCTTAACCGACAGAGCCACCCAGGCGTCCCACAACTCTCTCCTCCTACATTCCCTGTCACTAATCTAGCCCAGGCTTTCTTTATCTCATCCAGAGATTACTGTATGTTTCCTAGTTGGCTTTTTTGGCTTGTTTTGCCTTACTTCCAATTACCTTACACAAAGTTGTCAGGCATGTTTCTTTTCTTTTTCTTTTTTATTATGTTGTTTTTGGTGTAGTGTTCAATGATTCATTAGTTGCATATAACACCCAGTGTTCATCACAACACATGCCCTCCTTAGTACCCATCACCCTACTACCCCATCCCCCCATCCTCCCTCCCCTCTGAAAGTGGATGGATAAAGATGTGGTACAAAAATACAATGGAATATTATTCAGCCATCAGAAAGGATGAATACCCAACTTTTGCATCAACATGTACGGAACTGGAGGGGATTATGCTAAGTGAAGTAAGTCAAGCAGAGAAAGACAATTATCATATGGTTTCACTCATATGTAGAACATAAGCAATAGCAGGGAGGACCATAGGGGGAAGGGAGGGAAATCTGAAGGGGGAGAAATCAGAGAGGGAGAGGAACCATGCGACACTATGGACCCAAGGCACGTTTCTTAATATAGGGCAGTGCTTCCTGTTTCTGCAGGGGATGCATGGAAAATGTTAACAATTTGTGCAGCATACTAGGATAAAGGGTTGACGCTGCTCCCAGCTGGAGGGGCCTGGCCCAGTGCTTCTGGCCATCCCAGGCCCCATCCACCTGCCCTCAGGGTTAAAGCAGTGGCTCTCTACCCTGGCTGTACATTAAAATCAACCAGCTTCTAAAAATTCTTTTGCTCAGGCTGCACTTAGGTGTAATAACATAGTATACAGCCAAAATTGAGAACTTTGAACTAAAGGGTTATCTCTGTTTATCCTCGGAAACCTCTACAGGTTACTTTTCTTTCACTATAGCCCTTCCTTTTCAGGAATGGGTCCAGGGTATAAACTAAGGTCAAGGCCCTGAACTTAGGTGTGTGGAGCTCTCAATAGCTGGACTCGATGCCACATGATAATAAAATTTAACCTTACCAAACTGTCTAAGGCTAAGTGTCTCTAGGCTGGGGATATACAGACTTTTAGTCACCGGGGTGTAGTGTAAAGTTCTGAGAAAGCTGTACTATGCGCCTGTGTGCATGTTTTCGCGGAGGTGAGGGGGCTAAAGGCAGAATTCAGTGGAGACCTTGGGAATAGAAGGAGGTCTGGATTCTAAGGCCAAGAGGGTCTGTGGTGCAGCGAGTGTTTAAGGAATGGTTGGGAAATGAGTTAGCTAATGGAATGAGCGGACTCCAGGAAGAGAATGGAGGGCACAAAGCTGAAAAGGGCAGTGGAGATGCACATCCGCCCCTTCCAATCCCGATAATACCGACCTGCTTTCGGGGGTTCATGGAATGACCTATCGAAGGGGCTCGGCGGAAGTGGATGCTCAGATATGGCCCCTGCTCCAGGTAAGAGGCAGCGGGCTCGGGCTCCTGCCCTTCGCTAGCTCTTACCTAGTGACATCCCGTGCCCGCAGATCTCCTACATGGCACCTGGGGGTGCAGCCAAGCGGGGCTGGTCACCCTCACTCTCCGGACACGAAACCCCAGCGGCGTTGCAATGGGACCCTGCCCCGCGAGGGCCGGCCTCCGAGGGAACTCGGTGGGAACTCGGTGGGAACTCGGCGGCTCGGAGATAGCGTCCTTGGAGCCAGACGCCCCACTCCGGGAAAGAGGCCTCTGCTGGGCCTTCCGGGAAATGTAGTCGCGTCCGCAAGGGGCCTCGGAAACGGGAAGAGCATTGACCCTGCACCTAAGCCACTCATGTGGGCGTCCCCCCAACCCCGTCGAGACCTGGATGCCGAGGGTCCAGTGCATCCTTACCCAGCTTCGGCCAGGGGCATTTCGTTCCGGTCGGCCCTGCTCTCTTCTCCCGTCCCCAAGAACTGCCGCACCCGTCCCCTGGCGTTCCCAAGAATGGGCGGAATGGTCTGGGCAGTGAGCACCCCACAAAGAGCCGCGTAGGAACTGCCATTCCGGGCCCCAAACAGAATGTGAGAGGAAATGGCTTGGGGCGAACTGTCCTCAAGCGAGAGGCTTCGGAAGCCCGCTTAGCGCGCAAGGCCTGGGTGCTGCGCTTGGGGATCACCCGGGCACCCCAGCCCGAGGCTTTGAGGCACGCGCACGCGCCGGCCCCGCACCCCGGCGCGTCCCTCCCTCGGTTCCAGGGACAGGCGCCTCACCTGGGAATTGAGAGAGGGAACGACATGCAGGAGACAGGACTACCGCGCCCCCTACGGACAGAAAGCAGTGGTGACGACCGGGCTGGAAAGGTTTGGAGAAGGTTTAGGATAGCGAAGGTGAAGAGGGACCCTGGGTCCTGGGTTGCAGGGCTGGGATTAGGGAGAGGAGAATGAGGCGCTGGCTTCTGGCACAGAATTTAAGGGGGTGCCCAAGAATTTAGTAATCAAGATAAACAACATTTGAATGCAATATCAAAAAATCAAAAAAACTTTATTTACAAAAACAGTTGGCTGCACAAGCTGTAGTTTGCCGATCTAAAAAGATTCAAGTATTAATCTTGATTGCCAAGTATCTTCGTGCCCCTTTACATTCTACACCAGAAGGCGGTGCCTCACTCATCTTATCCTGGTGCCACCTCTCCCAAATTCCCTCAGTTTGGGGGGACATGGGAGTGGACTACATCTGGAAAAGACCCTGATTATTGTCTGAGTTCTGCCACCAGCCGCCCGAGTGACCTTGGGCCCGTCATGCCCCTCCTCTTCCTCTCAGTTGCCCCTTGTAGAATTAGGGAGAGTCCAACTGCATTATTAAGGAGAGTCCTGGTCGTGCTGAACAGCAGTGATTCTCACAGGGTAAAACAAAAGAAAGTTCACTAGAAACTCACATACCTGCATGTGACTACAGAGTGGTCCTAGAAGCATTGGTCCTAATAGCCAAGAACTGAAAACAGTCAATGGTCATCAGCAGTTAAATGGATATATAAATTAATGGTATTTCAAACAATGGAATACTATAGAACAACAAAAATGGATGACTACAACTATGTGTAACTACCTTACAAACACTGTAGCACAGAAGAAACAAGACATACAGTCCAGTTCCATTTCCATAGGGCTCAAAATCAGGCAAAATCACAGTATATTGTTTAGAAATCCATTTATATATATTATATATATTTATAAACATAAATATATATAAATTTCATATATAAATAATATATAAGTATATATCTCATTATTCAATTATATTCAATATATTAATTTCATACATGAAATTATCATCATTAATGTCAGGATAGTGCTTATAGCCCTAAAGGAGAGGAAGAAGGTGTGAAGTGGTGCTCTGGAGCACAACATTTCTGGACCTGGGAAATGGTTACAGGGATAGGGCCTTTTAATTAATCTTTAAAATGCACTCATGGATGGGGCACCTGGCTGGCTCGGTCTAAGAGCATGGGACTCTAGATCTTGGGGTCATGAGTTTGAATCCCATGTTGGGTGCAGAGATCACATAAACAAACAAACAAACTAACATTTTTTAAATGCTTGCAAAGATAGGAAAGTATCTAGAACAGTGCCTGGCATATGGTAGGTGCTTAATAAATATTTGTAAAATTGATGAAATGGTGTAGTGATGTAGCAGACCCTTGGTCACACAGTAAGTGGGAGAATTAGGATGGCCCTGAGGTTGTTGCTTGAAGGCCTGGGTCAGAAGCTTGGTGACAATGAAAATCTCAGAGCAGTGGGATTTTACTGCACTAAACATGAAGAGCAAGTAAGTGTTCTTAAGTGTTTAAGACTGGAGATGCCTGAGGGCTGATGTCCAAGTAAGGTCCTGCCAAGTCTCAGGAATCCTCCAAGTGGGGAAGAGGGGAGTTACTAAACCTCTTATCTCCCAACCACATGATCCTGAAATTCCAATCCAACTACTTTACATGGTTACAGAAACTGCCACACTATCTAAATCTAACATCTGGGATCTTGGTGTAATTCCTTCCTCCACCATCAGTGCTTTCTTAACCTTGTCCACACTTTGTATTATAATGACCACTCACCCTGCCTAGTCCTCTTGGGTTGATAACCCCATTAGTGAACATGGGAAATTAGTTGAAGGCCAGGGAAAGACTGAAATTGATGGTCTCACTAGGTTTCACAGTCTTCCTGTTCAGAACTGTCTCCTAACTGCCTCTCAGTTGCACCAAGTCCTGGGGATGCTCAAGAATCAGTTCCCTCTTTGGAGAAGTTTACACTAAGTTAACTTTTTCAAAATGCAAACCCCTTGAAAGCTTACCCAGTAAGTTAATTAATGAGACAATAATCCGTTATCAGCTATTTGCTCTTATCAGAAGGTCCATATTTCTTTTTTTAAAAAATTATTTTTATTTATTTATTTATTTATTTATTTATTATTTGTTTGTTTGTTTGTTTATTTAAGAGAGAGGAGAGCATGAGTTGGGGGAAGGGCAGAGGGAGAGAGAAAATCCTAAGCAGACCCCACTGAGTGTGGAGCCTGGCACCGGGGCTCAGTCTCACAACCCTGAGATCATGGCCTGAGCCAAAGCCAAAAGTCAGATGCTCAATTGACTGAGCCACCCATGAGCCCCAGAAGGTCCACATTTCTAAGGAAGTTGCTGCCATCAGATAATAACAACAGAGAAACTAAGGGGTATCAGCTACACTATCTGCTTGTTGAGAAAAGTGGAGAAGAAGCAGGTTGCAAGGGTATGGATAGATTGTAATCCTCATACAATGCTGGTGGGAATGTAAAATGATACATCTGCCTTAGAAAACAGTTTGGCAATTCTTCAAATGGTTGAACATAGAGCGATATGATCCAGCAATTCCATTCCTAAACATACACCCAAGAAAAGTAAAAGCATATTCCCTCAAGTCTTATACACGGTGCTCATAGAAGCATTATTTGTAATAGTCCCAAAGTGGAAGCAACCCAAATGTCCAGAAACTGATGAATGGATAAAGAAAATGTGGTATATCCATAAAATGAAATTAAAAACTCCAAATAAAAAGTAATAAAGTACTGATACATACTGTGACATGGATGAATCTTGAAACCATTATGGTAAGTGACAGAAGCCAATTATAAAGGCCCACACGTTATATGAGTCCATTTATATGAAATGTCCAGAATAGGTCATCTATAGAGATAGGGAATATATTAGTGGTTGCCTAGGGCTGGGATGATAGGAGGTATTATGGACTGAAAGCTCATCCCCCCTCATTCATATGTTGAGACTTTAATTCCTAATGTGACTATATTTGGAGATGGGGCTGGCAAGGGGGTGATAAAGGCTAAATAATGTCATAAGGGTGGGACCTTAATCTGACAGGTCTGGTGCCCTTATAAAAAGAGAAAGACACTAGAGATCACTTTCTCTTCATCTCTCCCTCTCTCCCTTTCTCCCTCCCTCTACCTCTCTCTCTCTCCTTTTCTCATCTCTCCCTCTCCTCCCTCTCCTCTCTCCCTCCCTTTCCCTCCATCTCTCTCTCTCTTTCCCCATCTCTCCCTCTCTCCTTCTCCTCTCTCCCTTTCCCCTCTCTATCCCTTTCCATCTTTCCCCTTTCCTTCTCTCCTCCTCCTCCCCCTTACTCCTCCACTTCCTCTTCTTCACCTCCTTCTTTCCCTTCTTCCCCTTCTTCTCCTTCTTATTCTTCTCTCTCTCCATATGAAGACACAGCAAGAATGCAATTGTCTGCAAGCCAGGAAGAGAGCTCTCACCAGAAACCCAACTGGCTGGCATCTTGATCTTGGAATTCTCGCTCTAGAACTATGATAAAATAAATTTCTGTTGTCTGGGCCACCCAGTCTATGGTATTTGTTATGGCAGCCTGAGCAGACAAAAACAGGTGATTGTGAGATTATAACTAAAGTATATGTTATGGGGTTTCTTTTGGGGTAATAAAATTTTTTTTGGCCTAGTAGACTTTTTATTTATTTTTATCTTTTTTTCTCTTAAGGGAGAACATTTATATTTTTTTATTATATTCAGTTAGCCACTGTATAGTACATCATTAGTTTTTGATGTAGTGTTCCATGATTCATTAGCTGTGTATAATACCCACTGCTCATCACAACTCCTACCCTCCTCAATATCCATCACTCAGCTACCCAATCCCCCTAGCCCTCTCCCTTCTGAAACCCTCAGTTTGTTACCCGAAGTCCATAGTCTCTTATCATTCGTCTCCCTCTCTGATTTCTCCCCCTTCAGTTTTCCCTCCCTTCCTTTATGGTCCTCCATGCCATTCCTATGTTCCACATATGAGTGAAACCATATGATAATTGTCTTCCCTACTTGACTTATTTCACTTAGCATAATCCCCTCCAGTTCCGTCCATGTTGATGCAAATTGTGGGTGTTCATCCTTCCTGATGGCTCAGTAATATTCTAATGTATATAAGAACCACATTTTCTTTATCCATTCATCTGTTGAGGGGCATCTCGGCTCCTTCCACGGTTTGGCTGTTGTGGACATTGCTGCTATGAACATTGGGGTACATGTGCTCCTTCCTTTCACTACATCTGTACCTTTTGGGTAAATACCTAGTAGTGCAATTGCTGGGTTGTAGGGTAGCTCTATTTTTAACTTTTTGAGGAACCTCCATACTGTTATCCAGAGTGGCTGTACCAGCTTGCATTCCCACCAAGAGTATAAGAGGGTTCCTCTTTCTCCACATCCTCGCCAACACTTGTTGTTTCTTGTCTTGTTTATTTTGGCCATTCTGACAGGTGTAAGATGGTATCTCATTGTGGTTTTGATTTGTATTTCCCTGATGGCTAGTGATGTTGAACATTTTTTCATGTGTCTGTTAGCCATTTGTATGTCTTCTCCAGAGAAGTGTCTTTTCATGTCTTCTGCCCATTTTTTGACTTGATTATTTGTTTTTTGGGTGTTGAGTTTGAGAAGATCTTTATAGATTTGGATATCAGTCCTTTGTAGTGTCATTTGCAAATATCTTCTCCCATTCTGTGGGTTGCCTCTTTGTTTTGTTGACTATTTCCTTTGCTGTGCAGAAGCTTTTTATCTTGATGAAGTCCCAAAAGTTCATTTTTGCTTCTGTTTCCCTTGCCTTTAGAGACGTGTCCAGCAAGAATTTGCTGTGGCTGATGTTGAAAAAGTTACTCCCTATATTCTCCACTAGGATTTTGATGGATTCCTGTCTCACCATTTAGGTCTTTCATCTATTTAGAGTTTATCTTTGTGTATGGTGTAAGAGAATGGTCCAGTTTCATTCTTCGTAATGTGGCTATCCAGCTTTTCCAGCACCATTTATTGAAGAGACTGTCTTTTTCCCATTGGATATTCTTTCCTGCTTTGTTGAAGATTAGTTGACCATAGAGTTGAAAGTCCATTTCTGGGGTCTCTATTCTGTTCCATTGATCTATCTGTGGGTTTTTGTGCTAATACCATGCTGTCTTGATGATTACAGCTTTGTAATATAGCTTGAAGTCAGGCATTGTGATGCCCCCAGCTTTGATTTTCTTTTTCAACACTCCCCATGGAGCTTCAGGGTCTTTTCTGGTTCCATACAAATCTTAGGATTGTTTATTCCAGCTCTGTGAAAAAGGTCGAAGGTATTTTGATAGCAATTGCATTGAATGTGTAGATTGCTCTGGGTAGCACAGACATTTTAATGATGTTTATTCTTCCAATCCATGAGCATGGAATGCTTTTCCGTCTCCTTGTGTCTTCCTCAATTTCTTTCATAAGTGTTCTGTAGTTTCTAGAGTACAGATCCTTTACCTCATTGGTTAGGCTTATTCCTAGGTATCTGATGGTTTTGGGTGTAAATGGAATCGATTCCTTAATTGCTCTTTCTTCAGTCACCTTGTTAGTGTATAGAAATGCAACTGATTTCTGTGCATTGATTTTGTATCCTGCCGCATTGCTGAATTGCTCTATGAGTTCTAATAACTTGGGGGTGGAATCTTTGGGTTTTCCACATAAAGTATCATGTCACCTGCAAAGAGAGAGTTTGACTTCTTCTTTGCCAATTTGAATGCCTTTTATTTCTTTTTGTTGTCTGATTGCTTAGGCTAGGACTTCTAGTATGAGGTTGAACAATAATGGTGAGAGTGGGCATCCCTGTCATGTTCCTGACCTTAAGGGAAAAGCTCTCAGTTTTTCCCCATTGAGAATGATACTCGCTGTGGGCTTTTCATAGATGGCTTTTATGATGTTGAGGTATGTTCCCTCTATCCCTATACTTTGAAGAGTTTTAATCAAGAAAGGATGCTGTATTTTGTCGAATGCTTTCTCTGCATCAATTGAGAGAATCATATGGTTCTTGTCTTGTCTTTTATTAATGTGCTCTATCACGTTGATTGATTTGGGAATGTTGAACGACCCTTGCAAACCCAGGAATAAATCCTATCTGGTCGTGGTGAATAATCCTTTTAATGTATTGTTGGATCGTATGGGCTAGGATCTTGGTGAGTATTTTGGCATCCATGTTCATCAGGGATACTGGTCTGTAATTCTTTTTGATGGGGTCTTTGTCTGGTTTTGGGACCAAGGTGATGCTGGCCTCATAGAACGAGTTTGGAAGTTTTCCTTCCATTTCTATTTTTTTTTTAAAACAGCTTCAGTAGAATAGGTATGATTTCTTCTTTAAATGTTTAGTTGAGTCCCCCTGGGAAGCCATCTGGCCCTGGACTCTTGTTTTTTGGGAGGTTTTTGATTACTGCTTCAATTTCCTTGCTGGTATTGGTCTATTCAGATTGTCTATTTCTTCCTGTTTCAGTCTTGGTAGTTTATAAGTTTCCGGGAATGCATCCATTTCTTCCAGCTTGCTTAATTTGTTGGCATATAGTTGCTGGTAATAATTTCTAATAACTGTTTCTATTTCCTTGGTGTTAGTCATGATCTCTCCCCTTTCATTCATGATTTTATAAATTTGGGTCCTTTCCCTTTTCTTTTGGATAAGTGTGGCCAGAGGTTTATTGATCTTATTAATTCTTTCAAAGAACCAGCTTCTAGTTTCATTGATCTGTTTTACTGTTATTCTGGTTTCTATTTCATTGATCTCTGCTCTAATCTTTATTATTTCTCTTCCCCTGCTTGGTTTAGGTTTTATTTGGTGTTCTTTCTCCAGCTCCTTTAGGTGTAAGGTTAGCTTGTGCATTTGGGATTTTTCTAATTTTTTGAGAGAGGCTTGGATGGCTATGTACTTCCCTCTTAGAACTCCCTTTGCAGTATCCCATAGGTTTTGGACTGATGTTTTTTCATTCTCATTGGTTTCTTTTTTTTTAAGATTTTATTTATTTATTTGTCAGGGAGAGAGCAGAAGCAGGGGGAGCGGTAGGCAGAGGGAGAGCAGGCTCCCCGCAGAGCAAGGAGCCCGATGTGGGACTTGATCCCAGGACCCTGGGATCATGACCTGAGCCAAAGGCAGCTGCTTAACCAATTGAGCCACCCAGGTGTCCCCATTTTCATTAGTTTCAATGATAGGAATTTAGTGCCATTGTATTGCTGCTAAAGCCCCTGTTTCTGTAGATTTTCTGTTTCTTTCTGGTCTATGTGACTCTTGGGGTCTCTCTTTGCTTACAGAATCCCCCTTAATATTTCTTGCAGGGCTGGCTTGGTGGTCACATAGTCTTTCAATTTCTGCCTGTCCTGGAAGCTCTTTATCTCTCCACCCATTCTGAATGACAGCCTTGCTTGGTGAAGTATTCTTGGCTGCATGTTCTTTTCATTTAGTACCCTATGTCTTTCCAGCCCTTTCTGGCTTTCCAGGTTTCTGTGGACGGGTCTGATATTATCCTGATGTTCCTCCCTCCATATGTAAGAAATCTCTTCCCCCAGCTGCTCTCAGGATAGCTTCTTGGCTCTAAGATTTGCAAGCTTCACTATTATATATTGGGGTGTTGATCTATTTTTATTGATTTTGGGACGGGTCCTTTCTGCCTCTTGGACATGAATGCTTGTTTCCTTCCCTAGATTACAGGAGTTCTCAGCTATGATTTGCTCAGCTATACCTTCTAGTCCTCTCTCTCTCTCCATCCCCTCAGGGATCCCAATAATTCTGACACTTGAACATTTCATGGCATCATTGATCTCTCTAAGTCTATTTTCAGGGGCTACTAGCTGCCTATCCCTATTTTCCTCATCTTCCTTCCTTTCTATCAGTTTATCTTCTAGATCACTGATTCGCTCTTCTGCCTCATTTACCCTGGCTGTTAGAGTATTCAGTTTAGACTGCATCTCATTCATAGCATTTTTAAATTCGGCCTGAGTAGATCTCATTTCTGCCCTTAGACATTCTATATTGTCACTAATGCTTTTTTCAAATCTAGCTATTGACTTCATGATTGCTAGCCTGAATTCTGTCTCTGACATCCTGCTTATATACATATCCATTAGTTTTATGGCAGAGGACATTGTCTCTGGTTCTTTTCTTTGTTGAGTGTTCCTTCTCCTAGTCATTCTGTCGAGGGATGGTTGAAAATATCAACCACAACCCAAGCTAGATGCACCCTAGAAAAATCCGGAGTGGTCATACACCACCACTGAAGAAACATAGCCAAAATGAAACACAAGAATAAAATTTAAAAATTTTAAAAAGGAGGGGGAGGGAAGGGGGGCTATAATATCTCAGTGTGGACAAAGCAGGGTGTTTCAGTTGTTCCTGGGTGTATTTTGGTCTGAGTGTTAGAGGACACTACGTCCCAAAATTATAAGGAAAGTAAAACTTGTATATATAAAAAGGTAAAACTGAATAGAGTGAAAAATGGGCTAAAATAAAGAATATATCTATAAAAAATATAGGTGTGTAAATATACAATTTAAAAAGCGACTATGAAAAATAAGTTGATATAATAGACATCTAGTTGAAATGTGGAGAAGGTGAAAAAGGAAAATACAACAGAGAAAAAGCATGAGAAAAGGAAAAAAAAAAAAGGAGAATTATATCTGAAAAATAAACAAGTCGTGAGACCACACCTGGAACTCAATATACAATTTTCCCCTGGCATTGGGATTTTACAGTCATTTATAGGATCCATAGGATTGTCATCTGCCTGTTCTTCTAGCCTGTCTTCTGGGGGGAGGGGCCTGCTGAGCTGTTTCTCAGGTAACCCTGCCTGTGCGGAATTGCCCCACCCCCTGTCAGGGGGATGGGCTCAGTGGAAACCGGTTTTCTGTGTGGCTTTTGTTCCCTGGGGACTTTCTGCTCCTTTTCGGAGGATCAGAGCAAAAATGGCCACAGCCAAACCTCTGGCCCAGAGCAGAAAAATGTCAGTCTGCCCTCTTTAATAAACCCTCCAGGACAAACAGTCTCCACTTCTGCATGTGCTGCTGAAAACCTCAGCTTCCTGTGGTGGGTGCCCATAGCAACTCTCTCAGAGGTAGTCTCAGGGACCCGGGAGTGCACCTGCCCTTTGCAATTCTAAAACCGAGAGCAGCTCCGGGCTCGCATGCGCACCCGAAGCTCTGGAATCAGGTCTGCGTTCCGCTCTAAAGCCCTTTCCCGGCCACTGCCGCTCTGCGACTTTTTGCTGGGTCCCTTGAATAGGTTCCAGATTTTTTCAGGCTGTTCAAGGAAAGAGCGGTTATCAACCCTTCCAGCTCATGGTTTATGGCGATTCCAGCTGAGAGTCCCTTTCTGGGCTCGCTGACCATAACCTGCTTCCTGGCTCCACTGCTTGGGCCCGCTACTGTTTCAGGAATCCCCTTTTGCTCAGTGGTCCCTCATAACCTGAGACCACAATGCCCTACCTAGAATTCTGCCTTTTCATTTCCAGAGTCCCCTTCAGAGAGGGATGTCTCTTAGAGCAGATTTCTCCTGGTTCTGATTTTTTGCCCTGGTGTTATATCACTTTCCAGGAGCCAGCTTTTGGAGGCTCCCTCCCCCTTCTGTTTATCTTCTGATATCTCCCCACAGATTCACGACTCTGCACGTCCTATCTTGCAAAAAGTAGGCACTTTACTGCTTGGAGAGATCCAGATATATATTCTTACATCTCAGGCTGATTTTTTTTTTTAATTTTTATTATGTTGTTAGTCACCATACAATACGTCGTTAGTTTTTGATGTAGTGATCCACGATCCATTGTTTTTGTATAACACCCATTGCTCCATGCAGTACATGCCCTCCTTAATACCCATCACCAGGCTAACCAATCCCCCCTCCCCCTCCCCTCTAAAACCCTGTTTGTTTCTCAAAGTCCATAGTCTCTCATGGTTCATCTCTCCCTCCGATTCCCCCCCCGCCTTCATTTTTCCCTTCCTTCTCCTAATGTCCTCCATGCTATTCCTTATGTTCCACAAATAAGTGAAACCATATGATAATTGACTTTCTCTACTTGACTTATTTCACTTAACATAATCTCCTCCAGTCCCATCCATGTTGATGTAAAAGTTGGGTATTCATCCTTTCTGATGGCTGAGTAATATTCCATTGTATATATGGACCACATCTTCTTTATCCATTCATCTGTTGAAGGGCATCTCAGCTCTTTCCACAGTTTGGCTATTGCGGACATTGCTGCTATGAACATTGGAGTGCATATGGCCCTTCTTTTCACTATATCTGTGTCTTTGGGGTAAATACCCAGGAGTGCAATTGCTGGGTCATAGGGTAGCTCTATTTTTAAATTTTTGAGGAACCTCCACACTGTTTTCCAAAGTGGCTGTACCAACTTGCATTCCCACCTCAATGTGAGACAGGAATCCATCAAAATCCTAGAGGAGAACATAGGCAGTAACCTCTTTGACATCGGCCACAGCAACTTCTTTCAAGATACATCTCCAAAAGCTAGTGAAACAAAAGCAAAAATGAACTTTTGGGACTTCATCAAGATAAAAAGCTTCTGCACAGCAAAGGAAACAGTCAACAAAACAAAGAGGCAACCCACAGAATGGGAGAAGATATTTGTAATTAACACTACAGATAAAGGTCTGGTATCCAAGATCTATAAAGAACTTCTCAAACTCAACACCCAAAAAACAAATAATCAGGTCAAAAAATGGGCAGAAGATATGAAAAGACACTTCTCTGAAGAAGACATACAAATGGCTAACAGACACATGAAAAAATGTTCATCATTAGCCATCAGGGAAATTCAAATCAAAACCACATTGAGATACCACCTTACACCAGTTAGAATGACATCTCAGGCTGATTTTGTGGGTGTTCAAAATGGTTTGATAGATAGCCAGCTAAATTCAGGGGACCAGTTGAAACGGGTTCCCCTACTCCTCTGCCATCTTGCCCCCCTTTATTTCATCATTTTACCTTTTTATATTCCCTATAATTATAATAATGGTGGAAGATATCATCACTGAGACCCTGTATGTGCTGGATACTTTATATACATTATCTCATTATTCGCAGTAGGCATTATCTTACCCATTGTACAGGTGAGTTCACTGAAATTTAAATAAGTTAGCATGCTTTATGCATGAAAGTGTCAGGGCAATACTACTATAAGTATTTTAGCTGTGAATTAGTTGACTACAAGTGTTGGCTAGGCTAGACTTACAAGGATGGCTCTGTCAACACTACCAAATTGACTCACTAGAGGAGCTTCTGCTGCAACCATGAAAATGAGGAACCAGGAGGCTGCATTCAGAACTACTAAGTTGAAAAACCACACAACTGTAGCTAAGGTCACTTGTGTATAGTTGTGAAGGTGTTATATAAGCTAGAGGAGACTTGGATTATAGTCTTTCACTTTGATACCTGTCTCAGTCCCCAGTCCCCCAACTTCATCTTTCTGAGGTGACCAAGACTCTTAACTCTGGCCCCTTGCTCTGCCTAATAGGCAGAACAATAACTATGTGCAGAAGGGTGGGTATCAGATGTCCAAAGTCTAGCTCTCACCTTGCTCCTGGGTGAATCCACTCCAGACTCTTGCAACTATTGCACTGGTTCTGGGGCTCCCATTCCCTATTTTGCCCACGGAGCCCAAGATGAGGAGAGCGGAAGGAGGGATGCAGAGTAATCCCACGTTTACATACTGCAGCAAAAACTAAAGCTTCTGGCAGCCTTTGGGGAGCTGGGTTATGTTTGCAGAAAGGGTTTCCTCCTTTCAGATCTAGATCTATTTGAACTGCCATTATTTGGGTTACTGATTTCCCTGTTTTCTTAAAGGAAAACAAAACCAAAAAGAAAACAGAAAAGAAAAAGCCCTAGGGCCTTTCTAGTGAAGACCACCTCCTCTGGGAAGCCTGCCTGTCTTCTGGAGTGGCTCTTTCCTCTGTGTTCCTAAGGCCTGAATCAAGTGGACTGTGAGTTCTTTGAGGGCAGGGATCATAACTCATTCCTCAGACTGAAAAAGCCTTGAGAGGTGAGACCACGTCTATTTTGTTCACTGCTGTATTCTGAGAACCTAGCACAGAATCTAGCACTTGGCAAACATTCAGTAAATGATCATGAATGAACGGAGTTACTTAGCAAAGGTAAACTTCTTTGATGATTCTGGGCCACCGTTAAGGACATCAGTTCTCTTGCCAACCTTTAATGCAGTAGCTTTTTTTTTTTTTTTTTTTTTTTTTGGTGTCGGTCTAAGCACCCTTAACTAAACATTCCCAAACTATCATACTCTTTGAGGACTTAGATTTATTTTCCTAAAATTCTTTTTGAAACAAAAAACTTACAGAAAAGTTGCAAATCTAGTACAAGGAACTCTCCCCGCTCCCTCCCTGAACTACTGGAGAATAAGTTGCTGTCTTAATGCATTACCACCTCTGAACACTTCAGCATGTATTTACAAGACCATTCTCCTGTATAACCACAACACAACCATCAAAATCAGGAAATTGCCATTGAAACCTCAGCCACTACTTGAGTTTTATCAATTAACCCAAAATGTCCTTACAGCAAAAGGATCCATTCCAAAAGCATATATTGCAGGGGCGCCTGGGTGGCTCAGTCATTAAGCATCTGCCTTTGGCTCAGGTCATGATCCCAGCGTCCTGGGATAGAGCCCCACATTGGGCTCCCTGCTCAATAGGAAGCCTGCTTCTCCCTCTCCCACTCCCCCAGCTTGTGTTCCCTCTCTCGCTGTGTCTCTCTCTGTCAAACAAATAAAATTTTTTTTTAAAAAAGCATATATTGCATTTACTTGTCACGTCTTTTTAGTTTCCATTATTCTACAACAGTACTCCAGCCTTTTCTTGATGTTGATCATGTTAAAACTTTCTGTTATTGGGATGGAACAGTTCCAAGGCCCTTCAGAGCTATTAAATATATGAACATATACACGGGTGGGTACATACACATATATACATTTATATCTATATTTATTTCTGTATCTATCTACATGTCTGCTGAAAATCATAAAGTCACTCTGGTATCTCCAATTCCAACCCAGAACCATAAGAACTGAGTTTCCTCCTTTTCCTCATTTGTGTCTTCCTTCTCTGACACTGAGAAACCTGGTTCATTATCTTTAATATATGTAATTATTTGATCAATAGCCGGTATAACCAGACTTCTATCTCCCCTAGCATCTCTTTCCCATCCATGATGCCCTCCCAACCTTCTTAGGCTCTGACACCCGTGCTAGGCCATCACCTCTTGTGGACACCCTCTTTACCCTGCCAGGCCTGACACATAGCACTGGCCCCCTGCGTCTCACCCCCACCTTCAGAAATTGCTTGTCTTGCTCTGTCTGCCCCTAAAGGCTTTAAGGTCTACTTTTTCAGTTAGGGGAGGGCAGGGAAGGGGGGGTGGAAGGAGAAAGAGCCTATCTCCTTTGAAAATTTTTTTCTTTCCTCTTTTTTCTTCTCACTTGTCCCTTTAGTCTGCCTAATTCTAACATTCTTCCTTCTTCTAATTTGCTGTTTCTAGTAAGTCACTGGCTCAGAAACTAGATTCATTAATTCATTCACTTACTCTTTCATGATACAAAGTTTTTTTATACTGAGTAAACTGAGAGGCCCTAGGTTCTGAGTGAGACCTTTCCTGGGAGTTGAGTTGACTGTTTGAGCTTGGGTGCATGGACTTGGAAACATTTGAAATTCCAGAGGCTCCCTTTGCTTCACTCCTGGAGCTCAGCTGGATTCTGCATACGGAAGACTGGTGAGCCTGGGTGGTTGGTGAGCATATCACACATGGCAGATAGGACATTCTCTTTATCACTTAGGGAACCTCTAGGATCTTAGGTCTGTGGTTAGCTCAAAGAGCTGACATTGGTGGAGAGAGGTAGATGAGTTGTGTGGGTGGGACCCCTGGGGTCCAGGAGAGGAAAAGTGTGGGATTCTCAGGTGGCAGGTATCCTGAGCTATGGGTGTTGGAATTCCAATCCTGGCTTCTTCCAGCCAATCCTAGGGAGAAATAGTGAGCCCTCTGGGTCAGAACTTTGTTCAGAGATAACAGGAGTGGGGGCTACTTCTTTTTCATGAAACTTCTCCATCCTCAAGTTCTTCACAGTCATGGCCCAAATGGAGGCTCTGTCACTCCTCACTTCCCTTCCAACTCTGAGCAACTGCAGCACAAGGGCTAAGTGGGAGGTGAGATGCAGCATGTTCATGACCTGGAACAGCATGGGAGGGGGGAAGCAGGCTCCATGGGCATTTCCCATACATCAGAGATTCTTAAGCCATGAGTTCTAGCCCTTAACCCAGGACCTACCTCAGACATTCCCAGAGATCTTCACACCACTGAGATCAAAATCAGATAGGAGGTAAGGTGGAGAGGGGAGTGTCCTACTATGTTAGATAAGGCTGTCATATTCCTGGACTTCTTTGCCCCTTCTCCCTCTCCCACCCTCCATAGATAGCTGGGATCAGGGAATCCCTGAGCCCCCCTCTTCGCAGGTCTTGGATCTGGCTAGCCACCCCTTCAAACTGCTTCCAAATGATCCCCTAGTCTCTGCCCTTGCCCAGGGGTTCACATACCCCATGCCCTGAAGTTAATAGCCCTGGCAACTTCAACCCTGCAGCTGGAGTCGGGTTATTTTCTGGTCCTCCTCCCTGCTCTCCTCCCCCAAACACCAAACTAAAAATCTAGATTGTGATGTGAAATCTTCTGATTGGCTCCATTATGTAAACACACACACACATACACAGTGCTTAGGCCAGAGACAGCGAACTTCACTGTGTGTTTTGAATTTCACTGTGTGTGTGTGCATGTGTGTGTATTTATATAATTGAGCTATTATAGTTTTCTTCTTGTAGTAAAAACCATTTAAAATAAACACTAAATAATGTATTTTAATTACTCCATAGATGAGGGATAAATGGATAACATTCATCATATGAATTTAATCTTTTTTTTTTTAAAGATTTATTTATTTTAGAGGGGCGGGGGAGGGGCAGTGGGAAAGTGAAAGAGAAACTCAAGCTGACCCCGCTGAATGCAGAGCCCAATGTGGGTCTCCATCTCACGACGTGGAGATCAGACCTGAGTCAGAACCAAGAGTTGGACACTTAACTGACTGAGCCACCAAGGCACCCCAACTTTAATCTTTTTAGAATTATAAAAGTATTACACACACTTATAAAAGAATTAAACATAACTTAAAGGAGAAGATAAGAGATTTACAAGCACATAACAATTTGAGAGATGGAGCCTAGGGATACTTGCCTTAATGTGAGAAATTAGCTTCCAGTTCACTGAAAGGGACTTTGCAAACAAATTTCCTCCCATGCCCAACTCTGCCACGTACCTAATATTCATATACAATTACAGATTTTGTAGCATACATAATAGAGCTTTTAAGAAGGCAAGACCCAACACAGGTAAGCAGTATAAACACAACCCTATCATAACAACTATTTACTGAGTGCCAACTATGTATGTGCTGGGGACTCAGGCTTCCAACTCAGACCCTAGCTTGTGCTCTTTGAAGTGCCATTGATGGGGAACATAGCTAGAATCCTTCCCTTTATCAATGACCCCATGCCCAGGGGCATTTGTTGCTCCCAGCTTGAGGAGACAGGTAGTATTAATCAGATGTCACATCAGTGAAGCCTCTCAGGCTTGGTCCTGGTGAAGCCTTTTCTCCACTGCCAGGATTGTGCACTCCGTGTTGTTACTGGTCCTGAGTCCATCTCCTTCATGACACCAAGCTACCCCAGGACCTAGGCTACTTGCTCATTTCTGTAACTTTATGGAGGAGCTAGTACATGAGCTGGCATGATGCTTTTCTTGACTGACACCACCAGCGAAAAGGTCCAGACTTGAAGGAGATAGGAGAGCTGAGGTTTATAGTCACCCCTTTGACCCAGGTGTATCATGTACATGATCCCATGGAATCCTCAACACAATGTTATGAGGTAGCCATCATCATTCCTGTATTACAGATGAAGAAACTGAAGATCAGAAGAGGTAGACCTGTCCACGGTCACATAGCTACGAAAAGATAGACCTGGACATTCTGCTAGAAGCTGAGAGAGGGGTTGCTGCACATTCCTTTCCTTTACCCCTATTCTACCTGAGTACAATTCTAGATGCAGCAAACCTGATAAAAGGCAAAATTTGGGGATAGGGTTCTACATGCATGGGGCTAATGGTGGAAGGATGGTTGCACAGGGGTGGGCATTAAGCCTCCTCCAACCTCAAAAAGACTAGTCTGTGCGTCTCCCAGGAACACAGGCAGCTATGGGAAGGAAAAAAAAGTCCCTCATAGCTTGGACTCTGTTCTGGGCATAGATTAGGTAGTGCTTTAGGAAGCCTCCCTCTGGCTTCTATAAGTTTTACCAATAAAAGTGCATTTATTTAGGCAGCTCTCTCCAATGTCCAGGCAAAAGAGCCACGTTCAGTCCTCAATGTGAACTTTATGAGATGCACACGTGAACCTTTACTTTTTCTCTGTTGAGGGATCTGAAAAAGGATCTGGGGAACCCACAAGGGAAGGGACTAGAGAAGGGATAGGGGCAGATCACAAACCTTGGGCCTTTTGCCCCTGCCTAGAAATGTCACAATGCATGAACTCAACAGACAGGTCTCCTGGTCCTTTGCTTTGGCTCTGGGCCCTACCAGCCCTAGCTTTACTCCATAAAGACTGTTCTCTTTCACAGGGGTCATATACCCCAGAGTTCACATAGTGGTCCCAAGTACAAATTCTTTGGTCCTCCTGCCAGAACACAGCCTTCTTTATGATCCCTTCTGGAGGTTAGGTACCCCCCACCAGCTGTGTTCCTCACAGGGGTGTCTGACATCTGGTCCCATTCCTCTGGGATGAGGCAGCTGTTGTTCTTGGAATGATTAATCCCATCATTCCTTAGGCCCGTGAAGGGATCTGGTTAGCAGCTGCCAAAGGTGTCCTACATCTGGAAGCAGCTGGGCCAATATGGGATAGCTCCTACCATCCAAAACCCTCCCTCCAGCTGGAGTTCTGTCTCTGGGACCTCAAAAAACAGGGTTAAACCTTCTTTTGGGGGAAGGCTCTTTTAAGGCTCTACTGTTCTAATTCTTCCAGCTTGGGTTTCCCTGATTCAGTCCATGAAGCAACAGCCCCAGAGGAGCAGAAAGGAGATTTGCTTAGAGATACTCAGGCTCCTTGAGGACTGGACCAAATTAGAACTGAAGTTTGGGCTGAAACTGAAGCCAGGGATATTGGCAGCAACTGCCACCCTGGCACGTCTCTTGGTGCTGGCCGAGGTTGGAGCTGCTGGCAAATGCCACATTGCAGACAGACATAGAGCTTCTCACCACTGTGGGCCACATGGTGGATGAGCAGGTGAGAACTCTGGCTGAAGCTCTTGCCTCACTCACTGCAAGTGTAAGGCTTCTGGCTTGTGTATGTTGGTGCTGCAGCAGATCTGAACTGTCTACAAAACTCTTGCTGCAACTGGAGCATTTATAGGGCATCTTGCCTGTGTGCGAGCATTGGCGTTTAAGGAGCTTGGAGCTGTGGTAGAAGGTTTTGCCACATTCTGAGCAGGCATAGGGTTGTTCACCCAAGTGGATGCACTGGTGCTCAATGAATTGGGCGTGCTCACTAAAGCCACGGCCACGCTAAGTCGTTCTTCATTAGAGGCTTCTTCCCTGGTCCAGACCCTGACCTACATAGGTATTTCAGGACCAGCAGCATTTCCCAGGAGGCCGACTGTCGCATACACACCAGGGAGGGCCGCTCAGGTGGAACTCCCCTAAGGAGGGAGGAGCTCTAGGACCCCCGGAATCCTATGTCCGATTCCCCTGCCACTTCTGGCGATCATCGCAGTGAAGACCTGTTTCCTAAAAACCAGCCACTCAGTTCACAAGCTGAGGCTGACCAGGAGACATTCCGGACCCAAGGGGGGCGTGGGGGGGGGGGGGAGGTCAGCACCGGAACCGGAAATGTCCACTAGCCCGTGCCGCTCTAGGAAGTGGCAGGGAACGGTCTCGGTAGGTTTAACCCTCTCATTCACTTAACTGAGCAAGAGCTCACCATCAGTGGCCGCTGTCAGGAACTTGATACTTTGGGCCTGGCTCGCGATCCTGAGTCCGTCAGCGCGGATTTCGGTGCCCGGGCCATCACTGTGGTGCAGGGAAGCGAGCTGGAAGGAAAAGGCAGTCGCTGTCGTGAACACGCGGGGGGGGAGGGTTGGAGTAGCCACGCCACCTGGAGCAGCACGGTACTGAGACTCCATGGTCGGATGTCTGAGTTCTCCAAAGGAACCAGTCCACTGCGAGGCCCCGGAGAGTTTCTCCTCCGACCTAAGCCAGGCGTGCTAAGCAAGGAGCCGACTACAGATCCCAGCATGCACCACACGCGCCTCTGGGGTTCGCACAACGATTAGATAGCCACTACTCTCTACGTGCCTTCTGCGACTGCCCAGAGTACCGGGATTGAGAACTACAACTTCCAACTTGCAAAATAACTGCGGCGGCGCTACTTAAAAAGCGTCAGAGAGGAGGTGCCTGGCCACGCCCCTCTCTTCCAGTTCCGCTCCCTTGGAGGAGCGGCGAGGAGGGGGGCGGAGCCTTAGGCTTGAGCCAAGATGGCGGCTGCGAAACCGACCCTCACGGACTCGCTCTCGTTCTGCCTCGCGCAGCTCACGGCGGCGGCCGGGGAGGGTCTAGGTGGGGGAAAGGACACAGCTACCAACGAGACACCCTTGGGCCGTGCGCTCTTAGCCCTCCGCACGCGCCACGTCAAGGCTGCAGGGGGAATCGAGCGCTTCCGGGCGCGCGGCGGGCTCCGCCCCCTTCTCGCGCTGCTACGGCGAGCGGCTGCAGCGGGTCCCGCCCCGTCCCAGGCTGGCCCCGGCTCCGCCCCCTCGTCCGTCGAGTCAGCGACTTCTGCTGGCCCCGCCCCCTCGCCGGGCCCTGCCCCCTCCGCTGCGTCGTCGTCGACGCCCTCGCCGCCAGCGCGCCTGCGCAAGACTCTGGACTTGGCGCTCAGCATCCTAGCCAACTGCTGTACGGAAGGGGCGTGCCGGGCTGAAGTGCGCAGACTCGGAGGCATTCTCCCTTTGGGTAAGTGCTCCGCCCTCATTTCCTAGAAGGATTCCACGCGCCCAGCAACTTCTGTTTCTGGGCCTGGGCGGAGTTTTGAGTTCTTTGTGTTGTAGCCTGAAAGAACATGCCTTCTGACCGCGCAACACCCATAAAGCCCTCAAGCCTTCTCTGTCTACACCCGAACCTGACCAGATCAGATAATTCAGCCATGACCTGCGTATTGGTTGTTTCCTCGAGTTTGGGCCAGTGGAGACCAAAGGCTTATATGGTGACTTCTAGGTGATTCTTACTCTCCATTTATGAGGTTTATAGCAGACACTCAATGCCTAGTGGGTGGCCCTGTACAGGGCTACCATTTGACGAACTTGGGTCAGAAGGTGTAATGGTTCTCTGCAGTGAGAAATGGAATAATAGCTACCTCGCAAACTTGAGGTAGGGAGAAAATGAAATACAAGTAGAGAACGCAGATATTCTAAGCATGGACTGGCTACTTTGAGTATTAAAAACTAATACAATAAGAAGAAATCCTAACGGAAGATAACAAGCGGGGCGCCTGGGTGGTTCAGTCGGTCGGCCTTCGGCTCAGGTCATGATCCCAGGGTCCTGGGATGGAGCCCCGCGTCGGGTCCCTGCTCGGCGGGGGGCTCTGCTTCTCCCTGTCCTTCGGCCTGCTGCTCCACCTGCTTGTTCTCTTTCTCTGTGTCAAATAAGTAAAATCTTAAAAAAAAAAAAAAAAAGATAACAAGCTTTTCTGTTTACCAGCTAAGTTGGCGCCTCTTAGTGGCAATGTTGGGAATATAGTTTATACACTGCTGCCTGTTAGGAAATTGTGCCAATTTTGATAAAAATCTTAATTTTTTGGATAAAACGAAACTTTAACATATTTTAAACTTGTATAAAATGCATCTGGACCATAACATGTTTGACAAGAGACCTGGTACATTAATAAGTCCTCAATAAATTACAGGTTTTGTTATTAGCATATGACCCTTGTCATTCAGTCACTATTCTACATTTTAAATATCTCCTGAATCCATCCCCATTTATCCTTCTCCCCTCATGTGCCCCGGGACTGGTGCCCATGTGCGGGGCTGTGCTGGTAGCTTTGTTTAAGCCACTGTCCTTTCTCACCTTAACAGTGGGGACAGCCTCCTGGCTGCTCTCCCTGCCTTATTCTTTTCCTCCATAACCTGTTTCCCTCCATGGCTACCAGATTGTATCACAGCGTTCCTATTCTTAAAATCTTGTGTGGTTCCCAGTGCTCTCATATTCAAGTCCTGTCTGATCTCTTGGCCTGGCATTTGAGGCCCAGCACAGACATTGGAACTCATTTCTGGGCCTTTGCAAAGGCTGCTTCCAAACCTGAAATGCCCTGTAACACCCCCATCCACCATCCTTCTAACAAATACCTGTCTATTTAACCTTTCAGACCCATTAAGTGTTAGCCTCTCTGGAGGCCATCCCTGACCCTCTCGGGTCACATTCTTGAGGTCATTAATGAGAGAGACAAGAAGGAGTAGGACCCTCAAGAGGCCGAATTCTCTTGCAGTGACTATTCTTCAGTGTGTGAAGACAGACAGCATCCAGAACCGAACAGCCCGTGCTCTGGGGAACTTAGCCATGGAACCTGAGAGCTGTGGGGACATCCATTCTGCTGGTGAGAAGGCTATGAGTGTGGAGTTAGCTAGGGCTTGGCGGTGGGAGAGGGGCTTGGGTGTCTCCTTGCTCACTCTTTGTCCCCCTCTTCCCTCTCCAGGTGCTGTTCCCTTGCTCGTTGAGAACCTGACAGCCTGCCAGGACTCACAGTGCCTGCAGAGTGTGGTGCGCGCGCTCCGCAACCTGGCGGACTCACCCCAGCACCGCCTGGCCCTGGCACAGCAGGGAGCAGTGCGCCCGCTGGCTGAGCTTCTGGCCGCTGCCCCAGACCCTGCGCTGACCTTGGCCCTAGTTCGGGCACTCTTGGAGCTGAGTCGAGGCTGCTCCCGGGCCTGTGCTGAGCAGCTGAGTCTGGGTGGGGGACTAGGACCACTGGTCAGTTTGGCCTCCCACCCCAAAAAGGCGGTACGAGAGGCAACTATCCTGATCCTTGCCAACCTGTGTGCCCAAGGCCTTGTCCGGCCTGCACTGGGCAATGCTGGGGGTGTGGACGTGCTACTGGGTGAGCTCCGGCGGCGCAGGGGGCCCAATGGGGCTGGCCCGGCCTCCCAGCAGCCCCTGGTGCGGGCTGTGTGCCTGCTGTGCCGGGAGGCCATCAACCGGGCCCGGCTGCGGGACGCGGGCGGTTTGGAGCTGTTGATGGGTCTGCTACGGGACCCTCGTGCCAGTGTTTGGCACCCTCGTGTCGTGGCTGCCCTTGTGGGCTTCCTCTACGATACCGGAGCCCTGGGCCGGCTTCAGGCTCTGGGCCTTGTACCTCTCTTGGCTGGACAGCTGTGTGGTGATGCTGGTGAGGAGGAAGAAGAGGGAAGAGAAGCTGCTTCTTGGGACTTTCCTGAGGAGCGGACCCCTGACCGGGCAGAGGCCGGAAGCTTCCGAAGCCTAAGGTGAGCGCCCACCTGATTGCCGTGGATTGAGGGCTCCGGCTGTCTTCACTCCCCTCATCCCCCACTCTGTCTCAGTAGGACTCTTACTCTGATCGATTCCTCGTTCTCCCCGGACAAGACCCCTTTCTAGTCACCATTAAACACATGTCCTCTCTTCCTGGGTCTGCCTTTGGCCTTGACTCTGCCCCAGCACCTCTGAACTTTGGGACCCAGACAGGTTCACTGGGCCTTTTTTATGTTGTTGTCTGTTTGCCCCTCACTAGAAGATAAATTCTAGGAGGATGGGGACTTTAGTTTTGTTCACTGTCTGTGCCCAGTACCTAATACTGGGCTTGGCGCATAATAGGCATCAGTAATTGCTAAATGAGTTGGGGTGTTTTTTTTCCCCATTTCTCTTTCTCCCCTTTCTCCCCTCGGCCCCACCTCCTCTCCCCGGCTTCAGTCACCTCTTTTTGCACGACAGCTCTTGCGGCCCTGCTCCTTTACCGTGGCTGTGGGTTCAGTCTCTCCTTTCTCCCTCTGCAGGTCGTGGCTGATCTCTGAGGGCTATGCTGCAGGCCCGGGAGACATCTCCCCTGACTGGTCCCCTGAGCGATGTCCCCTGCCTCCAGCACCACCCGAGCCAGCTGAGCAAACCAACCCCACCCTGGGTCCCACCTCACTGCGGACGCCCCGCACCCTGCGCACACCTGGCCGCAGCCCTGCTGCCGCCTCCGAGGAGCCTTGGGGCCGCGAGGGGCCGGCGCTGCTGCTCCTGTCTCGATTCTCCCAGGCTCCTGACCCAAGCGGGGCACTGGTGACCGGCCCGGCCCTGTGTGGCCTGCTGGCCTACGTGACGGGCTCGCCAGGCCCACCGAGCCCCCGCGCGCTGCGCATCCTGGCACGCCTTACCTGCAACCCTGCCTGTCTCGAGGCCTTCGTGCGCAGCTATGGGGCTGCGCTGCTGCGCGCCTGGCTCGTGTTAGGCGTCGCCCCGGATGACTGGCCCTCCCTGCGTGCCCGGCCGGCTCGGCGCCAGCACCGGGAGCTCGGTGTGTCTCCTATGAGAGGCCCCATCCCCCTCTAGTTCTGGACCGAGAACCTCACCGTGCTGCTCACGGTTCTCACTGCCCTCTCCAGCCTACCATCCGACTTCAGTCACCACATGGGAGGAGGAGAGGGACTCCCAGGATGGCACATTCTGCCCCATCCTCTGCCCAAGTCTTTGGGCCTAGATACCCCAACGCCAGGCTTGGCCCCAACAACTTAGAATCATGCTTGTCTGTATTTCTTTACCCAGTCTGCTCTTGGTTCTGCATTGTCCTGACTGCCTTCCCACTGGGCACACTGACTTGGAAACCCACGGCTCAGGCCCCATGTCTTCCCGGGCCCCCCCACTACTCCCAACACGGCCAGGAGCTGCCCTGTCTTCTGTGTTCTGATGCACTCCCTGACCATCACACTTTGTTCTTGTCCTTGACCTCCCATTTCCTAGCATCTGGACCCTTTCCCTCTAGGGCCTGTAGTCATCCCCTCTTCCGTGCCCTGAGGTTTTTGCTTCCTTTCAGGGACCCAGAGTTGGGACATCAACTCCCAGCCTGACCTGCTGTGTCCATCTCTGCAGGTGAGATGTTGCTGCAGAACCTTACCGTGCAGGCCGAATCACCCTTTGGCGTGGGCGCCCTCACTCACCTGCTGCTCTCTGGAAGCCCTGAGGACCGTGTGGCCTGTGCACTGACCCTGCCCTTCATCTGTCGGTGAGGGGGATGTGGGTGTCTCACAGGGGTCAGGGGGGCAAGGTTGCTATTCCGCAATGTCATCCTTTTTCACCTTTCTTCCCAAAGGAAGCCCTCTCTGTGGCGCCGGCTACTTCTGGACCAGGGCGGCCTCCGTCTCCTCCTCTCAGCACTAACTCGGCCAGCTCCACATCCACTCTTCCTCTTCTTTGCTGCCGACTCCCTTTCCTGCCTCCAAGGCCTGGTGTCTCCCACTGTGATCCCAGCCCTTCCACCTCCAATCCCCTTGGACCTAGATTCCCCATCCCCTTGCCTCTATGAACGTCTGCTGGGCCCAGCCCCCATCCCAGCCCCTGACCTGCACTTCCTACTGGACTCAGGCCTACGGCTCCCTGCCCAGCGAGCTGCCTCAGCTACTGCCTCGCCTTTCTTCCGGGCTCTGCTAGCTGGCAGCTTTGCCGAAGCCCAGATGGACCTGGTGCCACTTCGAGGCCTGTCACCCAGCGCAGCCTGGCCTATCCTGCATCACTTGCATGGCTGCCGGGGCTGTGGGGCTGCCCTGAGGCCCATTCCCCCACCGGGCCAGCCCCTGCTGGGCTCAGAGGCTGAGGAGGCACTGGAGGCCGCTGGCCGTTTCTTGCTGCCGGGCCTGGAGGAGGAGCTAGAGGAGGCTGTGGGCCATATCCACCTGGGACCCCATGGTGGCCCAGAGTCAGTGGGTGAGGTATTCCGCCTGGGCCGGCCCCGGTTGGTTGCCCATTGTGCCCGCTGGACCCTGGGGCCAGGGCAGTGCCCGCGGAAGCGGGCCTTGGCCTTAGTGGGGCTTGTGGAGGCAGCAGGAGAGGAGGCAGGGCCCCTGACTGAGGCTTTACTGGCTGTGGTCATGGGGGTTGAATTGGGGGCCAAGGGTTCCAGCTTAGACTGTTGATGTTCCCTGGGAGGGGATCCAAGGATGAGTTGGCTATGACGGAGGACTCCCTCAGAGCAGCATGAGAGGACGCTGAGCAGAAGTCACCACCAAGGATTGTTGAGAGAATGGAACTATACCCCAAGGTGACGGTCTGAAGATGCAGGAGTGAGAAGCCAAGGCCACGGTTGGAATATGGAGCCCTCAGATGGAGAACAGCCCAGGGCCCCAGGCAACCTGGCCTGGCCCAGCCTTCCAGAGTTGAGATTAAAAACTTTGGAGTTGGATACTCCTATTGTGTGGTGTCTCTGCTTACTTTCCTGTGGGACTCCCCCCGCCGCCCCAATCAACCAGCATCTTGTTCAGGTTGCTGTATCTCAATATAGGCTACCCCTGGCACGTAGGAGTTTACTAAGTAAGTTCCTGGAGTCCTGGGATAGAATAGAGTACTGGGAGGAGCCTGCTTCCTGCTCATGCAACTTCATTGCTCAGACAAATACCCAGCTCGACATACAGACTTTGGTCAGGGATGAAGGGGCTGGGCTGAGGGAATGCAGTAAGTGTGGGGATGTATGTCCAAGGCCTTGGCATTACTGTTTCCTGAGTGTCTTTCACTCATCTTGGGCCTTCAGTCTCTGGGTCTGTTTTCATCTCTTGGGTCACTTATGTATCCTTCTGCTATTAGCCTAAGGGGAGCCCTGCTGTGTTCCTGGAGTCCCTGAGGCAGGCCCTGTCTTCATTTTGCTCAGAGATAGCCAGAGCCCCGGGGTGCATTCAGGTGAGGGAAGGGCTTATGTTGTGCTATGATCTCTCAAGGCAGGGTCTCTCTATCACCTGGATCCCAGATCACTAACCACTCGGGTGGCAGCCTGACTGAGGAGCGTGCCTGGCCTGGGCCTGCCTGTTAGCCTCTGGGGAGCTAGGGTTGACACTTGCTATCTGTGCCTGTGTGTCCAGTTCTGTGTTCTCAGGCTGTGCATTAGAACCACCCAGAGAGCTTTTAAAAATGTTGATGTCTAGGTACTTTCTCACTGAACTGGACTGAGGGGAGGATGCCCTGGGCATCAGTATTTTTAAAAAGCTCTCCAGGTCAGTTTAATTTGCCCCTGGGTTGAAGCCCACAGCCCAATACTCATGTCTGGACCGAGGGCTGGGTGGAGACCCACAGTCCAGCGGCTGCACACTGTTGTGTCTGTCCATACTCATCTCTAAGTGTTCATTTCCACTTTGATTTCTCTGGGTCTCAGTCCAGGGAAGACCTCTTGTCCCTTTTGTGACTGGAGTCTGTGTCTTGCTTGTCTATGTTCACCAGTATCTTGGGAAAGGGCTCTTTTGGAACAGGTCTGGGTTGCCCTGGTGTTGGGGAAGGGCTTTGTCTTGAAGGCTGGCTGTGGTCTGGCTCCCTGGGAATGTTTTCCCTGAGTCTGCATGGGGTTTGGGCCTGGGTTCAGTTTACCTGTGTCTTCTGAACCTGTTGTCTGATCCTTAGACCCATCACTCCTGCCCTAAACCCAAAAATTCTGTCTGGAGCAAGTCTCTCGGGAATGGCCTCAGTGGACAGGGCTCTGTATAGGACTCAGGGTGCTAGCTTCGGGAGGTGTCTGCTTGAGGTCCTCAGTCTGTGTCTAAGAGTCTCACTGAGCAGAGGATCCCGAGCTGGATCTGGGAGAGCCACTTCTCTGACTTTGGCTCTGGCCGCCTGGGCTCCCGGCAGCTGAGGCCAAGGCTGGGGTGTGGCTGCCTCCGCGGCAGACAGGCGGGCTGGGCCTGGGTGGGCCGTGGCCCTCCCTCCCTTACACGCCCCCATCCCGAGTTCTCCCGTTCTTTGCACCCCCGCCCCCCCCAACCCCATCCCAGCGGGTCCCGGCTTCCTTACATGGTCACGGCCGGGCCTCCAACTCCCGGACGTCCCCCCCGCCCCCCGCCCCCACCGGACACAGCCCCCGCCCTGCTCGCCCCGCGCGGTGCGCCCGCGCCCCGCCATGGAGGACCTGGGTGAGTGGGGCTCGAGTCCCCTTTTCCCCAGCTCCTCACCGCCATCTGGACCCGCTTCCCCATGCTGGAAACCCCTCGCACTCCCCGCATCTTCCCATCCCCGCCTCCTGTCTTCTTGATTCTGGTCTCTGCCCGCGCCTCCTTTCCGAATCCACGTCCCCCTTCCTGCCTCTCCCTTCCTGCCTTTTCCTGGACTGGCCGCTCCCTCCCTTCTTCCCTCGCTCAGCTCCTCCATCACTAGCTGCCGACGGATAGGCAGGGAGGTGCAGCGCCCGCCAGTGGGCGCCTCGGCTCAGGGGCGCTGGGAAAGGAGGGGTTAAAGGGGTCTGGGGTCCGGGCACTGGGAAAGTAGACAGGAAGGGAGAATATGACATCAAATTCTGGAGAAGAGAACAGGCCCGTCTCAGGGTTTGGGGAAGAAAATAATTAAGGGCCCCTAAATATGGTAGGGGTCGGGTCTTTGGGGGGCACAAAGAGAATAGATGAGTGCCAAGATGCCAGGGAGAGGTTAAGGGTCCCACTATGGTACTCAGAGATGAGTAAAGGAGCAGGGACTTCTAGGTTCTGGGAAGGAAAGGGTTTAAAGGATCTAGATCTGGGGAAGGGAGGTGGTGGTAGTGGGGGGTGTCTTGGTGGAGGAAGGAGGACCCAGGCATCTCCTCCTTCTGGTCTGTTGGAACCGGATGGAAGGCTGTGCTCTCCATGCGAGAGAAGGGGTTCAGGCACCCTGCGATAGGGGGTGCTGCTCAGCAGGGGTAACCGGCTCTGTGGAAAATAAGCCAATCAGAATGCAGGTCCCAGCAGACCTGCCAATGAGGAGAATAGGGTGGGACCCCGTGCCTGGAGATGCGCCAGGGCTGGGCGGGCCTGTTTAGGTCCAGGAGGGGGGCAGGAATTAGTGGGCAGAAAGAGCACCAATCAGAAAGTTGGGTGCCAGGCATACAGCCAATTGAGCAATTTGGGGTGAAGCCAAATTTGGCTTGAGTAAAGAGTCAATTTTGACTGCATCAGGGAAGATGCAGAGAATAAAAGAATCAGGCAGCTTTTGTGCATGACTCCCAAGATGAGCCATTTGGGATGTTTTGGTCATAAATATTCCTTGCTGCCCTTCTACTTCTCTGCCTTGGTCTGACCTGTGTTTCTGTCTGATTCCTGACCTCTGCTCTTAATACTGGCTTCTGTCCTCCTTAACTACTGCCTACTTGGAACCCTTATCCTCTAACCTCTTAAGGCCCTGTCTCTGCTCTAACCTTAATCTCTCAACTTCTCATCCTGACGGCCTCTTCCCTGCAGATGCCCTGCTCTCCGACCTGGAGACCACCACCTCACACATGCCAAGGTCAGGGGTTCCAAAAGAGCGGTCCCCAGAGCCTCTCACAGGCCCCCTGCCCTATGGCCACCAGCCACAGGTGAGATCAAATACTAGGGACTGGAGCAACACTAGGGCCAAGCTTGGCTAGGGCTAGGGGAATCTGGGCTTGAGTGGGGGCAAAGTCCAGGCCTATCAACCCACACTTGTGTCCTTCTCTCTGTAGACAGGGTCTGGGGAGTCTTCAGGAGCCTCTGGGGACAAGGACCATCTGTACAGGTGAGGGGCCTGGGAACTGGGGGATGGTGAAGGCAATCGAGACTCAGGTAAGGAGGCTTGGATTCCGCACCCCTGAACACGGACTCCCACCATGTTTTCCAGTACGGTTTGCAAGCCTCGGTCCCCAAAGCCTGCGGCCCCTACAGCCCCTCCGTTCTCCTCTTCCAGCGGTGTCTTGGGCACAGGGCTCTGTGAGCTAGACCGGTTGCTTCAGGAACTTAATGCTACCCAGTTCAACATCACAGGTGCCAGGTTACGGAGACCAGGATGGGGACAGGGCAGGGAAGGGCGGAGACTGAGGGGTATACTCTTCGCAGAGTAGCCGCTAAAGGAACACAAGCCTTAAGGGGGAGAGGGTGGAGTATGGTCCCATGTCCAGTGCCCTTCTTTCCTCTCTGCAGATGAAATAATGTCTCAGTTCCCATCGAGCAAGGAGACTGCAGGGGAAGAGAAGGAGGACCAATCTGAGGACAAGAAAAGGCCCAGCCTGTGAGTTGGACATAGTTGGCAGAGCTGGGAGAGATGTGATGGATCCCTGAGTTACTGGAGGATAGCATTCGTTACTCTGGGGGGCCCTGAGCTGACACAAATTGTGTTCTTCACAGCCCTCCCAGCCCATCCCCTGTTCTCCCAAAGCCTTCAGCGACCTCAGCCACCCTGGAGTTGGATAGACTGATGGCTTCGCTGTCTGACTTCCGTGTCCAAAACCACGTGAATCAGGTGGGGTGTGGGCCGGTGTAGATTTGTGGCTTCCCAACCCCTTTTAGAACCTTCCACATCTGCTGCCTTGCTGACTCAACTCTCGTGTCCTCCTTGCTGCAGCTTCCAGCCTCTGGGCCAGCCCAGCCACCAGTGCCAAGCTCTGTGAATGAGGGCTCCCCATCCTCACCAGGGCCGGCTAGCAAGGGCAGCCTCGACACCATGCTGGGGCTGCTGCAATCCGATCTCAGCCGCCGTGGGGTTCCCACCCAGACCAAGGGGCTCTGCGGCTCCTGCAATAAACCTATTGCTGGGCAAGTAAGTGGAGCGCTGTGAGTAGGGATGGAGAGACCCATGGACCCATCCTTACTGACAGCCAGACTTCGTGCTGTTCCCTTTTAATAAATGACTCTGGGAAGTGGGTATTACCATTGTTCATATTTTGCAAATGAGGAGACTAAAGCTCTGAGCCACACAGCACATAAGTGGCGGGATGAGACTCCCGACCCAGTTACCATTGATTGTAGTTCTACTGTGTGCAGGCACCGTATTAGCTCCTTTCTCACCTCCATCTCAGTCTTCACAAAAGTCTTGCGGTGCCACCTACCATCTCTCAGGCACCAACAAAGACTGTTTCTCCTCCACCAGCATCTGGTTTGCGAGCTCTGGTTCTTGGCTTATTGACTGAGTAGATATTATTGATAACAACTGTGCCCAGTGGTTGACCTAGATCCTCTTGCTATATTTAGTGCCCTGCTTCCATCCCCAAATTTCCAATCTTAGCAAAGCAGGGTGGCATTATGACTCTTGTGGGCCCTAGGCATGTTCATCTTCATGGGCCCCTTCCTCCATTAAAAAAAATTTTTTTAAATTGTGTTTTATGACTGTGTTGGTGTAAAGAGGAATATATTAATATTATACATTAAATCGTTTTCTTCTAGTTCATTTTTTTCTTCTGATTTTAAAAGTAATTCCAACATTTTCATGGGCTCCTAAAATTATTGAGGGCCCTAGGCACTGTGCTGGAAGACCTGGGTTGAAATCTCTGTCACTCACAGACTGACTCGAACATTAGGTTCTTCATCCTGGCCTCTCAGGGTGGGTGCGGAGAAATGAGTGAAGGGACTCAAATGGTAAAAAGAAAAAAGAAAACTTGAAATGTGCCATGTAAATCTTAGCTCACTGGGCACATGGCAACCCGAGGTCCACTCTGACCCAGGCCTTACCCCCAACCCGCAGGTGGTGACCGCGCTGGGCCGCGCTTGGCACCCTGAGCACTTCATTTGCGGTGGCTGTTCCATGGCCCTGGGAGGCAGCAGCTTCTTTGAGAAGGACGGAGCCCCCTTCTGCCCTGAATGCTACTTTGAGCGCTTCTCTCCACGATGCGGCCTCTGCAATCAACCCATCCGACACGTGAGCCCCGCCTTTCCCACAGCCCCCGCCCAGCCATGCCCCGCCCCTTGGCCTCATCCAAGGCCCTTTGGACTCCGCCCACTCTCTCGGACTTCCAAGTCCCTCGTTAGGTCTCCAGCGCCTCAAACTCCTACTTAAACCCGCTTACATAGGTTCGTGATGGGAGAGGGAGGGTAGAAGGGATGGAGGGCCACGCTGAGTGTCCCCGTTCATTCTCCGCAGAAGATGGTTACTGCCTTGGGCACCCACTGGCACCCGGAGCACTTCTGCTGCGTCAGTTGTGGGGAGCCCTTCGGAGATGAGGGTGAGAGCTTGGCTCCAGTCCTGAAAGATACCCGTCTGCGCGACATCCCGCCTCGGGCGCTGTGGTCCAGCCTACTACAACCCCCCAAGTCTTCCGGCCCCACCCTCTCCCACACGCGGGGGCCCCTCCTGTCCCCTCCCGCTTGGCCTCCACCCTAGGCCCGATCCCTCCCTCTCTACTGCTCATTCTGACTGCCCCTCATCTGGCCCCACAGTCTCAGATCTTGCGAGTCCTGGGTGCAGCCAGCAGCTCTTTTTCTTCCCGCTCGGTTCCCGCCCCTAGGTTTCCACGAGCGAGAGGGCCGCCCCTACTGCCGCCGGGACTTCCTGCAGCTGTTCGCCCCGCGCTGCCAGGGCTGTCAAGGCCCCATTCTGGATAACTACATCTCGGCGCTCAGCGCACTCTGGCACCCGGACTGTTTCGTCTGCAGGGTGCGCTGCTGCGGGAGGGGGTGGGGGGGGGGTGGGGGGAGGAGGGGAGCTGGGCCAACCCGGAGCCCAACGAGGAGCCTGGGGCGGGGCGATTATTCAGGCATTCAGGGCAGGGTGCTTCACGTCTGGGGCGGGGTTGTGGGCTGCGGGGTTCCCACGGTGGGTTATTAAGCTCCTAAAGCTAGTCATCTGGTCAGGGGGTTGGCGGCTGACCTATCCTTTCGCGGCCTCCCGCCCCCAGGAATGCTTCGCGCCCTTCTCAGGAGGCAGCTTTTTTGAGCACGAGGGCCGCCCGCTGTGCGAGAACCACTTCCACGCGCGGCGTGGTTCGTTGTGCGCCACGTGTGGCCTCCCCGTGACCGGCCGTTGCGTGTCCGCCCTGGGCCGCCGCTTCCACCCAGACCACTTCACCTGCACCTTCTGCCTGCGCCCACTCACCAAGGGCTCCTTCCAGGAGCGCGCGGGCAAGCCCTACTGCCAGCCCTGCTTCGTCAAGCTCTTCGGCTAATCGCCTGTGAGGCCTGGCCCTGCGAGAGCCCAAGGCCCCAATGACCCCACCCTTCCCCAGAAGATGAGCTCTCCAGACCCCAGGGCCTTGCTCTTTGAGCCTGGGGGTCTCTCCCCAGCCCACCCTGTGAGGCCCCACCCACTGGAGAGACCCGCCCCTGAGGTACTCTACTCTTGAGGTCTCTATGGTCAAATTCAGAAAAGGTCCGGCCAATTTCAAGACCACACGGGTGGGTCGTACACTGTAAAGCAACCCCGCCTGAGGTCTTCACTTTATCCCCACCCTTGAGGGAGGCCCCTGACTGGAGGTGGGCCCTTGCAATTCCGCCTAATCAGAGGACAGGCCAGGACAGACCTGCTCCCCGCTCCCTCACTGTTCTGTGCACTTTTTTTCTACCCACATAAAAACACATGCCACATCATGCTGGTGCGGTGTCTCTGAGTGCTCGGGAAAGCCTTGCGTGGAGACGCCCTGCCTCTTGCGCTGGCTCGGGCTGCAGCGGGTTCTAGGTCACTGCCCTGTGGCCGCAGTGGGACCTGCAGCCTCAGCCTTGGCAGGCTGTCCTTCACACGTCACATGAGCCTGCGCTGGATTGTACAGATAGTGGGGACCAGAACAGGAGCTCAGGCTGGGCCCCATGGAAACTTCCCACCCTCATTCCCCACTTCTTCAGCCACCTGTATCCTTGAAATAAGCACTTAATCTGTCTCCACCCCCACCTCCCACTCCCACTCCCTCCCACCCTTGTCACCTTGTCTGATTTTCACATTTTTCTCGCCTCCTGAAAAGACCCTCAGAGATGGGGCTCCATCCAGAAGTGCCAATTTGTGCCCACTCTTTGGATCTGGGCACTAAGGCACAGCTTCCCTCTAACTCGTATTGACTCATAACATCCCCCCTAAGCAGAGGATGACACTTGGGGTGGTCAGAGCAGTGACCAAAGGAAGCACTAGGGGCTGTAAGAGCCAGAAGAAGGCTTTTAACTCAGACTGGGAGTCAAGTAAGTCTTCCTGGAGGAGGAGACACCTGAGCTAAGCCCCAACAGAAATGGGTGGGCCACGGATTTTTAGATGTGGAGTTTAGGTTCCATCTGAATCCCTAAGCCCCAGAGCCTTTCTGAGCCTCTGAACCTTCACTTTGGACCCTGCAGTTCCCTAGGGAGAGGGCTTGGATTCCTGGGTCCAAACTGTAGGAGACTTTGAAGCTGGAAATGATGGATTCTCAGAGGCCCTTCCTGCTTGAGGAGGACCTGGTAGCCAAGGAGAGCATGTGTGGGTAAGACAAAGGTGAGGTGTTCTCTGTCCTCACCTCGGCCTGACCCCCCAGATTCTTTCCTCTTGGAGGCTCCTCTCCCTAGGTCTTCTCAGGCTTCCTGCTCTTCTCCTTTCACATATTCTCTCTGGAGAATTCTATTTCCTGGCTTGTAACCACCTTCCTGTCTTGAGGATGCCCCAGGTGGCCATCTCTAGCCTCGATTCATTCATTGCACCAAGTGTTTATTGAGGATGTACTATGCCAGGCTCTATCTCAGGTGCTGGGGAGACCAGAGGGAATCAAGCAGACATGCTGCTTGACCTCGTGGAGCTGAAGTCTAGTAGAGGAGACAGATGACAAATACCAAGTGACACATGTGATGAACTAATGGAGACTTTCCTGATGGCCTAAGTAAAGGTCACTCTTCCTCCTTGTTTCCATCCATAGCACCTCCCAAGTCCCTCATAGCACTTATCACTATTGCAAACAGGTGTTTATTGGTTGCTTGTTTATGTCTGCTTTTCAAACTGGAATGCAAGCTCCTGAGAATTTGTCTGTCAGATTACATGTTTGTTTTGCTGACCATTGTCTCTCCAGTGTCTAGAATGCTATCTAGCCTGCGGTAGGTGCTCAGTGAATGCTTGTTAATGAAGGATGGAATGAAGAAGAAAGGAAAGGAGGGAAGGGGAAAAAGGGCAAAAAACAGAGAACTAAGAGAAAGTGAGGAAGGGATTACTTTTAACCAGATAGTCAGTCTCTGTGAATATGTAACGTCCAAGTTGAGACTCGGAAGGTTGAGGAAAGAAAACAGCCAGGCAAAGAGCCTGAGGAGAGCATTGTGGGCAGAGGAAACAGCAAGTGCAAAGGCCAGGATGTAGGAAGGAGCTTGGCATATTGAACGAAAGGAAAGAAGGCCAGTAGGGCTGGATTAGGGTGAGTAAAGGGGAGAGTAGTAGGAGATGAGGTTAAAGTGGAAATACGTGCCACGTCATGAAGGGCGTTGCAGGTCACAAAGAGGGCATATAGATTTTAAGGGCCTATAACCCCCTTGTATCCTCTGACATTTGGACCTGGATTTCTCTCAGGCACTTCAAATTTATCACCCCCTGAAGCGGAAGCTGTGGATGTGCTGCCCATACCCACTCGGCCCACCTGGGAAGTCATATGTAGACAGTTAGTTCCCAGACACCTAGTCTCCCCAGCTGCTCCCCGAGTTTCTGTCTGAGGGTACTCTCTGGGGGAACAAGTGTGCTTCTGCACCCAGCAGGTCTGAAGCGGGAGGGCGAGGTTCTGTGACCTTAGAGACAGGAACTGGTGAATGAATACTCCAGCTTCCTGGCTCTGAGGGGTCAATTCCGAGGTGTGTTCCCCACAGTGTCTCAAAGAGGCCCCGCTGGAATTGTTCATAGTGGCAACCTTTTAATCAACATGCCCCTTATTGGCTTTTCTTCTTTCTTTGTCTCACTGCCTTCCTAGGGTCACCTCCTCAGGAAAGTCCTTGCACCCAATTCTCATCTTCGGGTCTGCTTTGAAGGGACCCAAACTAAGGCATTCCTTAAATATATTCCCCTAAAATATTGTTTTCTGTTTTCATCTCAGGCATGAACCCAACTTGTCATAATCAGACATCCAAGTCTGGTCAATTCTTCTAGAAAGGCAGAGGTACTGATATTTATCAATACCCTCCCTTCTTCTGTTTAGCCCTGTGCTAAGCAATGGGACTCCAGGGTTGAATCAGGCCACTTCCTGCTTGGGGGTAATCTCTAGTCTGTTGGGAAGGCAGACCTGGACCCAGATGAGGACAACACAATGTGCTCATAACTGTATCCGAAAAGTCAGAGAAGCCTTTCCTGGAGAGTTGACATGGGCTGAGTACTGAAGGTTACCTCTGAGAGGTATGAGTGGGCCATCTGGGAGGCAGGGAGGCACTCTAAGCAGGATGCACAGCTTAGGCAAAAGTTTGGGTGTGTGAAAATACAGGGGCTGGGCCGGGCAAGGGAGTTGGAGGGAAATGTGGTATCACCCCAGGTTTGGTGTGGAGGAGCAAGGGGAAGGGTGGGCAAGAGTCAGGGGATGACAGGCCTTGAACACGAGGCTGAAGAGCTCCTACTTCCTTTAGTATGATGGGAAGCTAGGAAGGGTTTCTGAGCAGGGGAGTGACACTGTCAGATTTGGGTTTGAAAATGATCCCTCTGGATTAGTCAAAACCAGGAGGCTGGCTCAGCCACGCTCCCTAGGTCAAGGCTGAAGGGTAAGCATGGGTGAAAGGAGTAATTTTGAGCCCAGGTCACTGGGGAAGGGGTGGGGCTAAGGCCCAGGAAGGAGTGCTCCTGAACTTGAAAGTGTCTGCTCCACAGGACGAGTATTCGGCCTTGATGAGACCTGATTCAGCTAAACAAAGCTGGGGAGGGGGGACAAGACCTATGGGACTTGTCGGCTCACTGCCCCTGAGGTAACCATTAATCCCTCCCTTGAGGAAATCCACGGGCTGGTCCCTTGAGGGACAGATCCTAGGCAGAATGGAGGAACACACAGAGGCAGGCTCCGTACCAGGACTGGGAAACCAGAGGGTTTTAATTAACAACTCTGCTGACATCCTGGTCATTGCTGCTTATTTCCTGCTGGTCATTGGTGTCGGCTTGTGGGTGAGAAGTTGGGGTGCTGCTGGGGGCCAGGCTTCTGGGGCTTGGGGGGAAAGTCTCAGGGAGACCCCATGTTCAGTAGGGGTGGGATGCCTAGATCTTTAGGAAGAAACCTGGGGCTGGGGGCAAGTGAGTCTTTTGATAGCCTCAGGAAGGCCCAGCCAATACTCATTCCTTGTCTTCCCACCTTTGGACTGGGTTAGTTGAAGGGATCAGTGGATTTTCATCAGGGACAGCATTCTAAATGAGGTCTCTGTTCCCCTGTCCACACGGTATCTGACCAGAAGCCCATCCTTACCCGAGGCCCCAGGAAAAGTCAGGCAATCCAGCCACACTCAAGCTTAGGTAGCTGGGCACTAGGTTAGGGCCGGGGTTGCTCTAGATGCCTCAGGGGAGGTTGGGGCAGGGGGTTGGGTGGGAACCATCAAGAGAGCCGAGGGCTGGTTAATCTTCAGCCAGAAACAAGGCTGAGGAATGTGTCGAGAAGGCTAATTAGGTCCAAAGATGTGCTCGGAACCCACGTCTCCCCCCCCCCCCAACTCCTGTCCCTCAGTCCATGTGCAGAACCAACAGAGGCACGGTCGGCGGCTACTTCCTGGCAGGACGAAGCATGGTGTGGTGGCCGGTGAGACAGGCTGGGCGGTGGAGGCGGGGCGGCCTAGAGAAGCAGCCTAGCTCACCGCCCCCTCTGGCCATCTAGGTCGGGGCCTCCCTCTTTGCCAGCAACATCGGCAGTGGCCACTTTGTGGGCCTGGCAGGGACTGGTGCTGCAAGCGGCTTGGCTGTGGCTGGATTTGAGTGGAATGTGAGACCCCCTTTTGGCTGATACCCCCCCCGGTGGGAACCCCTAGAACTGTCACACCTGGGGAGGCTCCAAGCAGGGGGGGATGTAAGACTGGAGGTGGGACTTTCCAAGTGGTGGGGTGTGGTTGGGCTTCGAGTGAGGGTCACACATCCAGCTTGCGGGCAGGGGGATGTTGGAGATGACGACTTTCAGGGCCTGCTCCTGACTCGCTGTGTAAGCCTGGACCAGCCACTACCCTCTGTGGCCTTGATTTACTCCTCTCTGAAGTGGGGTGAACAGCCTCAAAGATAGTGAAGTGCTTGTTCTGATGCTCTCTGAAGCTGTGGCCTGTGAAGATCCCTGGACCAAATTAAAGTCCCTTGCAGAAGTGGGAAGGAGGCAAAGCTCTGGGACTGAGGCTTGTCTTTGAGGGTTGGGGAGATCAGGGCTTCCTGGAGGAGGAGGTCTCTGTGCTGAGTCTTGAGGGACAGAAGGTTTGGTTGGGTGGAGAGGAGAGGGGTGGCAGCCCTTCCTGGCAGAGGCTGTGGTCAGGCTGAGGGGTCTGTGGTTGGATTCATGTGCTGGGGGGTGAAGGGATAGGGACCATCTTGGGAGGGACTGGCCAGGGGTCTTGGCCTGAGAGGACTAGGAGGGCTCTAGTTAAGGGCCCAAGGAGGTGTCAAGACTCTGTCCCTTAATATCCCGGGCCCAGGGACATCCTCTGCAGTTGCATCCTCTGGGTCCCCAGTGAGATCTTTCCTTGGTATAGCACTTTCAGGAAGAGGTCTCTTACACCCTTCAGGGGTGAGGGCTCACTCCTAGCCGGATCTCTCAGTCATCCTCAGCCGTCAGCTGTGCCCACAGGCGCTGTTCGTGGTGCTGTTACTGGGCTGGGTCTTCGCACCAGTGTACCTGACCGCGGGCGTCATTACCATGCCGCAGTACCTGCGCAAGCGCTTCGGAGGCCATCGTATCCGCCTCTACCTGTCAGTGCTCTCGCTTTTTCTGTACATCTTCACCAAGATTTCGGTGCGCATTCATGGAGGGCGGGGCGGGGCCCTGGAAGGGAGGGACCATGGAGTGGAGGTCTCTAGAAAACCCTGGAGGGGGCGGGACCAAGGGGAAAGAGCTTGTAAGAACCATGACTGAAGCAGGCTCTGTAAGGAAAAGGTTTTGGCCCGCGGCCACAATGGGTGGGACCTGGGAAGGCCAGACCATCGAAAAATAGGAGAACCTTTGAAGCACGGCCACGTAGGGTCGTGGTCTGGGCATGAGGTAGACCTGGCTCCCTGTCCGGGTCCCTGGGTCGTGACCCGTGCTATCGTTCCTTCCCCCAAGGTGGACATGTTCTCCGGGGCAGTATTCATTCAACAGGCTCTGGGCTGGAACATCTATGCCTCTGTCATCGCCCTTCTGGGCATCACCATGATCTACACTGTGACAGGTGGCTGTGGCAGGGGCTTAGGGATGGAGTGGTCTCGAGAGATGTGCTGGGTGGGAGTGTCACTGAAGCACATTCTGCTAAGTCCTGCCTCCTGATGCCCGGGTACATGATCCTGGAGAATGGGCCATTTCTTTGAAATCTGCTCTCCAGGAAGGGGCCCATTTTTCAAATTCGCACAAAGACACCGTATGTACTCGTGGCATCCTGTTTGGGCTGTCTCCACTGACCCAGGCCCGTTGCAGGAGGGCTGGCGGCGCTGATGTACACAGATACCGTGCAGACCTTCGTCATTCTTGGGGGGGCCTTCATCCTCATGGGTTACGGTATGGAGCTCAGCCAGTGGGGGAGGGGCACAGAGGATGCGAGTCACAGAGCTCTCAACCTGGGAGCAGAGACATCGCGCGTCTCCAGCACGTGGGTCCTAGGGAGGGCCTTGGCGCGGGTGCCCGGTCCCCTGACAGCCTTGCCTTCACAGCCTTCCACGAGGTGGGCGGGTACTCGGGGCTTTTCGACAAATACTTGGGGGCAATGACGTCGCTGACGGTTTCTGAGGATCCGGCGGTGGGCAACATCTCCAGTTCCTGCTATCGACCCCGGCCGGACTCCTACCATCTGCTTCGGGACCCTGTGACGGGGGACCTGCCGTGGCCGGCGCTGCTCCTGGGTCTTACCATCGTCTCGGGCTGGTACTGGTGCAGCGACCAGGTGCGGGGTCAGGCCTTGGGCCGGGAGGGAGGCTGGGGCAGAACCAGAACCGCTGTGGGAGGAGCTGAGATGGGTGGAACCGGAACCCATATGGGGGCGGCTCAAAGGCCGGGTCTGAGCGGTCAGGGACCTGGCCAGGATGGAGCTAAACCAGACCCGGTGGAATCCAAAGACTCTGGGTCTGAATGAAGGTGATTGGCAGCACCGCTGAGCCAGAGGCAGGCCTGAATTAGAGCAGCGGAGTAGGCAAGGCCTGAGAGGGCGAGGTGTCCAGGATTGGACGCAGGTAGTTGAAGAGCCCCCGCCGCAGGTCATCGTGCAGCGCTGTCTGGCCGGGAAGAGCCTGACCCACATCAAGGCGGGCTGCATACTGTGTGGCTACTTGAAGCTGATGCCCATGTTCCTCATGGTCATGCCAGGCATGATCAGCCGCATTCTTTATCCGGGTAACGTCTGCAAACCCCGCCCCCAACCGGGAGTCCTGTGCCCCGTCCAGCCCCTTTCTTGTGTACGGCTACCGGTGCCTATTTCCCATTTCCGTTACTGTCCTTTGCTTTGGAAATCCCGTCACCCAGTCCCACCTCCCACCGGAGGTCCCATCTCTCTTCCGCTAGGATTTCCCGTCCCCGCTTCAGGGATCTGAGTTCCCAGACCAGGTCCCGTCCTAGCCACGTCGTGGCCTCTTTCCCGCAGACGAGGTGGCGTGCGTGGTGCCCGAAGTGTGCAAGCGCGTGTGCGGGACCGAGGTGGGCTGCTCCAACATCGCCTACCCGCGCCTCGTTGTGAAGCTCATGCCCAACGGTAAGGGCCGGCCGGCTGCGGAGACGGCCCCTGGGAGGCGTCCCCCCTCACCAGGTCCGCACCCTCCCGGGGATACGCTGGTGGCCCGGGACTCACAGCTCCCATCGGCCTGCAGGTCTGCGCGGACTCATGCTGGCCGTCATGCTGGCCGCGCTCATGTCCTCGCTGGCTTCCATCTTTAACAGCAGCAGCACGCTTTTCACCATGGACATCTACACGCGCCTGCGGCCCCGCGCAGGCGACCGCGAGCTGCTGCTAGTGGGACGGTGCGGCCTGGGTTTCCCCCCACGTCCTGCCCACCAATCGGCCCCGGGGGGGGGGGGGGGCGGGCAGGGAACACTCGTAGGATTAGGGGCAGACGGGGAGTCCTGGGTGAAATCTCCGGATGGTCACCCGCTGCAGGCTCTGGGTGGTGTTCATCGTGGCGGTATCCGTGGCCTGGCTGCCCGTGGTGCAGGCAGCGCAGGGCGGGCAGCTCTTCGACTACATGCAGGCCGTCTCCAGCTACCTGGCGCCCCCGGTGTCTGCCGTCTTCGTGCTGGCGCTCTTCGTGCCCCGCGTCAACGAGAAGGTGAGTCTGCGTGTGGGTGGTGAGCTCGGGGCAGAACCTGGACATCCCGAATTCGCTGACACTCTCTCCCCCGGCAGGGTGCCTTCTGGGGACTGATTGGGGGCCTGCTTATGGGTCTGGCACGACTTATTCCCGAGTTCTCCTTCGGCTCGGGCAGCTGTGTGCAACCCTCGGCGTGCCCAGCACTCCTCTGCGGCATGCACTACCTCTACTTTGCCATCGTGCTCTTCATCTGCTCCGGCCTCCTCATCCTCGTAGTCTCACTGTGCACAGCACCCATCCCACGCAAGCACGTAAGTGCCGGCCTCTGCATGGGCGCCAAACATGCACCATGTGAGTCCGCGCAGCCCTCTCTCCCCCTAGCCTGCCAGTCCACTTCCAGGAATGCCCGGCGAGGAGGACCTGGATTTCTGTGCTGGGGGTTCATGAGGATAGACTGGCAATCCAGTTGGAAGCTGCATTTGCAAAGCAAGCACAATGTTTTATTTAAATGACATTTATTTGAGGTATTCTGGGGGGGGGAGGTGGCTTGAAGACTGTGGGGGAGGTGATGAAAGCCCCCTAAAGTCCTTGGTATGGCCCCTGGGACTCAGACCACAGATCTGATTGGTGGCTGAGAGGGACAGAGTACTATCCTGAAGGCCCACAGAAGGGTTTGGTCTTGTACTGCCGCAGGGTAGGTGCCCCAGAGCGGGGCTGATTGGGGCCAGGCCAGAGGAGCCGGGCAGAAGGATGGGCGGGGCTGCACAGGTGGAGAAGGGGGGAGAGGTAGCAGGAGGAAACTCTGTGAACAAATATCCACAGGAAGGAACACTGTTAGCAGGACTAGAAGACTAGCGTCTAAAAGACTATAATTTGAGTGTGGACAGGGACTTGGGGTAATGAAGCAGGGGCTGACTGGGGCCAAGAGCTTTAAAGACACAGTTGAAGAACTTAGGTTCAGTGTGAGGGCAAAGGGCAGCCGTGGAAGGTCGGGTCTGAGTGAACGGAGTCTGAACTGTGTGTCCAGGGTGGACAGAGGGAGCTGAGGGAGTACCAGGAGGACGAGAGACTTGAGGCTCCCGGGTGGGGGAACAGCACTCTCACTTGGTCCCTGCCCCCTTCCCCAGCTCCACCGCCTGGTTTTCAGTCTGCGGCACAGCAAGGAGGAGCGAGAGGACCTGGATGCTGATGAGCCGGAAGGTCCAGCCTCCCCCCCTATCCAGAATGGGTGTCCGGAGCATGCAGTGGACATGGAGGGTAAGGCGCTACTTCAGGAGGTGGGGCCAGGGACTGGGGGAGCCAAGGTCCCCTGAAACTAACTGTCCAGTGTCAATTTTTCCTAGAGCCCCAGCCCCCAGCTCCAGGCCTGGTCCGCAGGTGCCTGCTCTGGTTCTGTGGAATGAGCGGGGCTGGGGCCGGTAGCCCCCCTGCCCCTACCCAGGAGGAGGTGGCTGCCGCAGCCAGGCGGCTAGAGGACATCAGCGAGGACTCGAGCTGGGCCCGTGTGGTCAATCTCAACGCCCTGCTAATGATGGCTGTGGCCACGTTCCTCTGGGGCTTTTATGCCTGAGGCCAACCCCGTTGGACACCATGAGCCACAGCCAGGGCAGGGCTCAGCCTCACAATGAATGGGCGTGAGGAGCCTGCAGTGGTGAGAAGGGAGAACGGCAGGAGCAGGAGTGGGGGGGGTAGGCCCTGGTTCCCCTTCTCTCCACCTTGTCTCTGTCTGGGGCCCCTGTCCATCCGACTGGCGGTTACAGCCCATGAGGCCTTGGCCAAACTGCCACAGCAGTTCCCCTAAGCGAAAATAAAGCCACTGTTCCCACATCCTGCTGTGGCCAAAGTGTGCCTGCTCCAGGCTCCTATCCTGGGACCTGGGCCTCTATCTGGGCTGCTCACAAGATCTTCTTTTCCGGAGAGAGAAGCCATGTGGCCCTCCACTCATCCACCTCTAGCTGGTGCTTCTCAGTCTTCCAGCCTGCATCCTGCAGTCCTGGGGAGAGGTCATAATGAGGGTGCCGCTGGGACTGCTGGGAGGAAGGCTCTAGGGAGTCTGGGGAGAGTGGTAAGGAGCAGCACGGGCCAGGTGCATGCTCTGTGTACTGCCCAGCCTCCTCCTGCCTCTGCTGGGTCGTTTCTGGCACAAAATGAGGCTAAAACCTCATCTGGCTGTAGCGAGAATTCACTGAGTTAGCACATGGAAAAGAGCCGGAATGGACTAGGTGCTAAATGAAAGATCATCATTAGTCATTTGTGAGCCGCCCACCCCCCTCCCCGCCCCCAGTTCTTCAATGCCAACTGGGATCATACAGATTGTCAATACTGACAGTATCCCTCCCCTCCCCATACTGCAGACAGGGAAACAGGCTAGGCAGGGTCTCTGGGGAGAAGGCCCCAGAGGCCAAAGAGCCGTGGAGCTTAAGGATGTTACCTTTCAAGAACTTTGGGAATAGCCTGTCCAACACTCGGTGTGTCTCCCTGACGATGACCCAGCTCTCTTTCTCAGGACCTGGAGGTGGGTGCAGAACCAGAAGCTGTCAGGTCCCCAAGTGGAACACAGTCCTTCTTCTCTCTACCCCTCTTTGAGCCATCAGCAGTGTAGATTGTGAGGTGCTTACCTGCCCGTACTCGGTTCCTCAGTTCCTCCAGTTCTCTTGGGAGGGGCCCATCTCCCTGCAGGGCTTCAAGCACCAGTCCGTGTATGGCAGCCCTTAGGATGGTTTCAGGGCCTGCCATCTGGCTCAAAACGACTTGCACCTGGTCTGGAGAAACCCAGAGACAGACTGGTACTAGGGAAGGGCCACCTCCCTAAACACCCTCAAACCTACCATCCTGCTTCATCCCTGTCTGCCCTGAGGCCTTAGCCTGGCATGGATGGAGGCTATCTTTCACCCTTTGCCTTCCATCTTCATCTCCTGTTGTCCCAATGTTCTGGCCAAACTGAAATGCCCAATTTCCAAATCCAACTTTATAGGAGCCCACTGAGGTGGGTTTACTTTGCGTGTCTAGTAAGAATAAGCACCTTTTAGCACACAACCAGCAGACTGGTAAACTCTAGTACTCGTTTCCTTAACAGGTGACTCTGGATGGGAGAGAAAAGTTCTCCCAGGGTAACCAAAGGTCATAATCTTATTTGAGTACGTTGCAATATATAAATTGCTTTACATAATTGCCTTCTCTGATTCTTATAAAAACACAGACAATAAGGCAGGTATTGTCAGCCTCATTTTACACAGGGACAATGTGATTTTCATTGGGGCATGCAGCTATAATTTGAATGCACCAGGTCTTAGTCTAGAGCTCCCTTCAGGACACCAGGCAGCCTCTAAATTGCCCAGGGCTTGAGGCCTTGGAGCTGGTGGAATGAGAAGTTGACCCCAGAAGGGTGAATCTAAGGCTGGAAGAGCACGGCACACTTACTTTGTGACTGGTCCCAGCGAAGGAGGTAGGGTTGTTGGTGTCCCTCGACCAGCTGTTGCAGCTCAAAGACACTGAAGGAAAGAAGAGAGTGGAGTGGGGGAGGAGAAAGCAAAAGCAGGAGTAACCATTCGGTCAGCTGAACTGTCCTTACTTCATCTGTCCTTCACCCCCTTCTCATCTCTTTCCGCCATTACCCATGCACGCCACATCCATTCTTCTTTTCTTCCTGCACCTGACAAATATATCCCTTATACCTACTCTGTGTCACACCCCCGCTGCCCTCAAGCACACATGCTGACCCCAAGTCTGGTCAGTGGCAATAAAGAACCTAGAATAGAGAGGTGAGGCCTGTGTGTAATCGGAATAAAGAGCATGTATGGGGGGGGGTGGGGTGGCATCAGAGGTGGGTAGGAGACACTGGGCCACTTACCTGGAGATCAAGCGGTGTAGGGGGACCCCCAGGGATAGAGACAGAGATGGCCAAAAACCTGTGGGAAGCTGGAGTCAGGATGCCCAGATGGGGAAGAGACTGGGAGACACAGTACTTGAGACCAAGGGGTTGGGTCACCTGTCCACAGTGGCTCCATGTGATTAGCTGAGGTGGGGCCAAGTACCTCTCCCCTCTGAAGGAAGTGCTTCAGGACCAGCCGGAGCCGGCCTTCATTCAAGGTCTCTAGGACAAGGGCTCGGACTGCCCGGTAGTTGGCGTAGATGTGAAGGGCGGTGAGGAAGAAGAAACAACTGAGGCTGAAGCTGGGTGGGAGAGTGGGGTGGTCAACAGGGGCAGAGGCCCGGCTGGGCACCTCCTCCCTGCCCTTGATCCTGTCTTACCTAGGGCAAGCTGACACCAGGGGAAGCATCAAGAGGCTGACCAGGAGCCCTGCCAGGTTTACCAGTGTCTCCTAGAAAATGGCAGAAGGGCTGGGAGTTGGAGAGCTTCCTTCCAGGCCAGGCTGAATATCCTTGAGTGCCTTTCACCACATTCCTCCCTGCCCCAGTTCCTCCCAGGGCTCCCTACACTGATGAGGATGCCTAGTAAGTTTTTAATGAGTGAGCTATCATTTAAGACACCAGCTGCTTGTGTCTAGGTAGATACAATGCCCTTGGAACAGGTCTTTGTTTTACAAGAGTCCTCTGAGTAGCCCTATACTCAGGCAAGCGAATGTCCTCGGAATGGGGAAGTTCTTATATTTGGTGGTTTAAAAAGACTGATCCCCCTCAGCCCCTTGGTATACAAAAACTGGCAGACACATTTGCGAAGGGTTCAAGGAGCCACTCAGGAAGAAAGGCACAAGATCCAAACCTCTTCCCTGGAGAATCAATGTTATCAGAACCCTCTGATGGCCTGAGATGGCCTGACTGGCCAGACACCAGGCCGCCTGTCCCCAACTCATCATGAGGGAGGAAGAGTCTGGATTGGTGCCCCTGACTACTGGGGTCCAAGGGAGAGCTGGTCCTGGCACAAAGCGGGCTTGAGGCTGGGAGAGCTCTTCCTACCCAGCTGTCCTGGCAAGGGGGTGGGCTGTGGAAGTAAGAGCAATGGGTGTAAATAGGTGGTAAATAGGAGATTAGAGGTCTTGGTTGTGCGGGAACAGAAGGACCTCCTCTCCCTCAGGTGGGAAGAGTCATTTCCGGCAGCCCCATCAAGTGGCAATAAAGCAACATCAGTAGAAAGCAGGGGCCTGCCGCAGGACTGAGCATATGTCCTGCATTCCCCCTGTGATGTGTCCCTGTTTCTGCAGACTGAGGGAGCCCTGGGGCTTGGAAAACACAGCCTGGGGGTATGGGGAGGGCTGGGGGTTAGAAAGAGAGGAGGTGAGAGGCCGCAGGCATGGAGCTGGGAGATCCTAAAGCACAAGTCCTGGGTTGTACTTATTTCTCCCCTCCTAATAACCTATGGAAGACATAATGGGGAAGAATTAATCCAACCATTTCCTGAGAGAAGGGATGTGTCCAAAGGTACTCAGGGGGACTGAGGCTATGACTTATTTCCTCATCTGTAGAATGGCAACAATGAGTCCCTCCTGCATAAGACCACTGTAAGGATTTAATGAGTTCATATAAATGAAATACTTGGCACACGGTTAGTGCTTAATAAATATTAGCTGGTGTTAATATATATATATATATATATATGTTTTTTAGCTTCTGCTAATATTGTTGAAAGAGTTAATTTTAAATTAAAAAAAATTTCTATTTAGAAACTGAGCAAAACAATTTAAGAGAAGGATAGAGTGTAGGACTGGACAGAACAGAAGTTTCTAAATTGCTTCAGTGTCCAAACTATGTCACACTTCTGACTAACCTGGGCCTCATTTTCCTCTTCTGTAAAATAGGGATAATAATAATAATAACCCTCCTGGGGCTGGTGTGAGAGTTAAACACCACAATACACATAAGCACCTAGCACAGGAGCCTGGGAGGATCCAATACCTGTAGAGTTTAGCCTTCGGGGTCCCCACCTTTACTCCAGGATGCCCTGGTCAGGTGAGGGGCTGGGTCAAAAAGGCCTAGGAAACTGTCAAGTGGAGACCTCTGGCCAATGACCCCAGCTACCTCCCATGCTGAGCACTTTTTGACTTGCCAAGTGCTTTAACATATGGGGCCTCACGTGGTCAGCCATCCACCTCCCAGGTTGGGGCTATGGCTCAGAGAGGGCGAAGGCCAGGGTGAGGGCCCACTCTTGGCCACACAGGCAGTGGGAAGGGGCTGAGATGATCAGCTTGGACTTTTGCCACTAGAACTCATGCCCTCAACCTGACTACCTATGTGAGTCAGAGCAGGGAGCACATTTCTTCCTGTGTGTCAGTCTCCCAACCCTACCCTCAGGAGCACTCAGGTGCTTCTCTCCATACTCCCAAATCATGGCCTGGCCTGCCTCCCTGCTCCGACTCCCCCCAACCCCAATTCCAGCTGCTCACCTGGCTGCTATCCTTGGCTGACACATCAGCCATGTTGTTTCTCCTGGCCTGGTGCATGGTCAGGGCAGCCCGCGTGGCCCCACCAGCCACGCTCACAATGCACTGGGTAGGGAAAGGGAGAAGGAAGGTCAGAACGGCCACGTGCTGTGGCAACACAGGCACGTCTGTGGCTGAGCCAAATAAATGACTCAAAGCAGTCTGAGAAAACCAGGCATCAGGCGACCAAACAGCAAAACCCTGAATGCTGTCCTTGGTTATCTCATTCTCATCCCCACACTTCCGCTAGATCCACCTCCCCTCTTATTCCTGGAGAAAACTAAAGCCCTGCCTGTCACACCTCCCTGTGGCCTAGTCCCAAGGAACTCCATTTACTTCCCCAAGGTGGAGGCCCAAACACTGTTCTTAGCCCACAACTTCTCCAACCCCCAACTTCTACTTTGGCTTACCTGCCCCTTTGCTAAGCTCCCAGGCCCAGTCTGGTTTCCAACTTTATGCTTCCATTCTGCCTGTAACTAACTCCACTCTCGTCCTGTCCCAGTGGAGGCCCAGTCAAGTCTTCCAGGCCACTTCAAAACCCACAGTGATGGCCCTGACCTCCCAGAACACCTGGGCCTCCTCAATCCGTGAGATCTAGGATGGTAGAACTCATCAATGAGGGTCACTGATCACTGTCATCCATCTCCTATTTATCAAATCTCTTTTAGATGCCAGACACAGATTTAGTGCTGTGATAGAATTCAGATATAACCCTTGCCCTCATCAAGTGTATAAATCAATAGACAATAAATAAACAAGTTGTCATGCAGGCAGAAGAAATAATTTGTTCAAAAGTTAAGATGGGGTGCCTGGGTGGCTCAGTCGTTAAGCGTCTGCCTTCGGCTCAGGTCCTGATCCCAGTGTCCTGGGATCGAGCCCCGCATCGGGCTCCCTGCTCTGGGGGATGCCTGCTTCTCCCTCTCCCACTCCCCCTGCTTGTGTTCCCTCTCTCGTTGTGTCTCTGTCAAATAAATAAATAAAAAAAAAATCTTAAAAAAAAAAGATTACAGAAGACCACTGAACTTGACAAAGTCGTTTAAAAAAAAAAAAAGTTAAGAGGAATATGGTACAAAATGAGGCTGGAGTGACCAGATCATGTGGACCTTGTTAAGGAGCAATGAGAGCAGGCAAGTGACCTGATTTGATTTCCATTCTTAAAAGGATTATGGGCTGCTCTGAGAAGTAATGAAGAGAGGTGAGAATGGAAGCAGGGAGACTACCTAGGAAGCAACCATGCTTTTTCAGCAACAAGGAACCACCAGATGGAGGTTTAGCTGAAGGTAACACGAAAGTAACAGTGGGCGGGGAGAAGGCATGGATGACAGCCAGGCTTCTGACCAGTGTACCTGGGATACGGAGGTATTAGTCACAGACGAGAACTCTAGAGGGTGAGAGGTGGTCAGGGAAAGTTCATGGCCCTATCCTACTCCTTTATTTGACAGATGAAGAGACTGAGGCCCCAAAGGCAAAGTATAATGCATAATTTCAAACAGATGGCAGAGGTCACAATCGTTGGTCTACAGCTACAGCCCTGGTTTTCTCTGGTGTTTCCTGCCCTGGAGTTGGAGGGGGTGCTCAGGGCAGTGTGCCTGGGCCAGGGACTGGTACCTGGGCTAAATGTAATCCACCACAAAGAACTGTTGTATCTGAAATGTCACTAGTGCCCTGTGGAGAAGCACTGCTCTGAAGTGATTTTGAACAGATAGATGGACTTTTGAGATGGATCTTACATCTTCTTGAGTCACTGCTCTGTGCCAGGTACTTAACCCTGTGGTGAAGACAGGCTAAGCTCTTTGCTGAACTTTGCTATGCCTCAGTTTCCTCACCTGGATGCGGCCAACCTGAAGGAACTGTGAGGGTGAGCAGCCTGGCAGAGAGGAAGAGCTCGCATTCACCCCATGTGACCCTCCAGCCTCACAACCACTTCATGCTGTCTTGCCCCTGGACCTTGACCCACACTGTCCTTTCTACTCAAAAACATCCACCCTTCACCTTAAACTCAATTCTTCAGGACCCAGGCCTAGGGAAGGGGCCCATCCCTTGACTAGGCCAGAATCCCTGCTCAACCCTCTTAGAGCCCCCTACACTTCTCATCTGGAATACCTGTAGCTACAATGTTATAAACATTTGTCTAATTATGTGCAGCTTTCTTCAAAGAAAAAAATGGGAGGGCCTATATTTTCTGCCAAACATGCAGTAGGCACTCAATAAATATTTCCTCAAAGAATGAAAGCTAGCCAGGGAGCTGGTCCCAAGATGTTGACATTGGAGCACCTCTTCTATCTTTCAGCTCAGAGCTCCTCACCAATCCTGTGGTTTCAGACACTGTCTTAGGCTACGTGAGGCACTATTTGGCTGGAGGAGAATCAGAAAATATGGTTGAGTTCGAGTAGAAAAAATCTGAACTTCTTCACTTTTCTGCAAGTGCTTTGAACACAGGGCCCAGGCTGGTCTCAGCTGTGGGCCCCAGGTAAGCCCGCACACAGCACCACCAAGGCAGGTACAGGGGTGCCCCAGAGGTGGATACCTTGGCCAGGTTGCTGGCACAGACGGTCACGGTGAAAAAGATTGGATATATGGGAGCCATAATCTCGAGGAACATGGCTACATCGTTGAGGATATCAGCAAAAAGCCTGCGGGGGAGGGATCAGAGGTTAGAGATCAGAGGTAAGAGACCTTCATAATAGAAGACTTCCCTCCCCTCTGTCTCAGCCCCTCCTTACCTCCACTGCTTGGCATTGCAGTCCAGTTTACTCCTGTTGGGGAGGAGACGTTGGTTTGCAATTTGAATTTAAGGAGAAAACACACCCTGTGGGCAGGCTGAGGTAAGGTCTGAAGGACTCAGCAAAATCCATACCCCAGGCAGACATCTGTCCCAACACCCTGTCACTGCTGCCTGAAATACCATTAGCTGGGAGGACCTTCAGTGGTCACTTAGTGTTTGCCCTTCACTAACCCATGATGCATCAGGGAAAAGAACTTATTGTCTTGTGGTTGCTCCCCACCCTCTGGCCCTCCTCTGGGAGAAGCCACCCCTGGGTCCCTTAGACAGCTCCCCAGCCCTTCCTCCCACTTGATCGAGGGTACCCAGCAAGAAGTCCACATATTTTGGACTGGTAAACAACTACATTTAGTGTAACCCCCCACAGGTTACAGATAAGTAGCCCAGAGAGGGGACATGACTTCCCTCAGATCACATGGAAAGCAGGGGCCAAGGAAAAAAAAAAAAGGCCAAGAGAGAGGCAGGCTTTGACATCTAGGCCTAGGATCTTTCTATCACCAAGAGGATAGATGCCTCTTCTGTCAGGCAGAGGGACTCCCTGGCCCATGCACAAACTCCTGGGGGCCTCTCCTCCAAGAGTCCAGTAGCAGAGGGTGTTGTAGGCCCAGACCAGCTCAGAATTTGCAGCATTAGCCCTGTCCCTTACTTTGAAATCTCCTGGAGGGAAAAGGAGCATTCCTAGGTGGGGTATGGGACACACACTAGAAACTCCTGAGGGAATAAATGGCAAAGGCAGGACCAGAACACGTGGGCTTGGTCTAGGGCTCTGCCCAATAAAGCAGCCTGACCCTATTAGTTATAAGCTGTGCAACTTGGGTGACCTCCCCTTTTAGGTCTGCTAAAATGTACACATTTAATCCTTCTCTACAAAGTTGCTCTGAGGATGAGAGAGGATATGTAGAGAGCTTGTGAGGCACAGAGCTGTTAGCAGCAGCTAACGCTTATTAGTGTTAATAATAAGTGTTAATATTATACTTATTCTGTGCCACAATATGCTATGCACTTTGCATAAACCATCTCACTGAACACATTGTGGGTAGTGTCTGCCTACAATTAATTGCAGATACTAAATCACTCCTGAGGTTGCCCATTACTGACATGAGGAGGAAGAAGGCAGCACAAGATCCTTAATTCCTGGGGCGCCTGGGTGGCTCAGTCGTTAAGCGTCTGCCTTCAGCTCAGGTCGTGGTCCCAGGGTCCTGGGATGGAGCCCCACATCGGGCTCCCTGCTCCTCGGGAAGCCTGCTTCTCCCCCTCCCACTCCCCCTGCTTGTGTTCCCTCTCTCCCTGTGTCTCTGTCAAATAAATAAATAAAATCTTAAAAAAAAAAAAAGATCCTTAATTCCTTCTAGATAAATGGTAACGCTGATTCCATGTGGGACAGCGATCCCGATGACCTGCCCAAGTCTACTCCCCACTAGGCTCGGCAAAGTCCAATCAAGTATCTGAGCCACCAAAGTAGCTTTTGGGGTAAAATCAATCCTTTTGAATTCAGCATTGTCCCGTTCAGGCTTCTCTTTCAACAAGCAAACAGAGGACACTTAGAGCCTCGTGGCTGTATTTTTCCACGATGGGCAGCAGAATGGCAAATCAGTGCTCTTGAAGGCAGGTGATCATAGCAATGGCTCTGTGGCTTCACTGCTAGGGCAAGCCACCTGGACCGGGTACTTACTAAGTAAGTACCTTAGCTCTGATGAAATAATTGCTAAATCTCCCCTCCCCTGGAGACTGGTAGGAGAGAGGAGCTGCTGAAAATACAGCCAGGGATGAGACACGTGACCCCCGTCTGGGGAGAGTGGCCAGACCAGGAAGACAAACTCACCCCTTCCACCAGGCAAAGATGATGCGGCCCAGCATGCCAGTTGAATCTGGGGGAGAAAGGCACTGGTAAGGAACAAGGAAGAGCCTTGGGGGCTGTTGGGCCTCGCAGACCCTGGCACTGAAATGGCCGATTCACCTTGCATCACTGCTCTTAGGAACTCAGTTTGGCAAAATAAATTTTGGATAGACAGAGCTGTATGATGGGGTCAGAAGTGTCTAGACTTAGCAGTTCCTCAGTATGTACCCAAGAAAACTATGTGCCCATGCACACCAAGAGACATGGACCAGAAATACCCTTTGCAGCATTGTTCATAAACAGCCAAAGACTGGGAATAATGCAAATGCTCATCAGCAGGAGAATGCATAGATAGATTCTGGTATATTCACTCAGTGGCATATTAGACAGCAGCAAAAATCTAATGCACAACTACTCATATCAAAATGGGTGAATCCTAGTATTATAATATTGCATGAAAAAGTAAGCCATGAAGACTACATACAGCAAAATACACTTTTCATAAGGCTCTAAAACGAAACAATACAGTGTTTATATATATATGTGTGTGTGTGTGTGTGTATATATATATATATATATATATATATATATATATATATATATATGGAAAAACTATTTAAAAAAAAAGGAAAAGCAGGAAATCCTGTGTGGAAAGTTCAGAGGTTATTGTTGATATTCTAGCTCTTAGGTTGGGCCATGGGTTCACGGGTGGTCATTAGAGTATCAATTAAAAAAAAAAAAAGGGATTTGAATTACAGTTTGATGACGACAGCTGGGAGTGTGGGGCAGAGGGAGAGGCTTCCTCAGGCTAGACAGAGTCAGAGAAGTCTCCAGAATCAGCTAGACCTTCATTTGCACAACAAATGCTTACTGGCTACTTAACTCTGTGCCAGGCATTATAAGAGGTAAGGGGATACCGTGACCCAGAAGGTCATGGTTCCAGACTCAAAACACAGCATAAAAGCAAACAGCAATCAGTATGAAAAACACTGATTTAGACCAAGGATCAGTTAACTGTGGTCCACAGTCTTCTGCTCCCTGTTTTATAAATAAAGTTTTATTGGAACATAGCTGTGCCCATTCATTTACAGACTGTCTTTGGCTGTTTTTGTGACACGACGGCAGAATCAGTTGCTGTGACTGAAACTCTACAGCCTGCAAAGTGTAAAATATTTACCACTTGGTCCTTTACAGAAGGTTTTCCACCCCCTGATATAAACCGCTTATATTGAGAGTAGCATTAAGTTCAGCAGGGGGATCACAAAGGACTGTTTTAGAACTAAACAACTGGGAAGGCCTCATACAGTGCACACTGGAAAGCAAAGATACAGTAGGCAGAAGACTCCTGACTTGTTTGAACTCCAGGGCATGGACCCTTAAGGGAATGCAAGAAGGGAAACTAGGTTCTGGGGAGGGTTGGGAGTATCCTACAACATAAAAAGGTGGTGACAGGCTGGCCTTCCCCATTCTCCACTGGAAGGAGCGGTACTCACCCCTCGCCCCAACCTCCATCCTTGGGCAGTGAGGCCTTCTACCTAGACATCTTTACAAAACTCGGGGCCTGAGGAACACCAGTAAACAGGCTGGTGGTCACCTGAAATCCCTCCTCCTTTCAACCTTCACCACAATCCTATGAACTTCTGAGAGATCCTCCCTTTCATAGATGAAGTAACTAAAGCTCAGAGAAGCTGGATCAACAAAAATGGGACATTTTATGAGGAAATCTGGATTTCCAGCTTTTCTGGAAGAACCTGAAGACATGGCAGCCCTGAGCCTGTCTTCCCTTACCACCACAACTGGCTGGGGCTGAGCGGTGGTTACTTCAGATGAGGCGTATGTACATTTCTTACTGGGCCTGCTCCACTTCTTTATTTCTGTCCCCTGTATATCCCTGGAAGTAATACCCACCAGGTGGCTTTATAGGCTTCCTCTGTCACCCACTTTACCCTCTTTCTTTCAACTGTATTTCATTCTCCACAAAAATTTTATTGTTCCACTTAAGATTCTTGTATTGGCTCAACTTAGTGACACTGAACATGCCAAGGTTACTTTTACTTGTTGACAGCTCACTGGGCCAGACTCTATTTTTCTTCCCTCTGACTGCACACTCATCCAATAAGGTGTATGTCCTGCATACAAGGGCCACTGGGTAGAAAGGGGGCCTACTCTATGTTTCATCAGCAGTCTGCAGGGCCCTTGTCAGAATCTGGAAGTTGGCACTAGGATGCAATAATGACACATACTCTCCCTGTATCTGAAAGTCAACACTGTCCACTAGATAGGAATCTTAATTCCCATTTGCTCTTCTTTGCCTCACTTACAACTAGCTGAGCTATACGATCTAGAAACTTTTGAGCAGTTGTAAGGGATCAGCTGTCCACAAATTGTACTAGGCTCCACTCTAAATCCCACTGGCAAGAATGTGGCAGTTAAGAGTGGGACACAGGAGTCAGTCGGTCTGGGTCCAAATCCTGGCCCTACGTTAACTTAGGCAAGTTACGAAACCTCTCTGAAAAAGGGATTCATAATGGTATCTACCTAATATGGCTGCTGTAGAGATTAAGTTACATATTACATGTAAGTGTACAAAATTCCTGGCATACAGTATAGGCTGTCAAAATATTAGCTGCTAGTAGTATTACTATTGTTAGTTATGACAATTAACACCACGTTCCACTAAGAGATCTGTAACCAAAAATGACTTAAAAAAAATTCCAAGGGAGTTTTTTTTCCCCCCAAGGGAGTTTCTTATATAAAGCTCCACATACAAATTTCCCAGGTTTGATGGAAATGAGTTTGGAAACTCTTTTCTAGTTAAGGCTTCCTTTAATATCAACAATAGGTTTTAAAAAGTGGGTATTTTTTTTCCTACCTTAAAATGGTCTTATTTTTTCTTAATACCTTAAACGCATATATGGGCAGCATGTTGGTGGTAAGACTAGGGTGCTTAGAAATGACATGAAAACATCAATTACTGATTCATATTCCTGCTGCATTCCAAACACTCAGCCAACAGAAGAGCAATAGAAAAGGTCCAAATTAAGCAGTTTGGTGGTATGAAAATGAATCCGGAACTAAACCTCCTGGGTTCAAATCCATGCCCTACAATTTACTGGCTGTGACCCTGGCCAAGTTACTTTTTTGTGCCTCAGTTTTCTTATCTGTAAAATGGGTGTGATGACAATACCTATCTCAGAGCTACTGTGAAGTCAGGATATTTAAAGACTGGCAAATAATAAACAGTTTGTGTGAACTATTATTATTAAGAGAAGAGACAGCTAGGACAAGAAGCACAGAGAAAGGCTTCTCTCAAGAGGTGACTCACGTTTGGCCAGTTTGCTCAGTCTTAATAAGGATGTTAAGCAGGAGCCTCCAGATCCTCCAAAAGATCCATGGACACTCACCAGAGATGTGGCCAGGCTCATGCTAGGAGCAGAAAGAGCCTTCCCTTGGGTCTGATTTAAGTTCCCCCAGGGAACCAGTAATGAAAGACAAAGGACAGTGGAGAGAGCCATAGGCCCTCCTGATGTGGAACCCGTGGCAGTTTCCCTTTTCTTCTCTACCTCACTCTTTAGGTGGCATGGTACCAAACCATATGTTCTATTTTTCATTAGTGGTTTTTCAAAAAGCTGTACACATCCAACAGAAGGTTACTACAGTTATTATTATCATCCAGTATCCCAGAGGTTCTAAAATGCCTTTCGTCTTTCCCAGAACCTCCTCCTTCCTACTCAGGACTAACTACAAAATTGTTTTTTTCTAGAACTGAGCAATTTCCCACATTTCAAGCAGCCGGTCGTTTTATTCAATAACCGCATTCTTACGCAGTGCTCCACAAAAAGCCTAGGGGTAAAGGAGAGGGGATGATTAACTTAGGGATTTGAGCTCCAGATGATTTAGAGGCTCTGAACAGTACGGGGAACTGAGTGCGGCTGCAAGGCTGGTCTCAGGATGAGGATATTCTGGTCGTGGGCGACTAATTAATTGTTGAATAAAACCAATAAAAATACTGTTTTAGGGACTGGGGAGAGTTGCCTTCCAGATCCAATCAGGAATGAGTCCATACAAATACACATCACAGCCCTGAACTAGAGGCCAGAACACTGGGATGGCGGAAAGGAGGGGCTGGGCTTCCCAGCAGGAGGAAAAAGAGGCCAGTGGGGTGGCAGGGCTGACAGCAGCGACAGGTAAGGTTCCAGGGGCCCAGCTCACCTTTCACCAACCAGGTGGCAGTGGCAGCTGAAACAGAAGCTTTTGCGTTCCCCACCCCTATGCCCAGCAAGACTGCATGGGTGGCCAGGGAGCCTGAGAGGCTGGAAGCAAAGGCCTGGAGAAGAAAAAGGGTGGGGTGAGTGGGCGCCTGAGTGGCTCAGTTGGTTAAGAGACTGCCTTCAGCTCAGGTCGTGATCCTGGAGTCCCGGGATCGAGTCCCACATCGGGCTCCGCGCTCAGTGGGGAGTCTGCTTCTCCCTCTGACCCTCTCCCCTCTCATGCTCTCACTCTCTCTCTCAAATAAATAAATAAAATCTTAAAAAAAAAAAAAAAAAGGTGGGGTGAGGAGTGTGCGCAGGGGCACGGAGGTCTAAGTTCTTTTTTTTTTTTTCTTTAAAATTTTTTTAATTTATTTGCGAGAGAGAATGAGAGACAGAGAGCATGAGAGGGAGGAGGGTCAGAGGGAGAAGCAGACTCCCCGCTGAGCAGGGAGCCCGATGTGGGACTCGATCCCGGGACTCCAGGATCATGACCTGAGCCGAAGGCAGTCGCTTAACCAACTGAGCCACCCGGGCGCCCCAGGTCTAAGTTCTATTATCAGCTCTCATAGATGTGTGACCTGAAACATGTCACAGCCCCGCTCTGGGCCTCAGTCTCCAACCTCTACACGGAGACGGGTGGCCCGCATCGTCTCCCTCACCCGTGGCTCCATGCTGCCCCCGACCCCGGTCGGCCAGGCTGACCTGCACGGAATCCCACAGCTGGTAGGGCAGGTAGTCCGGGCTGACGCTATCGGGGAAGCCCTGCGGCAGGAACACGGCCGTGAGCCCCGAGAGAGGCGGTGAAGCGGCCCCGGGAGTCCCCCCTGCGCCGCCGTCCCGTCCTCGGGGTCGTACTGTGAAGGGCCCAGACAACCCCCAGCGGCGCCACCCCCAAGCCTCCCACTGCAGGCTCCCATCGGCGGCGGCGAGGCAGCCCCGGGCCGCCCCGGAACCGAACTGCTCGGAGCACAGCTGGGCCGCAGGGCTGCCGCCGTCAGCCATGTCGGAACCCGTCCTGCGGGGCCTCTACACGCGACACGTGGCCGAACTACATTTCCGGCCCGGCTACGGCGGCTGTGGAGGTGCAATCTTTCTCTGCGAAGGGGCCGCCGGCCGCTGCGTCCTGCTCTGTCCCGCTGCGGATCCCACGCTTCCTCCCGGGACCTCTTGGCCCCGCTGCGGATGCCTCAGGGCTGCTCTCTGCCTTTGTGCTCTGCAGCGTTTTGTTGCCGGACCGCGGGAGCAATCGGAGCCCCTGAGGCCGCCAAGTCCTGGAGATAGCTGCGTTCCTGTAACCCGCAACCTTCAGCTGTGGGCGGAAGGGAAGAGGGCGTCCCCGGGGAACCGCTGTGTTTGAGACCCAGGACGGCCACAGGGTTTTTTGATTTTGGGCCAGTCAGTGTCCCTCCCTGGGCTTAGGTGCCTTCTTTGTTGTGAGAGCAGGGACTGTATAGTACTCCTTATTTTATGCCCGGGATCTAACACATAGTAGGTGCTGAAAAGATATTATGAACGGGGGCGCCTGGGTGGCTCAGTCGTTAAGCGGCTGCCTTCGGCTCAGGTCATGATCCCGGGGTCCTGGGATCGAGCCCCACATCAGGGCTTCCTGCTCAGCGGGAAGCCTGCTTCTCCCTCTCCCACTCCCCCTGTTGTGTTCCCGCTCTCGCTGTCTCTGTCTCTGTCAAATAAATAAATAAAATCTTAAAAAAAAAAAAATATGAATGAATGAATGAACAAACAAAGGAATGCATGATGAGAAGTTGGAGCAAATGATCCCCGAGGTCCTGTGCCTTACCCAAGACTGGAAGGGTAGTATTTCTTTTCTTTCTTTTTCTAAAATTTAAATTCAATTTAGTTAACATACACTGTATTAGTTTCAGAGGTAGAATTTAGTGACTCATCAGTTGCATATAACACCCAGTGCTCATCACATCAAGTGCCCTCCTTAATGCCCACCACCCAGTTACCCCTTCCCCTGACCCACCTCCCCTCCAGCAACCCTCAGTTTGTTTCCTAGGGTTAAGAGTCTCTTATGGTTTGCCTCCCTCTCTGTTTTCATCTTATTTTTCCTGGAAGAGTATTATTTCTGAAAGGATCCTTAGGACATCTGAAAAATGAGAAAATCAAGGGATTGCAGCTAATAGTCTCAGAAAATGAGAAATAGAGAAGTTCTTGTGTGTTTATTGGTGGAAAGGGTCCATGAAATTGGGGTGAGAGTCTAAAGACAGAGTGTTTCTCTCTCTCCTAGCTCATCTCTTTTTCTCTTTCCCTCTCTCCCTTTCTCCTTCCATCTTGTGTAATGTACTGGTTCCAAAGTAGAAATTTGCCAAAAGTGCCCTCTTTTTTATCAGAAAATAAAACATCCTGGTTTCTTAGGCTGGCTTTCTTGGACTCCCACAGTCCGACTCCCTGGTTTAAACTTCTGATTCTCCTGAACTATCACCTTCTTCTTGGACATCAGCCTGGAACACCCTTCTATCCAGCCTCACCTTATCTGAGACCTACACAGAGTCTCTCTAATGCTAAGATAGACCTGGGGCACTTCATTATTATTTTCTTAAGTTTTGAGTTTCGTGTTAGAGTGAAGAATTGAAGGGCTACAAATGTGTAATATTTTTATTTATTTATTATTTGTTTATTATTTATTTAAGTTTTTATTTAAATTCCAGTTAATTAACATAAAGTGTAATATTAGTTTCAGGTGTACAATTCAGTGATTCAACATTTCCATACAACAACACCCAGTGCCCATCACAACAAGTGCACTGCTTAATCCCCATCACCTACTTCACCCATCCCCCTACCCACCTCCCCTCTGGTAACCATCAGTTTGTTCTCCATAGTTCAGAGTCCGTTTCTTGGTTTGTCTCTCTCTGTCCTATTTTTTTCCCTATGCTCATTTGTTTTGTTTCTGAAATTCCGCATATGAGTGAAATCATATGGCATTTGTTTTTCTCTGACTGATTTATTTCGCTTAGCCTAATACTCTAGCTTCATCCATGTAGTTGCTGATGGCAAGATGCCATTCTTTCTAATGGCTGAGTAATATTCCATTGTGTGTGTTTTGTATATAATATATAAAAATTAATAAATATATATGTATATATCACATCTTTTTTTTTTTTAAAGATTTTATTTATTTATTTAAGACAGAGAGAATGAGAGAGAGAGAGCACATGAGAGGGGGGAGGGTCAGAGGGTGAAGCAGGCTCCCTGCGGAGCAGGGAGCCCGATGCGGGACTCGATCCAGGGACTCCAGGATCATGACCTGAGCCGAAGGCAGTCGCCCAACCAACTGAGCCACCCAGGCGCCCTATCACATCTTCTTTATCCATTCATCAGTCAATGGACACTTGGGCTGTTTCCATAATTTGGCTATTGTAGATAATGCTGCTATAAATATTGGGGTGCATGTATCTTTCAAGTTAGTATTTTTGTATTCTTTGGGTAAATACCAAGTAGTGCAATTGCTGGATCATGGGGTGGTTCTATTTATAACTTTTTGAGGAACCTTCATACTGACAAATGTGTAATATTTTAAATATTAGCTTCTGTGAATGCATTGAACTCTGAAGCCAACCTCTATGAATGAATTCCTTCAGATAGCCTTAGTTTGAATCCAGGTTCTGTTACTTAGTATCTGTGAGATCTTGGGCAACTTTCTTATCTTTCTGTTCTTCAGTTTCTTCATCTATAACATGGGAATAATACTAATATCTACCACAATAGGTTTGGATTGAGCATTAAATAAGTCACATGTGTAAAGCTTTTAAATTATGTTTGGCACACAGTACATGCTATTTAAATGTTGGCCATTATTTGGAGCTAATGTCAAGTATTCAAATATGGGTTTTTTTTCTCCATATGAGGCAAGTGGCCCTCATGACTAGCATCACCATATAACTCATTATCCAAATCAGAATTTTTGAGCATGTCATTAGAGGAGGCACTATTAACAGTTACACTGGGGAAACAGACTGGAGCTGTTCTGGGCATATTGGTATATATTGTCACACTAATTATGAACCTCTCAGCTTTACTGACCACCATTATCCACATTGATTTCTCCTGCTCAGAGACCATGGCAGCCCTTGTTCACTGTAGCACTTATTTAGCCCTTAGCATATGCTTTCTGGAGCCAGTTGGTATTTGCTTTTATTAGGTACCTATGTCCTGTCTTTCCAACTGAACTATAAGTGAGGACAAGGACTCGTCATACACTTCTTTGAGAAGTGTCCAGATCAATGGCTTGACAAAGAGAGGAGTGATGGTTCCCCTTTTCCTACCCCCAGGAAACCTCTTGGTAGTCTGCATTCAACAGAATGCCCAACATTGGGCAGAATAGTCCAAGCTGCTTGTCTCCTTGACTTTACTCTCATTGATCCCCACACTTCCACTACTGCTCTCTTACAGTCCACTCTCCATGAAGTTTAAAGCTCCTCTGTTTAAACTTTTCAGTGGCTTCCTATTACTTTTGTGGAAGAAGATTGCAACATTCTCCTCCAAACCCTTCAGTGGTTTTTCTTCACACTTGGAAATGAAACACAAACTTCTTGTCATGACCCACAAAGCTCTGTAGATTGGGTCTTGCCCTATCTCTCAGATGTTGCCCTTACCATTCATCCTCTTATTCCTCCCACTAGAACATAAGCTCCAGGAGGACAGGAACTTTGTCTTTGGCACTGAATATATTCCTAGTGCCCTGTTCCAGTGTTTGGTGCAAGGTAGGTGCCAAATATCAATTTGTGGAATGAATGAATTTATTTTCTCAATAGGACTTGTAAGGTAGTTATTTTTTTTTCCTTCTTTGCAAACAAGGAAACTGAAATTTATATATGGGAAGTGACTTCACCAACGTCACAGAGCTGAAAAGCGGCAAAAGCATTCATTTATTTACTCATTCAACAAATATTTAGTGAACAGCTGCTAGGCCTAGTTCTTCTAGGCTCTGAGGCAGGATTCAAATTTGAGGCTAATGATTTTAGAACTACACCATCTTCTTTCTATCTTTTAAATTTTGTATTCTTTGTAAGAATTATAAAAATAATAGAAGGATGCATTCTTTCTGTGAAATAATTCAAACAATAACATAGATAGGTAAGGTCAATTTCTTCCTTGACATTTATTCCTTTTTCCATTTCCCAGCAAATACTAATCAATCCCCACAAGTGAACATTGTTTACTATTCTAGACACACACACACACACACACACACACACACACACACAGAGAGAGAGAGAGAGAGAGAGAGAGAGTTTTATGTTTAATCCTTACTCCTATAGGGTAGTCTGCTCTGTGGTTCATTTAACATTATCTTAAAGATTTTTTAAATTTATTTGTCAGAGAGAGAGAGAGAGCACGAGCAGGGTAAGCAGCAGGCAGAGGGAGAAGCAGGCTCCCCACTGAGCAGGGAACCTGATGTGGGACTCGATCCCAGGACCCTGGGATCATGACCTGAGTCAAAGGCAGACACTTAACTGACTGAACCACCCAGACGTCCCTTTTTAACATTATCTTAGATATCTTTTCATATCAGCACATAAATATCTATCTCATTTATTTTAATAGCTGCATGTCATGCCATAGTATGAATATGCCATAATTTCTTTAATGACTCCTCATATTAATGAGCGTTTGGGTTTTTCTGCCTTTTCATTATTACAAATAATTTCATTATTATTATGGCAAATTCCTTGTACAGGCCTTTCTGTGCATTGAATTGAATAATTCTTTAAAATAGAGTTCAAAGCAGAATCATTGGATTGAAGCATATGCATATTTTAATTTGAACAAGTATTGTCAAATTATCCTTCTAAAAGTCTTTACCAATTTACACTCCTGCTAACAGTGCATGGAACTGCTTGTCATAATCAGGATATATATATTTCTGTTGTCCAAAAAATTTCCCTTGGGCAGCTTTGCATTTTAATCTCCACTCTTGTGTTTGGATCTGCTTTCTGTCACTATCGACTATTTTTGCCTATTCGAGAATTTCATAGAGAATTATATTGTATATAATATTTCATCTCTGGCTTCTCTTTTTTCAAAAAATTTTAATTGCAGTGTAGTTAATATACAGTGTTATATTAATTTTCAGGTGTACAAAATAATGATTCAACAATTCCATGTATTGCTCAGTGCTCATCAGGATAAATGTACTCTTAATCCCCTTCACCTGTTTCACCCATCTCCCCACCCACCTCCCCGCTTCATGTCTTTTTTATTCCCATTTCTTCCTCTTTATTGTATGTCTGACTTCTTTTGCTCAACATAATTATTCTGAGATTCATCCATGTTGTCATGAGGACCATTGGTTTGTTCCTTTTTATTGCTGAGTAGTATATAATTGTATGAATATACCCACAATCTGTATATCTATTCAGTGGTTATTGGACATTTGGGTTGTTCCCATTTTTTGGTTATTATGAATAAAGCTGCTGTGAACATTTGTAGTTGCATGTTAAATGTTTTTGTAGACATGTATGTTCATTTCTCATGAACTCTACCTAGGAGTGAAATTGATGGGTCCTGTGGTAAGTGTATGTTGAACTTTATAAGAAATTGTCAAATTGTTTTCCAAAGTGGTTGCACCATTTTACACTCCCATTAGCAATGTATCAGAATTCTATTCCTCCCATATCCTCACCAACACTTAATCTGCCTTTTTAAATTTTAGTCATTGCAGTGGCCATGTGGCGGTATCACCTTGTAGCTCTAATTTGTATTTCCCTGATAAGTAATAATGTTGAATGTCTTTGCATATGCTTATTGGCTATTTGTATATCTTCTTTGTGAAATGTTTATATTAGTCTTTTAGCAATTTAAAAGACTAGATTGTCTTATTATCAAAATATAAGAGTTTGTCATAAATTCTGTATACATGTTCCTTGTCAGGTTGTATTGCAATTTTTTCTCCTAGTGATAACAAATATTTTCTACCCTAGATAAATGAAAACATGTTCACACAAAAATCTGTACACAAATATTTATAGCAGCTCTATTCATGCTTGCCTCAAACTGCAAATAATCCAGATGTCCTTCAGTGGGTGAATGAATGAGCAAACCGTAGTGCATCCATGTGATGCATACTCAGCAATGAAAAGGAACAACTTACTGCTACTTGCAACAAATTGTATGAACTTTAAGGGCATTATTCTGAGTGAAAGAAACCACTCTCAAAGGTTATATACTGTATAATTCCATTATAGGACATCCTCAAAAACACTAAATTGTTGTGATGGAGAACAGATCAGTGGTTGGCAAGGTTTAGGTATGGGAGTGGGGGGTCACTACAAAGGGGTAGCATATAGGAGCTTTTTGGGGTGATAGAAATATTCTGTGTCCTAATTGTGGTAGTGGTTATATGAATCTATGTAATAAAATTCATAAATGTACACAAAGGGAAATCAATTTTGTTGTATGTTAATTAAGAACATGCTATAAACAAAAAAGCAAATCAACAAAGCCTTTATGAGTATGTAGGTGCCTATGAATGTTGGTTTTTGAATGGAGAAAGATGTGACAGGAAATAAATACATCTTTAATGCTGGTAACTTTGTTGGGGGAGGAAACAAAAATGACTTTTTCAGTGTACATTTTTGTATTGTTTTGAAACAATTGTTTCAAAGCACTTACTTCAGTTGGCATTTGGTGATTTCAAAATTTGAAAAAATCTACTAAAAATGGAAAACATTAGGAAAATATTTAAAAAGAAAAAAGTATTTCTGCTTTGTTGAATACCTGATGATATGGTAGAGGACAAGACAAATCTGTTTCCATTCTTTTTTAAAAAAGATTTATTTATTTATTTTAGAGAGAGAAAGAGAGAGTTCGAGTGGGGAGAGGGCAGAGGGAGAGGGAGAGAATCTTAAGCAGATTTCCCACTGAGCACAGAGCCCAATGGGGGGGGGGGTCCATCTCACAACCCTGAGATCATGACCTGAGCTGAAACTGAGAGTTGGACACTCAGCCAACTGAGCCACCCAGGCGCCCCAAATGTGTCTCCATTCTTACAGAGCACAGCCTGGTAGAGTTCCGTTTCCCACATCTTACAGGTGTCTCATCCACAAAATGTGGCTTCTATTAGTCTCTGCCCAGTTGGATTTTTTTATAAGGATAAATACCTTAATACATGCTTAAAACAGTGCCTGACACAAATGATTAATGTAGCTGCTATAATGTATCATCTATGAATTGGAGAATAATTACCATATATAAATGGAATATTATTCAGCCATAATAGAGAATGAAATCTTGCCATTTGCAACGACATGGATGGAGCTAGAGAATATAAGTGGAACTAAGTGAAATAAGTCAGTCAGAGAAATACACTATATGATTTCACTCATATGAGGAATTTAGGAAACAAATGAGCAAGGGAAAGAGAGACAGAGATAGAGAGGGAGAGAGACCAGCCAAGAAACAGACTCTTAACTACTGAGAACAAACTGATGGTTACCAGAGGAGAAGTGGGTAGGGGGGATGGGTGAAACAGGTGATGGGGATTAAGGAGTGCACTTGTCCTAATGAGCACAGGGTGACATATGGAATTGTTGAATCACTATATTGTACACCTAAAACTAATAACACTGCATGTTAAGTACACCAGAGTTAAAATAAAATGAAAAAAGTGTCTGTCATGTCATGGGGAGTCAATTAATATTAGTTTTGTTGGCCTGAATTTTACTTTTGGAGAGTGAATACTGGGATGTGGGGCAGATGGCAAGGATCTGTCCTGGGTTTGGTTTTCTGGGTCTCCCCACTTATCTGTTTTTCTTGGCCTTGTTATCTTTTAACTTCAGGGAAACGTCTCCCTCCTTCCCATCCCCTGGTTGACCTATCACCCTCCTTCAGGACCTAGATGCAGGGCGTTTCCCTTTTAGGCTGATACTTGACTCCTTGCCTACATTTAGTTCAGAGAGGGACCCACATACCCTGGAAAGTGTGGGTGAGACATACATAGCACTGTTAGACCTGCAGGTGAGCCAACCTGGGAGAAATGTGATCTCAAGAGGGGCATGATTTGAAAGGTGTTGGAGAGGTGGTCCTGCAAGGCACCAGAGATCTTTAAGGGGAATGAGGGAATTGGGGGAAATACCCAAGAATGAGGAAAAAGGATACTTAAATTCTATCTCTTTCTCTAACTTAGGCAGATGGCTCTTCTTCAGGCCAATAAGGATCTCATTTCTACAGGAATGAAGGAATTTAGTGTTCTGCTGGATCAGCAGGTAAGCCCGGGCACTGTTTCAAAGGACAGGCCTAGACTCTTGGCAGGTGGGTGAGGGCAGAGAAGAGAGAATAATTTGGAGCTGGGAGAGCAGTGGTACAGTTGATGGAAACAATTAGAGACAGGGGATACAAATCAGAGAAAGGAGGATGTTGGAGTTTGTGAATTATTCCTGAATTACACTGCTGACCACATTCTCCCTTGCTACCCCCTCACCCTACAGGTCTTCCCTAATCCTCCCATCCCTGAAGAAGCCATGGTGACTATGGTGGATGACTGGGTGGACTTCTACATCAACTATTACAGGAAGCGGATGGTGGGGGAGCAGCAAGAGCAGGAGAGGGCTCTACAGGAACTTCAGCAAGAGCTAACTATTCTGTCCGCCCCTTTCCTGGCCAAGTATAAGGCATTCCTGAAGACCTTTTGAGCACCTAAATCACCCACAGCCTTTCTCCTAGCCCAAATACCCAGGCCTGCATTAAATCCTGCCTCTGTGTTATTCAAGTGCTCAGGCTCTGCTCCTTCATGGTATTACTCTACCCTGACACCTCAATAAAGACCAAATTGGTTTGCTGGTCTTCCTGGCTCTTCTGTTTTTTTTTTTCAGTTGTTGGTCCCTGACTTGCGGAGGCATTTGGTTCCCTTTCCTTTAACTCTGCTTCCTAGATACGATCTTGGATATTTAATTTCTTTAGAGCAGAGGTTAGCAGCCTTAGGTAACCACTGGGCAGTATTAAAATAGCCTGAAGGAGAGGCCAGGCAGGCAGAGACTAAAGAGAAAGTGCTGGGGGAGGGGTCGTGAAAAAAAAAAGAAAAAAAAAAAGCTCTCCAGAAATTGTGGCCCTGTGGCATTCTTGTCTAGAAGAAAGTTGTTGAAGACTCCCAGTCTTGTTCATCCTATGCTAGGTGGAATCAAGAGGCCACCCACCTCAATTTTCCAATTCCTTTCCCTTAGCCCCAGCTTGAACAAAATTCTAGGAACTAATGACTCTAATACCAGAGAATACCTCCCTGGAGCATCGTTGTGATTTAGAATTGGAAAGGATCCTGGGAACCATTCAATACATCCCTTAGTTTTCAGGTAGGAAAACCTTTGGCTCTATAATCCCTCAGCCTCAGATCCCAGGTTTGGGAAGCAAGATTTCTGCCTGCCTCTGAGGCCCCAACCATTTCCTGACATTCCCTGGCCTAGACTTCTTTTCTCTTCAACCTCTAAACCTTGTAAACCTATTCATTGCAGGGTGGAATCACGGTGGGGTCAGGCTCACAAGTGTTTAAAAAAATGAAATGAAGGTGTTAGAAAGAGGAATATCCCACAAGGTTTGTGACATCTGCGGAAAGCATCAGAGGTGCCCAGCACCAGTGAGCAGGGGAGGAGGGATAGAGGTGGGGAAGGGGCAGGAAGTGCTGGTCTAGGGGCGAGGCATGGGAATCAGAGGCTGCCCAAAGCCTGGGCTGGCAGGAGGGAGCAAGGAGCTCTCCCTGTCATTTCCTGTTTTCTCTTTAGCCAGAAAGGTTTGGTGGTGAGAGGGGTTGTTTTCTCATTCCAACCTTCAGCAAGTCTTCCCTTCAGATCCTACCTCTGATTTTGGTTTGGTTTGGGGGCCTCGTTAGTCTAGTTCAGGTGATGTGGGAAACAAAGGCAGAAGAAAAGTTATTAAATTAAATTTTCTTACTACCTACAGCCCATTGACGAGTCCTTAAAACAGGCAGAGTGGCATTCCTCTAGGGACTCAACGGCCTCCATGTTGACACTTTGCTAAGGGCAAAAGGCAATCCTCGCCGGATCTGCCCACCCTGCCCCCCATCCTGTAAGTCTACTTTAACATATAAAAATTCCTTTAGAAATTTCCTTTATCTCTAAACCCCCCAAGATATGTGTTGGCAATCATCCCCCAAGCACATGGCCTACCAATATACATCTGAAGGGTCTCATGACTAAGGTTTTATTAGCTGGTAATAAATGATCTTTTCCCAACAATAGCTAGACCCCTCAAAGTCCTAGAAATCTTGCTTCCAAAGTTCCTTAGAGACTTATCCTATCCCCAGCCCCCTCCCAACTTGAAAGTATATAATGAGCCACTTCTGACCCCATTGCAGCTCTTTCCGACTACGAGTCCTATCCTCATGCTTTAATAAAATCACCTTTTTGCACCAAAGACATCTCAAGAATTCTTTCTTGGCCATCAGCTTTGAACCCTAATGTTGTCTTTCCTACATCACAGGGTCCAAAGGGAACAAGCCCAGTGCCCCCAGCCATCATTCCAAACTTAGGGTGTGAGGATGTCAGGACCCATCAAGAGAGTTGCAGCCTTCCTGGGAATCAGGCAGTGAGCACCTTTGAGGTGTGGTTGGTGGTCCAGGTAGAGGCCAGGGCCTTCCCACTGTGCCTCTCAGGAAATTTCAGCCTGTTAATGGGATCCAGGGTCTGCTCAGATGGGACAGTGGTCATAGCATTACTTTTGCAGAAAGACCTGCACTACTGTGCATAAGTGGAGGAGACAGACTGAGGAGCCATATGAAAAAAAGTATTAGATTTAGTCTGTTGCTGTATGAAGGTGAAAAGAATGGTCAGAAGCCATTTTGGCTCAATTAATGATGATAAATTTTCCATAAATTTGAAACTATCTAACCTTGGGAGTTGCTAGCTAGCCATTTCTCAAATGCTCAAAGGAAGATGATCATTTATCAGGTATGTTGTAGTGGAATGGGAAGTTCAACGTCTAAATTCTATTCCAATCATTCCATAAGCTTGAAATTTAGAAGTTGCAAGACTTTTTTTTTTTTTTTTAAGGACAGAAACCTGTTAAAACTGTACTACATGTTCTTGCATTACTATTTTTTTTAAGATTTTATTTATTTATTTGACAGAGAGAGACAGCACAAGCAGGGGGAGTGGTAGGCAGAGGGAGAGGGAGAAGCAGGCTCCCTGCAAAGCAGGGGGAGCCCAATGTGGGACTCAATCCCAGGACCCCAGGATCATGACATGAGTTGAAGGCAGTCGCTTAACCAACTGAGCCACCCAGGCTCCTTGTTCTTGCATTCCTATCACCCAAGCACTGGTTGTAAATCTACAAAGGCATAAAATTTGGAATATTTTGACTTCAGAGGTGTGAATCATCAGGATCTGATGGTACATAAAAATACAATTAAAATTACTGTGCCAGTGAGTACCCCAAATCCATTACTATTCCTGCAGAAAAATAAACCAAAATTAGCAGGAAGAATAATGTTTCTATTGTTCTGACAGCAGTACCTGAATTAATGCTGGAAGTAAGATTGTAAACAGAAGAATGAAATATTACAGCAATAACCCTACTCTTATCCTGACCCTAACATTGACGACCCTAGGGCTGACTCTGAATTTTAACCTCACATTTAATCTCACCCTGACCCTGACACCCAGTCCTACTTGACCTTGATTCTGACAATGACAGACACCCTCACTCTCCCAAATTGTCCCTGACCCTCATGCTGACCTCTCTCATTTTCTTTTTTCCTTTTTCCTTTTTTTTTTTAAAGATTTTATTTATTTATTTGAGAGAGAGAGAGAGAGCACGCACAAGGAGGCAGAGCAGCAGGCAGAGGGAGAGGAAGAGGGAGAAGCAGGCTCCCCACTGAGCGAGAGCCGGATGTAGGGCTCCATCCCAGGACCCTGCCCTCACATTGATCCTGATGTCTAACTAGACCCTGAACCTTACCTGACCTTATTTTTCACCCTGATTCTGACCCTGACTCTCAACCTGGATCTTGTTTTGATCCTTACCCTGAAATTGACCTTCACTATGACCTTACCCTAACCATGACATGACTCTTAACTCTCAACATGTTGCTGACTCTGTGACCGTGACCACGACGCTCATAGACCCTTACTAAGGCTCTGGCATTCATGCTGACTTTGATTCTGAACCCAACACTTAACTTGATCTTCACCCTGATCCTGATCATCAACCTGACACTAATGTGCTGACTTTGATCCTGAAGCTGATCCTGACACTACTACCACCAAGACCCTGACACTGACCTTAACTATCAAAATTTCCTGATGTTGACTTTCACCCTGACACTGACCCTATCCCTCAACCTGATCCTTACCCTTACCTGAACCTGCCTCTCACCAAGACCCTGACTATGAACATGAAACAGACTCAACCCCACTATATCCCTATTCTCAATCCTGACCATGACATTCATCCTCTGCCTGATCCTATCACCAAGAATCATGTTTATACTGACCCTCACCCAAGCCCTGACTTCAATCCTAAAGTTTATCTGTCTCAGACCCTCACCTTTAACTTCACTGTACACCTGATCCATTTTCTTCAATTTCACCATACACCTGACTTTTATTAGACCTTCAACCTAAATCTAAGCCAATACTGATATTCAAATTTACTCTTGAGACCTTCACACTCACCCTAATACTGACCCTCAAGCTGATCATTACTCTGAACCTCATACTCAACCTGACCAACTTGATCCTGACCCTGAATTGGATTCTGAATCTAACCCTCACTCTGTCCTTGAACTTCATCTTCACCCTATCCGTGACCATAATCTTCAACTGATTTTGACCCAGACTTGATCCCAACACTGACTCTATATTCTCCACCCCTCAAAATTTAAACTGAATTTGGTCTTTGACCTGAACTTAATGCTGACCCTGATTCTGATTACTCTGACCCTGGACTGATATCCTGACCTAGGCAATAACTCTGAAGTTGACTTTTACTCTGACATACATAATCACCATGACCCTAAACCTTACTTTGATTCATGCCTGACCCTGTGTTGACTTAGATTCTGACCCTTAACCTCATACACTACATGACTCTGATCCTCACCCTGACCCTCAACTGCTTCCTCAAACTGACTGTGACTCTAACATTGACTTGATATTCAACCTAACACTGACTGTGCTAGTGACTTTCTTATGATCCTTACCATACTCTGATGCTGATCCTATGGTGACCCTCACCATGTCCCTGAATTTCACACTGACACTGAACCTCTATGTCACTCTTACCCTTACTGGATGCTCACACTGACCTCAACTTTCACACTTTTCATCACCATGACCCTGACCTTGACCCTCAGTTTGATCTAGATACTGATCATGACCATGATTCTGACTCTGAGGTATATACTCACTGTCACCTTGACTCTGACTCTCATTCTGACACTATCTCTATTGTATACCTAAACCTTACCCTGATGCTCTCTCTCACCTTGTGTCTGATCATGACATTCACCCTGACTCTGATCCTAATTCTCATTTAGACACTCTGTGTCATGTTCATCATGACCCTCACTTTCACCTTTACTTTCAATTTCATCCATATTCTGATCCTGAAGCTAACCCTACACCAGCATTCAATTTGACCCTCCACCCTGCCCCTGAATTTAACCTCACCATGACCATAAACTTGACCCTTACCTGACCCTGACTCTGATGCTCACACTCTACTTACCCTGACTTGACCATGACTTTCTCCCTGACCCTGACCTCACCCTGACTCTACAATGACCCTTACACATATCTTCATTATGTCCGAGAAAGAGCCTTGAATTTGAAACTTATGCTGAACCTGAACCAGACTATCAGCCTGACCGTGACACTAACCCTTCCTCACCCTGACCTAGGTTGGCACTGCACTCTGATTCTGATGTTGAAACTGACCCTGACTCTCAACCTGAGCATGACTCTCAATATTTGCCTCATATTCCTGACTTTTCATCTTCACTCTGACACTCACAGTGACTCTCAATCTGACCTTGAGCATGACACTTACCTTGAACATGACCCTTACCTTGAGCATGACCCAGCAATTTGTTTTGGCCCTCACCCTGAACTTGACACTGATCTTCACCCTTAAACTTACCTGATTACCTGACCTTTCTCTTGACATTGAACCTGATCTCATACTCTGAATCATACCTTGATTCTTACTCTAGAAATAACTTTGTTTCTAAACCTTACCATATTCCTGAACCTGACCCTAATGTGATCCTCACCCTCATACTTACCTTTATCTTGCACTCTGAACTTCACCTAATCTGTCAACCTAACTAAAACCTCATTTTGACACTCAGATGACCGGATCTCACTACGTCCATGAACATAACTCTGACCCTAATCATTAACTTCATCCTCACTAAGATATTGCAGTTCACGTTGACCATTACCCTGACTCTGACTCTGATCCTAACTATGAACTTTAGCTTCATTTTATCCATAATTTAAACCTGACCTTCACCCTCACTCTCACCCTGACACCATTCTGACCCTCATCATGAACCTGACCTTGACCTGACACTTACCCTCACTCAATTCTGACACTAACTTCACCCAGAAGCCACTGACTCTGCCAATGACCATATCTCTGATGCTGATTCTTACCCTGATTGGACCCCAGTGCTCACCCTGATACCAACTCACATTCTCATCCACACTAATATAGGAGGCCTTCACATTGACCGTGATCCTGACTGTGACTCTCACATTGACCCTTATGATGACAATATATCAGAATCTGACCCCGATCCTTCTTCTGACCCTCCTCCTTACCCTAACCTTTACTTGACACTCACTCTGTCCCTCATACTCTTCCATACCCTTACCATGATTAAAATGCTGATCCTTATTGTGATCATCACCCAGACTCTGATCCTGAAGCTCATCCTGACAGTGATTCTAATTCTCATCTTCACCCTTATCTTGAAATTTTACCTCACACTGACCCTGACAATGACCACCATCCTGACCTTGATTATCACTCCACCTTGATTCTGACCATAACAAACATGCTGACTCTGAAATTTGGTCCTCACATAAATACTATCTGATTCTTGTCTTCACCTTGAAGCTTCAAGGTGACCTTCAACCAGACCAGGACCTTGACCATCACCCTGACCCTGACTCTTACTCTGATCTCTCAGTCTGATTATCATCTTCATACTTAACTTGTCCTTGACCTACCTTCACCCGGATTTTAACTCTGACCTTTACCCCAAATTTTATACTCACCATGACCTTTACCCTGATTGGGACTTTGACTCTGACTCTTACCCTGAACCTGACCTACATTCAGCTCTTATCCTTACCTATGCTGACCCTGATTATTTAAACCTTATTCTGAACCTGACTTTTGCCCTGGTGCTACACTTACTCTTACCTTTGCCCTCACCATGACCTTCAACCTGATCATTACCATAAGAACCTTGCCCTGAACCTAATCCTTGCCATCCCTGACACTTTGTATTAATCATGTTTTACAATTTTCTGTACTTTATGATACTTTGAATTGGAGTTTTGCTGACCTGAGAGAGACTGCCCTTCCCTGGACTAGCTAACTCCTACAGATAGCAAATGACTTCCATTGTAGCATGCTTTTCATATGCAAACCAACCAATCCAAAGTCCATGCCTCCCAACTACCTCCTTTACTGGGTTTTCACAAGGCTGTTAGATTCTTGCCCAGTATTCCTCTGCCTTAATCATCCCAGCGCCAGGTACCAGACAACCTGGGACAGCCCTTATGCCTCAGAACCCACTGGAATTATTCAAACTAGCTAATGCTTAGCTTGTTTACCCTATCTGGCCCATTCCTTTCTATGAAAACTGTAATAAAGCCTATGCTTTGCCTTCACTCTTTCTGTTTCCTGACTAACCCCAGTGCTTCCCCATGTGGCTCTGTGTGACATGCCATGCCCTTTCCTCTTGGGAGCTGCAAGTAACAAAATATCTTTTTTTTTTAAAGATTTTATTTATTTATTTGACAGAGAGAGAGAAGCAGACTCCCTGCTAAGCAGGAAGCCTGATGCGGAGCTCAATCCCAGGACCCTGAGATCATGACCTGAGCCAAAGGCAGACGCTTAACCAACTGATCCACCCAGGCAACCCAGCAAAATATTTTTTAATGGTAATCATATCTTGATTTATTGGCCTCACCTTACTTGAATAATAATAAAACCTACATTAAAAAACACTCTCATCCTCACCCTCTCTATTACCATCTACCAAAACTGACTCTGATGTAACCTGACACTAACTCTGACCTCCTCTCTCCCTTGAGCCTTACCTGAAATTGACCCTCAACTTGACCTTGACCCTACCCTGAACCTGACTCTGATCATCACCCTACACTAAAACAACCTGACTGTGACTCTGATTCTGAAGCATAGGGGATTTCTTTGGGTGGTGGAACTATTCTGTATGATACTGTTATGGTGGATACATGGCATTATGAATTTTTCAAAATCCATAGAACTTTATGACACAAAGAATGTACTGTAATGTATGTAAATTTAAAGAAAAATTAGTTAGATAAGTCTAAAGAATTGCAGGAAAGAATACAGAACATGACAAGAGAATCCAAATGTATTACAAATGTACAAGACAGCCTCACTAAGGGGATGGGGGAATAAAAGGTGTTAACCTAAGTGACTTTGGACATGATAGAGTTGACAAAATTATTTCCCACAGAAATGCCTGTTAATAATTCTGATACTGTTATATATGCACATTGGAATTAAACAAACACATAAATAGATGGTTGGAGTTTGGTTTTTCAATGTTAGAGTGGGAATTGAGAGACAGTCAAGGGGGAAAGTTAAGAATTACCCATGTGGTAATGGATTAGAGTTAGAAGTAGTGTGAACAGACTTGTAGGAGTGAAGTCATCATTATGGCAGTGTAAGGTGTTCTTCTTTTCTCTCCGCCCTTTAAAAATAACCAATGACATTCATAATTGAACAAATGTGCCACTGCGCATTACATCAAAGAATCCAAGAGGTTTCTAGCCCACCTCTCCATCTGAAAATAAAGAGAATCTCGGTAAAGCCTGCAGAACCAAAGGAGTCAGCAAACCTGCTCCACCCCCACTCACCACAATTGGGGGAAAAAGAACCTGGAGATTGCAAAAATGGGAGATACCCACAAACAAGAGAAAATTTGTGGAAGTTCAGCCTGCCTAAGGGGTATTTCCATTATGCCATTGGAGCAGGATAAGGACAAGTGTGGACACAGATGAGAGAGAGGAACTCGCCAAGGGGGCACCTCTCCCAGGGCAACACTACAGGGGTGGACTTTTGGCAAGAGCAGCTGCCACTTCTCTGGCAGCAGAGGTGGAAAGTGGTGACCTGTCTCACAGAGTAGGTGGAAAGTGAAAGTGGTGAGTGACTGCTTGGCTATCCTAGTTGTGCAGGTTGCTCCTGGAGAAATCCATTTCTTTCCAGCAGCACCTGGATTTCTGAGGACCACTATGGGAAAGAAGGAAAAAGGGAATAAAGCAGATAAGTATATCAAAGGGCATTGAAGAAACATTTCCTGCCATCTACTTCAGGACTTCAGTGAGACGTCCACTCAAACCTTTGGTAGTACCCCACTCAAGGGTACCCTCACCAGCTGTGGGCACTCCTAAAGCACTATGTGCTAAACCCACAACTCCCCCCACTCTGCTGTCAGCTCCTTGTGTGCTTGCAAGTATATCTGCCAGAGTAAACTCCAGAAGACACAGAAGGTGCTCAGATAATAGGCCAAGAAATGTGAGCAAGAGAGAAATCATAAACTTGAGCTATAACACCACCTTCTGGAATACAAAAGAAAGGTTTCTAATGGTCAGCTTGTTGAATTGTAAGAACCAAAGAAGACATAAAAGCTTAGTTAAGGAAGGGTCTGCTACTTCAAATGTGAAAGCAGAAGTTCATTCCTACAAACACTATGGAAAATAAAGGAAATATACTATCACCAAAAGAAAATAATAATTATCCAGTGATTAAATGTAAAGGTATGGTATATTGCAATCTATCTGATAAAGAATTCAAAATAGCTGTTAGGAAGAAATTTGGTGAGCTACAAGAACACTCAGAAAGATAATTCAATGAACATAAAGAATAAAATCAATGAACATAAGGAGTTCTTTACCAAGGAGATTGGAATTATAAAAAGAAACTAAACAAATTCTGGAGCTGAGAAATTCAATGAAAAAAATGTAAAAATGCAATAGAGAGCACCAGTAACAGGACAGACCAGATGGAAAAAATAAGTGACTTGGATGATAGGAATTGAGAAATAATTCAGTTAGAAAAGGAGAGAGAACTAATATTTTTAAAAAGTGAAGAAACACTATGATAGTTATCTGATTCAATCAGAAAGGTAAATATAAGAATAATTGATGTGCCAGAAGGAGAAGAGAGGGAGAGGAGTTTATTTAAAGAAATAAAAGCTGAAAACTTCCAAAAACTTGGACATACAAGTCCGTGAAGCTAATAGAACACCTATTATCTCAGTGCAAAAAGACCTTTTCCAAGATACATTAAAATGAAACTGCTAGGGAGAGAAGAAAAGATGGCGTAGGAGTAGGGGACCCTATTTCAACTGGTCCTTGGAATTGAGCTGGATATCTACCAGACCACTCTGAGCACCCACGAAATCAGCCTGAGATGTAAGAAGATCTGGATCTCTACAAACAGAATATCGCGGGCGGTTGGTTTCAAAGTACGAAGCAGGGAGCTGTGATTCCGAGGGCAGATATTGGAGGATAACGGCAGTGGGAGGGAGCCTGGCCGTGGGGATCCTACACCACCGGAGAGTGATAGCCTCGCACGCTGGGTACCGGGTACAGACTCGCAGACCACTAACGGTGGGGAAAGGACTTTAGGGCAGCCCCCGGGGTGGAAACTGGAGTGGTGGGGTTGCACGTGGGAACTGGGAGTGGCTGGCAGTTTTAGAAGCACAAAGGGCAGAGACGTGCCCCGACCTGGAGGCAGGACTGGGAGCACTGCAGAGGGGCGCACAACCCAGGACACTGCAGTTTATAGCAGCACGGACAGAAACGGAGACAGTGTGGCCTGGAGAGCTCACTGAGGAACAGACTGTGGTCTCTCTGCTCTGAGGCAGAGGGTTGGAAATGGTCTCTTCTGCTCTGACTCGAGGAAGAGAGGCGGAAAGCCACCAGAGAAAGCCACCAGAGAACAAAAGCCCCAAAAAACTGATTCCCACTGAGCCCATCCTCCACCCCAGGGTGCAGGGCAACTCTGCCCAAACAGGGTTGCCTGAGTGACAGCACAGCAGGCCGCTTCCCCAGAAGACAGGCTGAGAAAACAAGAGGCCGGCAACCCTAAGGTCCCTAGAAAACAGGTGCATCTTGCTTGGGTTCTGGTCAATAATTTGGACTCTACATATTCCCTCAACCACCCATGAACAGAATGACTAGGAGGAGGAACCCCCAAAATAGAAAAGACTCAGAGATTATGACTTATGCCACAGATTTACAAATGGATGCAAATATAACCAAGATGTCGGAGATGGAATTCAGGCTAGCAATTGTGAAGACAATAGCTAGAATGGAGAAATCAATTAATGACAACATAGAGTCTCTAAGGGAAGAAATGAAAGCTGAATTGGCAGAACTTAAAAATGCTATCAATGAGATCCAATCCGATCTAGATAATCTAACAGCTAGGGTAACTGAGGCAGAAGAATGAATAATCGACCTGGAAGACAACATAATAGATAAAAAGGTAAAGAGGAGGCCAGGGAAAAACAACTCAGAGTCCATGAAAATAGAATCAGAGAAATAAGTGACACCATGAAGCGTTCCAATGTCAGAATAATTGGAATCCCAGAGGGAGTGGAGAGAGAGAGAGGACTAGAAGATGTATTTGAGCACATTGTAGCTGAGAACTTCCCTAATCTGGGGAATGAAACAAACATTCGCATCCTAGAGGCAGAGAGGACCCCTCCCAAGATCAAGGAAAACAGGCCAACACCTTGGCTTGTAATAGTAAAACTCACAAATCTTAGAACCAAGGAAACCATCTTAAGGGCAGTTAGGGAGAAGAGATTCCTTATGTACAGAGGGAGGAACATCAGAATAACGTCAGACCTATCCACAGAGACCTGGCAAGCCAGAAAGGCCTGGCAAGACATATTCAGGGTACTAAATGAGAAGAACATGCAGCCAAGAATACTTTATCTGGCAAGGCTGTCATTTAGAATGGATGGAGAGATGCAGGGCTTCCAAGAACAGCAGAAACTGAAAGAATATGTGACCACTAAGCTGGCCCTGCAAGAAATATTAAGGGGGGTTCTATAAAAGGAGAAAGACCCCAAGAGTGATATATAACAGAAATTTACAGGGACAATCTATAAAAACAAGGTCTTCACAGGCAACATGATGACAATTAATTCAAAGCTTTCAATAATCACTCTCAATGTGAACGGCCTAAATGCTCCCATAAAATGGCACAGGCTTGCAGATTGGATAAAAAGACAGGACCCATCCAATGCTGCCTACAAGAGACTCATTTTGAACCTAAAGATACATCCAGACTGAAAGTGAAGGGATGGAGATCCATCTTCCATGCCAGTGGACCTCAAAAGAAAGCTGGGGTAGCAATTCTTATATCAGACAAATTAGATTTTAAACTAAAGTATGTAGTTAGAGACACAGGAGGACACTATATCATTCTTAAAGGGTCTAGCCAACAAGAAGATCTAAGAATTGTAAATATCTATGCCCCCAACATGGGAGCAGCCATCTACATAAGCCAACTGTTAACCAAAATAAAGAGTCACATCGATAACAATACATTAACTGTAGGAGACCTCAGTACTCCACTCTCAGCAATGGACAGATCATCTAAGCAGAAAATCAACAAGGAAACAAGAGCTTTGAATGATACACTGGACCAGATGGACCTCATAGATATATACAGAACATTCCACCCTAAAACAATAGAATACTCATTCTTCTCGAGTGCACATGGAACTTTCTCCAGAATAGACCACATACTGGGTCACAAGTCAGGTCTCAACTGATACCAAAAGATTGAGATTATTCCCTGCATATTCTCAGACCACAATGCTTTAAAACTGGAACTCAATCACAAGAAAAAATTTGGCAGAAATTCAAACACTTGGAAGCTAAAGAGCACTCTGCTCAGGAATGTTTGGGCCAACCAGGAAATCAAGAAGAACTTAAACAATTCATGGAAATCAATGAGAACAAAAACACATTGGTCCAAAACCTATGGGATACTGCAAAGGCAGTCCTAAGGGGGAAATACATAGTCATCCAAGCCTCACTCAAAAAAATAAAAAAATCCCGAATTCACCAACTAACCTACATCTTAAAAAACTAGAGAAAAAGCAACAAACAATGCCTAAGCCATGCATTAGAAGAGAAATAATTAAGATTAGAGCAAAGATCAATGAATTAGAAACCAGAAACACAGTAGATCAGATCAACAAAACTAGAAGTTGGTTCTTTGAAAGAATTAATAAGATCGATAAACCACTGGCCAGACTTATCCAAAAGAAAAGAGAAAGGACCCAAATTAATAAAATTATGAATGAAAGGGGAGAGATCATGACTAACACCAAGGAAATAGAAACAATTATTAGAAATTATTATCAACAACTATATGCCAATAAACTGAGCAATCTGGATGAAATGGATGCCTTCCTGGAAACCTATAAGCTGCCAAGACTGAAACAGGAAGAAATTGTCAACCTGAAGAGGCCAATAACCAGTAATGAGATTGAAGCAGTGATCAAAAACCTCCCAAAAACCAAGAGTCCAGGGCCTGATGGATTCCCTGGAGAATTCTACCAAACATTCAAAGAAGAAATAATACCTATTCTACTGAAGCTGTTTCAAAAAATAGAAACAGAAGGAAAGCTTCCATACTCATTCTGTGAGGCCAGCATTACCTTAATCTCCAAACCAGGCAAAGACCCCATCAAAAAGGAGAATTTCAGACCAATATCTCTAATGAATATGGATTCCAAAATTCTCAACGAAATCCTAGCTAATAGGATCCAACAATACATTAAAAGGATCATCTACCACAACCAAGTGGGATTTATGCCCAGGATGCAAGGGTAGTTCAACATTTGCAAATCAATCAATGTAATCGATCACATTATTAAGAGGAGGGAAAAGAACCATATGGTCCTCTCAATTGATGCAGAAAAAGCATTTGACAAAATACAACATCCTTTCCTGATTAAAACTCTTTAGAGTATAGGGATAGAGGGAACATTCCTCAAGTTCATGAAATCCATCTATGAAAAACCCACAGCAAATATCATCCTCAATGGAGAAAAGCTGAGAGCCTTTCCCTTAAGATCAAGAACACGTCAAGGATGCCCACTCTCGCCACTATTGTTCAACATAGGACTAGAAGTCCTAGCAACAGCAATCAGACAACAAAAAGAAATAAAAGGTATTCAAATCGGCAAAGAAGAAGTCAAACTCTCTCTTTTCGCAGATGACATGATACTTTATCTGGAAAACCCAAAAGATTCCACCCCCAAATTACTAGAACTCATACAGCAATTCAGTAATGTGGCAGGATACAAAATCAATGCACAGAAATCAGTTCCTTTCTTATACACTAACAACGCAACTGTAGAAAGAGAAATTAGAGAAATGATTCCATTTACAATAGCACCAAAAACCATAAGATACCTTGGAATAAACCTAACCAAAGAGGTAAAGGATCGATACTCTAGGAACTACAGAACACTCATGAAAGAAACTGAAGAAGACACAAAAAGATGGAAAAACATTCCATGCTCATGGATCGGAAGAATAAACATTGTTAAAATGTCTCTGCTACCCAGAGCAATCTATACCTTCAATGCCATCCCGATCAAAATTCCAATGCCATTTTTCAAAGTGCTGGAACAAACAATCCTAAAATTTGTATGGAATCAGAAAAGACCCCAAATCGCCAAGGAAATGTTGAAAAAGAAAAACAAAGCTGGGGGCATCAGTTGCCCGATTTCAAGGTATATTACAAAGCTGTGATCACCAAGACAGCATGGTACTGGCACGAAAACAGACATATAGACCAATGGAACAGAATAGAGAACCCAGATAGGGACCCTCAACTCTATGGTCAAATAATCTTCGACAAAGCAGGAAAAAACATGCAATGGAAAAAAGACAGTCTCTTCAATAAATGGTGCTGGGAAAATTGGACAGCCATATGCAGAAGAATGAAACTCGACCATTCTCTAACACCATTCACAAAGATAAACTCAAAGTGGATGAAAGACCTCAATGTGAGACAGGAATCCATCAAAATCCTAGAGGAGAACATAGGCAGTAACCTCTCTGACATCGCCCACAGCAACTTCTTTCAAGATACATCTCCAAAAGCTAGTGAAACAAAAGCAAAAATGAACTTTTGGGACTTCATCAAGATAAAAAGCTTCTGCACAGCAAAGGAAACAGTCAACAAAACAAAGAGGCAACCCACAGAATGGGAGAAGATATTTGCAAATGACACTACAGATAAAGGGCTGGTATCCAAGTTCTATAAAGAACTTCTCGAACTCAACACCCAAAAAACCAATAATCAAGTCAAAAAGTGGGCAGAAGATATGAAAAGACACTTCTCTGAAGAAGACATACAAATGGCTAACAGACACATGAAAAAATGTTCATCATCATTAGCCATCAGGGAAATCCAAATCAAAACCACATTGAGATACCACCTTACACCAGTTAGAATGGCAAAAATGGACAGGGAAAGAAACAACAAATGTTGGAGAGGTTGTGCAGAAAGGGGAACCCTCTTACACTGTTGGTGGGAATGCAAGTTGGTACAGCCACTTTGGAAAACAGTGTGGAGGTTCCTCAAAAAGTTAAAAATAGAGCTACCCTATGACCCAGCAATTGCATTCCTGGGTATTTACCCCAAAGACACAGATGTAGTGAAAAGAAGGGCCATATGCACCCCAATGTTCATAGGAGCAATGTCCGCAATAGCCAAACTGTGGAAAGAGCAGACACGTCCTTCAACAGATGAATGGATAAAGAAGATGTGGTCCATATATACAATGGAATATTACTCAGCCATCAGAAAGGATGAATACCCAACTTTTACATCAACATGGATGGGACTGGAGGAGATTATGCTAAGTGAAATAAGTCAAGCAGAGAAAGTCAATTATCATATGGTTTCACTTATTTGTGGAACATAAGGAATAGCATGGAGGACACTATGAGAAGGAAGGGAAAAATGAGGGGGGGTAATTGGAGGGAGAGATGAACCATGAGAGACTATGGACTCTGAGAAATAAACAGGGTTTTAGAGGGGAGGGGGGAGGGGCGATTGGTTATCCGGTGATGGGTATTAAGGAGGGCATGTACTGCATGGAGCACTGGGTGTTATACGAAAACAATGGATCGTGGATCACCACATCAAAAACCAATGATGTATTGTATGGTGACTAACATAACATAATAAAATTAAAAAAAAAAAAAGAAAGGAAGCCTGGAAAGTGCCCAGGAGTCTGCCTGTGTGCTCAGGTGTCCAGCTCCAGGGCATATAACTTCCTCCTTCCCTCCTGTTCCTATCACCTCCAATTTAGTGTGAATAAGAGACCAAGGGTCTATTTATCCTGAATTCAGGGCTACATTGTTACCCCCTTTCACCCAGAATACTGAGACACCAGGGATATAGGAATGAGATCACTTCTGTCTTCCTGCAGGTCACTTCCGGGAGCATTTGTGACACCACAAATATGTGCAGTTATGCCCAATCCTGGAATGTGCCAGCCCTACCTACTTCACGAGCACAAAGGAGGCTCAGCTAGGGAGTGCCAGGTCCTCTGGAGGGCCTAGGAGCTTTGGCCAGAAATCTCATGAGTTTTGGCCCTAGATCTCCCTGACTGGGCCTGAGATCTCATAAAATTTGGATGAGATCTCCCGAGCTCTGGCTTAGGTCATGTGAGATTTGCCCCAACATTAGGTGAGTTCTGGCAAAGGGAAGAGGTGGCTGGTTTCTACAGGTGGCAAGTTTCAAACAGACTGTCCTGAAATGTTGAAAGCCTGGAAAAGCACCCAGAGAGATTTGGCCAGAGATCTCAGGAGTTTTGACCCTAGGTCTCACTGGCTGGGCCCAGGATCTCATGAGATTTGGATGAGATCACACAAGATTTGCCCCAAGATCACATGAGATCTCCAAAGGGAAGAGATAGCTTGTTTCTGCAGATGGGGGTCTCAGGCTGTCCTGAAATGTCAAAAGCCTGGGAAAGCCCCCAGGGAACCTTCCTGTGTGTTCAGATGAGTTAGCTCCCATGCTTATTGCCTCTTCCTGCACCTACTGACCTCCAGTGTCTATCATCTCTAAGGCAGTGTCAGTAAGTGACTTAGAGGCCTATCCATCCCTATTTCAGTGCTCCTTTTTTACCTCCACATCACAATGGCATCTGGAGGCATTTGTGGAATGCCAGGTGTTCCCAGGAATCCCCAATCCTGGAATGTCCCAGTGCACAGGAGTGGAAGCTAGGGGGTTCCCAACCCTGTCAATTCCTGGGAGATTTCTCCCCAGGTCTCCTGAGATTTGGTCCTAGATCCACAAGATTTGTAACAACATCTCAGGAATTTTTGACTGAGATACAAGGTTTGGCAAGATTATCCAGAGATCTTTTGAGAATCGGTCCAAGTTTAATGAGAGGAAGCCTGAAAGTTGGTGAGATTTGCCACAAGATTACCTGAGATCTGGCTAAGGAAAGAGGTGACATCTTTTTTGGTGGGGTGTTGGGGGTGGGACACACACAGACAGCTTTAACGTGTTGAAAGCATGAGAAAAACCTCAGGGAGCCTGCCTGTGTGCTCAAATGTCCGGCTTGGGTGCATAGTGCTTTTGTCTTCTTGTCCTGCCCTCCTGTTTTATTACCTCCATTTTAGTGTGAATAAGAGGCTACAGGGTCTATTCATCCTGAATTCAATGCTACCTTGTTACCACGACGTTATGGAGGATGCTGAAACACCAGGGATTTAGGTGTGAGACACCTTGTGTCTTTGTGCAAATCGTGTCTGGGAGCATTTGTGAAACTGCAAATATTGGCAGTTGTGCTGAATCTTTGTATGTGCCATCCCTACCTACTGAAGTAGCACAAAGCAGTCTCTGCTAGGAAGTGAAAGGTACTTACAAGAGTCCAGGAGCTTTAGCCAGAGGTCTCATGAGCTTTTGTCCTAGATCTTGAAGGCTGGGTCTGAGATTTCATGAGATTTGGATGAGATCTCATGATTTTGGATTGAGATCATGGGAGATCACGTGATATATGATAAAGGGAAGAAATGGCTTGTTTCTGCAGGTGGTGAGTCTCAAAGAGAGTGGTCTGAATTGTTGAAAGCCTGGGGAAGCACCCAGAGAGCCTTTCTGTGTGTTCATGTGATCCATCGCCCATGCTTGTTGCCTCTTCCTGTACCTACTCCCCTCCTGTTTCTATTGCCTCTAAGTTAGTGTTGATAAAGGAAGTGGAGGGCATTCATCCATATTTCAGCACTCTGCTTTAACCCCCACATCACCCAGGATGCTGAATGAGTGAAACATCTTGTGTCTTTGTGCTGTTGGCGTCTGGGGTGTTCTGGATGCAAGGTGTTCTCCTCCCCAAGGGTCCCAAATCCAGGAATGACCCAGCCCCACCTAGAATCAGGACAATGGGCCCCTCCCCCAGAAGATCAGCACAAACAATTCCCTCGAACCCAGTTTAGTGATCATAGATGGCTGCAAAGCTTCAGCTCTAGGGGAAAATAATATCTAGCAAAAATGTGCTTTTATTCGATATTTTCTTATTTTTTTCACATATTTTCTTATTTTTAAGTTATTTTTTCATTCCTTTCTAATTCTTTATTTTTATGTATATTTTATATTTTTTTTATTTCCTTTTACTGTATTACTTTTTATTTTATATATTATATACATATTATATACATTTATATATCTATATATGTATATAATGTAGCATGTTATATGTATATATAGTATATTTTAAGTATATATGTGTATATTATATATATGTATTATATATTAAATACATATTTATATATATCTATATATACCTATGTATATATAATATATAATAAATTTAATAAATAAATTTAATATATTATTTATATATAATATAAAATATGTATTTTAAATATGTTTTATATATTTTCAACATATTCTTATATATTAATATATTTATATTTTTATATCATTTGTAATATTGTATTTTATATTATATATTATTTTGTATTTATATATATTATTTATATTTATAATATAAATTTTTACATATATTATATGTATTATTTTTATAATAACATAGATAATATATGTATATATACTGTTATATATTATTTATATTTATATTCATAGTGTTTTTATATTATGTATTATTTTATATATATATATTTTTAAGATTTTATTTATTTGATAGAGAGGGAGTGAGAGAGAGAGCACAAGCAGGGGGAGTGGCAGGCAGAGGGAGAAGCAGGCTCCCCACTGAGCAGGGAGCCTGATGCAGGACTGGATCCCAGGACCCTGAGTTCATGACCTGAGCCGAAGGCAGACGCTTAACTGACTGAGCCAGCCAGGCACCCTATTTTATATTATTTATAAATGATTTATATATATCTTTATATATAATTTCTTTCTTTCTTTCCTATTTTGGGAATCTACTTTCTTTTAACAAGCAGACCAAAACACACCCAGGATCTAGTTTTGTTTTGTTTTGCTGTTGTTCTTTTGTTGTTTTTTTATTTTTTCCTTTTCTCTCTTCTTTTCTTTTCCGGATAAATTGATGAGATAGAGAAATTCATCCCAAAAGAACAACAGGTAGTATTCACAGCCAGGGATTTAATCAATATGGATATAAGTACGGTGTCTGAATTAAAATTTACAATGATTATAAGGACACTAGCTGGGCTTGAAAAAAGCAAAGACAAAAATAGAGAAAGATGGCAGAAGAGTAGGGGACCTCCTTTCATCTGGTCTCTCAAATTTAGCTGGCTATCTATGAAACCAGTCTGAACAGACACGAATTCAGCCTGAGAGGTAAGAAAACATCTGGAACTCTACAAGTAGAAAAGCAACTTCTTTTCACAAGGTAGGAATTGTGGAGTCATGAATCTGCGGGGAAATATCGGAAGATAAATGGGGGGGGGGGAGACTCCATAAGCTGGCTACTGGAAAGTGATATAACACCAGAGTGAAAAAGCAGAACCCTTAGAAATCTGCTTCAGTGAGAGACTTCCTTTTCTGAAAGGGGCTCAGGGGATGAAAATGGCAGAATTCTAGGTGGGTCATTGCGGTCTCAGGATCCCAGGAGACACAGAAGTAGTGGGGGATCCGAAACCGGTAGAGTACCCAAGCAGTGGAGCAGGGAGACTGCTTGCGGTCAGCAAGCCCGGGAGGGACTCTCAGTTCAGGGTGCCATAAACCACAAGCCAGGCCAGTTGGGTGACCACTCTGCCTGAGCACCCTGAAAAGGACTGGAACATGTGGGCCATTTACCATCCCCTGGGAGGGGCAAAATGGCTGTGCCCACGACTAGGCAACAGCTCTCAGGGTGGCGGTGGCCCTGGAAAGGACAGTAACGTGGCACCAGGAGGATTGCAGTGGGCACGCACCGCAAGAGTCTACAGAGTTTGGCACACACGAAAGTGAGAACAGTTTGTCCCAGAGGGTTTATTGAAGAGGGAGGACCATGACCTTTCAGCTCTGGGCTGAAGATCTGGGCATGGCCATTATTGTTCTCATCCTCTGAAGAGGTGTGGACAGCTTCTAAGGGAAAAAAAGCCACACAGATGACCAACTTACACTGAGCCCAGCCCCCTGACAAGGAGTGAGGCAACTCTGCCCAGGCAAAGAACCCTGAGAAGCAGCACAGCAGATGCTTCCCCACAGAAGACAGACTGGAAGAACAGGTGGACTACAACTTTATGGATCCAACAAGACCGTAAAACTCCAGTACCAGGGGAAAATAGAATATTGAGCTCCATGTGTTCTCTCATGACTCATTTATCTATCAGTCTAAAATTTTCCATTTCTTTTTTTTTTAACTTTTTCCTGCTTCAACTAGATTCATGTACTACCAACTTAGGTTTTTTAAGTCGCCTTTTAAGTTTTATTTTTTACACCTACGTTTTATAGATATATGCTTCATTTTAGTCTTTTCACGCTATTCAAATTTATATATATATAATTTTTCATATAAATATAAGAAACATATATATAAGTTTTGCTTTCTTTGCAATTTTGGGATGTAGTGTCTTTTAACACACAGACAAAATTCAGTGAGGAAGAAGTGGATACCTTGCTTAGTCCACCCTGTGAGATTATAGTCTCTCTTCACCACCCCCTTTTTTTTGTTTTGTTTCATTTTGGTTTTGTATGTTTTTCTGTTGTGCCTTCTGACCACTTCAGATTTCTCTAGGGTGTTTTATAATGCTTGGGTTCTGGTTGATATTTTGGACTCTGCTCATTTGCTCACCCACCCTTCTCAGGACAAAATGACTAGAAGGAGGAATTCACAATGAAAGAAAGAACAGAGATAATGTTCTCTGCAACAGAGCTAATCAATATGGATATAAGTAAGATGTCAGAGATGAAATTCAGGAGGGCAATTATAAAGTTAATAGCTAGGCTTGAAAACAGCATATATGACAGTACAGAATCTCTAAGGGTGGAAATGAGATCTAATCAGGCCAAACTTAAAAATGCTATGAATGAGACACAGTCTAAATAGGATGCTTTAACAGCTAGAGACAATGATACAGAAGAGAGAATAAGTGATCTAGAGGACAGGCTAATGGAAAGGAAGGAAGTTGAGGAAAAGAGAGAAAGAAAACTAATAGCCCATGAAGAAAGGCTTCAAGAAATTAATAATGCCCTGAAACGAACCAATGTCAGAATTATTGGGGTGTCCGAAGGGGTGGAGAGGGAGGGCCAGAAGGTATATTTGAGCAAATCATAGTTGAGAACGTCGCTAATCTTGGAAAAGAAACAAGCATTAAAGTCCAAGACACAGAGAGGACACCCCCAAAATAATAAAAATAGATCAACACCCAGACATATAATGGTGAAGCTTGCAGGTCTTAGAAAAAAAAGAAGCTATCCTGAGAGTAGCTAGGGAGAGAAGGATCCTTAGGTTTGGTGGGAGGAATATCAGAATAAATCACAACTATCCACAGAAACCTGGCAGGCTAGAAAGGGCTGGCAAGACATATTCAGGGTATTAAATGAGAAGAACATGCAGCCAAGAATCCTTTATCCAGCAAGGCTGTCATTCAGGACAGATGGAAAGATAAAGAGCTTCCAGGACTGGCAGAAACTGAAAGAATGTGTGACCATCATGCCAGCCCTGCAAGAAATATTAAGGGGATTCTATAAAAGAAGAAAGACACCAAGAGTAATATAGACCAGAAATTTACAGAGCCAATCCATAGAAACAGGGACTGTACAGACAATAGGATGGCAATAAACACATATCTTTCAGTAGTTACTCTCAATGTAAATAGCCTAAAAGCTCCTATGAAACAGCACAGGGTTGGAGACTGGATACAAAGACAGGACCCATACATATGCTGTCTACAAAACACTCATTTTGAACTGAGAGACACCTCCAGACTGAAAGAGAGGGGATGGAGAACAATTTTTCATGCCAAAGGACCTCAAAAGAAAGCTGGGGTAGCAATTCTTATATCAGACAAATTAGCATTTAAACCAACAACTGTATTAAGAGACATAGAGGGACAGTATATCATACTTAAAGGGTCTATCAAAAAAGAAGATCTAACAATTGTAAATGTCTATGTCCACAACATGGGAGCAGCCAATTACATAAGCCAACTGTTAACCAAAATAAAGAATCATATCGTCAATAATACATTAGTAGTAGGAGATTTTAAAAATCCACTCTCAGCAATGGACAGATCATCTAAGCAGATCAACAAAGAAACAAGAGCTTTGAAGGACACATTGGACCAGATGGACTTTGTAGATATATACAGAACATTCCACCCTAAAACAACAGAATACTCATTCTTTTTGAGTGCACATGGAACTTTCTCCCAAATAGACCACATACAAGGTCACAAATCAGGTCTCTACCAATACCAAAAGATTTGGGATTATTCCCTGCCTGACATTAGACCACACTGTCTTGAAACTGGAACTCAATCACAAGAAAAAAATTGGAAGGAATTCAAACACTTTTAAGTTAAAGAGCATCCTGCTTAAGAAAGATTTGGTCAACCAGGAAATTAAATAACTTAAACAATTCATGGAAACTAATGAGAATGAAAACACTTCAGTCCAAAACCTATGGGATACTGCAAAGGTGGTCCTAAGTGGGGAAATACATAGCCAACCAAGCCTCTCTCAAAAAATTAGAAAAATCCCAAATGCACAGGCTACCCTTACACCTAAAGGAGCTGGAGAAAGAACAGCAAATAAAACCTAAACCAAGCAAGAGAAGAGAAATAATAAAGATTAGAGCAGAGATCAATGAAATAGAAACCACAAAAAAGTAGAACAGATCAATGAAACTAGAAGCTGGTTTTTTGAAAAAGTTAATAAGATTGATAAACCACTGGCCAGACTTATCCAAAAGAGAGAGAGAGAGAGAGAGAGAGAGAGAAAGGACCCAAATTAATAAAATCATGAATGAAAGGGGAGAGATCACAACTAATACCAAGGAAATAGAAACAATTATTAGAAATTATTACCAGCAACTATATGCCAACAAATTAAGCAACCTGGAAGAAATGGATGCCTTCCTGGAAACTTATAAACTACCAAGACTGAAATAGGAAACAGACCAATAACCAATTGAAGCCGCAATCAAAAACCTCCCAAAAAACAAGAGTCCAGGGCCTGATGGCTTTCATGGGAATTCTACCAAACATTTAAAGAGGAAATCATACCTATTCTCTTGAAGCTGTATCAAAACTAGAAACAGAAGGAAAACTTCCAAACTCTTTCTATGAGGCCAGCATTACCTTGATCCCAAAACCAGGCAAAGACCCCATCCAAAGAATTACAGACAAATATCCCTGATGAACATGGATGCCAAAATATTCAATAAGATCCTAGCCAAGAGAATCCAACAGTACATTAAAAGGATTATTCACCAAGACCAGGTGGGATTTATTCCTGGGATGCAAGGGTGGTTTAACTTTAGGAAATCAATCACTGTGATACAGCACATTAATAAAAGAAAGGACAAGAACATATGATCTTCTCAATTGATACAGAAAAAGCATTTGACAAAATACAGCATGCTTTCCTGATTAAAACTCTTCAGAGTGTAGGAATAGAAGGAACATACCTCAACATCATAAAAACCATCTATAAAAGCCCACAGTGAATTTCATTCTCAATGGGGAAAAACAGAGCTTTTCCCTTAAGATCAGGAACACAACAGTGATGCCCACTCTCACGACTATTGCTCAACATAGTGCTAGAAGTCAGCCTCAGCAATCAGACAACAAAAAGAACTAAAAGGCATTTAAATTGGCAATGAAGAAGTCAAACTTTCTTTGCAGATGACGTAATACTTTATGTGGAAAACCCAAAAGACTCCACCCCAAAATTGCTAGAACTCAAGCAGCAATTCAGCCACGGGGCAGGATACAGAAATAAATGCACAGAAATCAATTGCATTTCTATAAACTAACAATAGGACTGAAGAATGAGAACTTAAGGAATCAAACCCCTTTTACAATTCCACCAAAAACCATAAAGTACCTAGGAATAAACCTAATCAAACAGGTAAAGGATCTGTAATTTAGAAACTACAAAACACTTATGAAAGAAATGGAGGAAGACACAAAGATATGGAAAAACATTCCATGTTCTTGGATTGGAAGAACAAACATTGTTAAAATGTCTATGCTGCCCACAGCAATCTACACTTTCCATGCAATCCCTAACAAAATACCATTGACATTTTTCACAGAGCTGGAACAAACGATCTTAAAATTTGTATGGAAGTAGAAAAGACCCTGATTCACCAGGGGAATGTTGAAAAAGAAAACCAAGGCTGGTGCATCACAGTGCCTGACTTCAAGCTATTTACAAGGCTGTGATCACCAAGACAGCATGGTACTGGCACAAAAACAGACATTTATATCAATGGAACAGAAGAGAGGACCCAGAAATGGACCCTTAACTCTATGGTCTGCTAATCTTCAACAAAGCAGGAAAAAATATCCAAAGAATAAAAGACAGTCTCTTCAATAAATGGTGCTGGGAAATTGGACAGATACATATAGAAGAATGAAACTCAACCAGTCTCTTGCACCATACACAAAGATAAACTCAAAATGGATGAAAGACCTCAAAGTGAGACAGGAATCCATCAAAATCCTAGAGGAGAACACAGGCAGTAACCTCTTCGACCTCGGCTGCAGCAACTTCTCGCAAGACACGTGCCTAAAGGCAAGGGAAACAAAAGCCAAAATGAACTATTGGGACTTCATCAAGATAAAAAGTTTATGCACGGCAAAGGAAACAGTCAACAAAACCAAGAGGCAACCCACAGAATGGGAGAAGATATTTGCAAATGACACTACAGATAAAGAGCTGGTATCCAAGATCTATAAAGAACTTACCAAACTCAACACCCAAAAACAAATAATCCAATCAAGAAATGGGCAGAAGTCATGAACAGACACTTCTCCAAAGAAGACATAGAAATGGCTAACAGACACATGAAAAAAAATGCTCCACATCACTTGCCATTAGGGAAATACAAATCAAAAGCACAATGAGATGCCACCTTACATCAGTCAGTATGGCTAAAATTAACAAGACAGGGACCAACAAATGTTGGCGAGGATGTGGAGAAAGGGAACCCTCTTACATTGTTGGTGGGAATGCAAACTGAAACAGCCACTCGAAAAAACAGTATTGAGGTTCCTCAAGATGTTAAAAATAGAGCCACCTTACAACCCGGCCATTGCACTACTAGGTACTTACCCCAAAGATACAGATGTAGTGAAAAGAAGGGGTACCTGTACCCCAATGTTCAAAGTAGCAATGTCCACAATAGCCAAACTGTGGAAGGAACTGAGATGTGAATGGATAAAGAAGATGTGGTTCACATACACAATGGAATATTACTCACAAAGGACGAATACCTACCATTTACATCGACATGGATGGAACTGGAGGTTATTACGCTAAGTGAAATAAGTTAATCAGGGAAAGACAATTATCGCACGATTTCATTCATATGTGGAATATAAGGAATAGTGCAGAGGATCATAGGGAAGGGAGGGAAAACTGAATGGATAGAAAGCAGAGGGAGATAAACCATGAGAGACTTTTGAGTCTGGGAAACAAACTGAGGGCTGTGGAAAAGGAAGTGGGTGTGGGGATGGGGTAACTGGGTGATGGGCATTAAGGAGGGCACATGATGTGATGAGCACTGGGTGTTATCTGCAACTAATGAATTGTTGAACACTACATCACAAAATAATGATGTACTGTATGTTGGCTTATTGGATTTAAATTTAAAAAAGAAGAAGACAATAGAGAATCCTTTAGTATAGAGATGTAAGAACTAAAACTACTCAGGCCAAAATTGAAAATGCTACAACTGAAATGCAGTCCCAAGTGGAGTCCATAAAAATGATGATGAAAAAAGGAGAATGGTGAATAAGTGATGTAGAAGATAAAATTATGGAAAACAAAGAAGTTGAAAAGAAGGAAATAAAAATATTATATCACGAAGGTAGATTTAGGCCACTCAGCAATTCCATAAAAATGAAATATTATCCATATTATAGGACATTCATCCCCAAAGATGAAGAGTGGTAAAAAGGGGCTGAAGGTTTATTCAAACAATAGATAGCTGAGAACCTCACTAATCTGGGTAAGGAAACATGCATTCAAGTCCAAGAGGCACAGAGAACCCATAACAGCAAAATTGGTCAACCAATTCTGAAGAAGAATGGGACAAGAGAACCTGAACCCACAAGGGGAGACACATAAGGCTAGCCAGTAGTCCTTCCTGGGAGGCCAGAAAGACCTTGAATGATATATTCAATCTGCTAAATGGGAATAATATGAATCAACATACTTTATCCAAGGGTTACTCTAGATGTAAATTACTCTGAATATAAACACACTAAATGCTCCAATGGTCAACCAGGAAATTAAAGATTTCAAAAAACACATGGAAACAAAAGAAAACGAAAACATGTCAATTCAAAACCTTTCAGATGTAGCAAATGTTGTCCTAGAGGGAAACACATAGCAATCCAGGCCTTCCTCAATAAGGAAGAAAAGTCTCAAATACACAACCTAACCTTAAACCTAAAGGAGCTGGAAGAAGAACAACAAAGCCTAATACAGCAGGAGAAGAGAAATTATAAATATTATAGCAAAAATCAATGATATAGATTTAAAAAGAAACAGCAGAACAGATCAACAAAACAAGAAATTGGTTCTTTGGAAGAATTCATTAAATTGATAAACCCCTAGCAGACTTATCAAAAAGAAAAGAGGACCCAAATATAAAATCATAAATGAAAGAGGAGAGATTACAACCAACACAGCAGAAATACAAACAATTCTAAAAGAATATTATGAGCAATTATACACCAAAGAATTAGGTAATCTGGAAAAATGGATGCATTCCTAGAAACACATAAACTACCAAAACTGAAACAGGAGAAAATAGAAAACCTGAACAGACCCATAACCAGCAAAGAAATTGAAGCAGTAATCAAAAATCTCCCAAGAAACAAGAGCCCAGGGCTGGAGAGCTTCCCAGGGGAATTCTGCCAAACATTTAAAGAAGAATAATGCCTATTCTTCTGAAGCTGTTTCAAAAATAGAAATGTAAGGAAAACTTCCAAACTCGTTCTATGAGGCCAGCATTACCCTGATCCCCAAACCAGACAAAGACCCCACCAAAAAGGAGAATTACAGACCAATATCCCTGATGAACATGGATACAAAAATTCTCACCAAGGTACTAGCCAATAGGATCCAATGGTAGATTAAAAGGATTATTCCCCATGACCAAGTGGGATTTATTCCTGAGATGCAGGGGTAGTTCAACACCCGCAAATCAATCAAAGTGATACACCACATTAATAAAAGAAAGAATAACTATATAATCCTCTCAATAGATGCAGAAAAAGCAATTGATAAAATGCAGCATCCATTCTTGATAAAAAACATTCACAACATAGGGACATAATATCTTAAAGGCCATATACGATAACTATTTTCATCCTCAGTGGGGACAAACTAAGAGTTTTCCCCTAAGGTCAGGAACACACAGGGATGTCCACTCTCATCACTGTTGTTCAACATACTACTGGAAGTCCTAGCCTCACCAATCAGACAACAAAAGGAAATAAAAGGCATCCAAATGAAGCAAGGAAGAAGTCAAACATTCACTCTTAACAAACGACATGATACTCTATGTAGAAAACCCAAAAGACTCCACTCAAAAATCGCTACAGCTGTTACAGGAATTGAGCAAAGTCACAGGATATAAAATCAATGCATTTCTATACACTAGAGATGAAGTAGCAGAAAGAGAAATCAAGGAATTAATCCCATTTACAATTGCACCAAAAACCATAAGATACCTAAGAATAAACCTAACCAAAGAGGTAAAGGATCTGTACATTGAAAACTATAGAACAGTTATGAAAGAAATTGAGAAAGACACAAAGAAATGGAAAAATATTCGGTGGTATTGGATTAGAAGAATAAATATTGTTAAAATGTCTATACTACCCAAAGCAATCTACACATTCAGTGCAATCCCTACCAAAATACCATTAACATTTTCCACAGAGCTGAGACAAACAATCCTAAAATTTGTATGGAACCAGAAAAGACCCCAAATAGTCAAAGGAATGTTGAGAAAGAAATGCAAAGTTGGAGGCATCACAATCCCGGGCTTCAAGCTGTATTACAAAGCTGCAATCATCAAGACAGTATGATACTGGCACAGAAACAGACACACAGATCAGTGGAACAGAATAGAGAGACCAGAAAGGCACACTGAACTCTATGGTCAACTAATCTTCAACAAAGCAGGAAAGAATATTCAATGGAAAAATGGTGTTGAGAAACCTGGATAGCCACATGTAGAAGAATGAAACTGGACCACTTTCTAACACCATACACAAAAATAGACTAAAAATGGATGAAAGACCTAAATGTGTGACAGGAATCCATCAAGATCCTAGAGGAGAACACAGACTGTAACCTATTTGACCTTGGCTGAAAAACTTCTTCCCAGACACGTCTGCAGAGGCAAGGGAAACAAAAGCAATAATGAACTATTGGGACTTCATCAGGATAAAAATTTCTGCACAGCCAAGGAAACAAACAACCTAAAAGACAACCTATAAAATGGGAGAAGATATTTGCAAATGCCATATCAGATAAAGGTCTAGTATCCAAAATCTATAGAGAACTTATCAGACTTAACATCCAAAAAACAAAAAATCCTGTCAAGAAATTGGCAGAACACGTGAATAGACACTTTTCCAAAGAACATATAAATGGCTAAGAGACTCATGAAAAAAATGCTCAACATCACTCATCACCAGGGAAATATAAACCGAATCTCAAAACCACAATGAGATCCTAGTTCACACTTGTCCAAGTGGCTAAAATTAACAATTCAGGAAACAACAGATGTTGGCGAGGATGTTGGTGGGAAAGCAAACTGGTACAGCCACTCTGGAAAACAATATAGAGGTTCCTCAAAAAGTTAAAAATAGAGCTACCCTATGACCCAGGAATTGCACTACTAGGTATTTATCCAAAGGATACAAAAATAGTGATTCAAAGGGGCACATGCTCCCCAATGTTTATAGCAGCAATGTCCACAATAGCCAAAATATGGAGAGAGTCCATCAACTGATGAATGGATAAAGAAGAAGTGGTAAATATATACCATGGAATATTACTCGACCAACAAAAACATGAAATCTTGTCATTTGCAATGATGTGGTTGGAACTAAAGGGTATTATACTAAGTGAAATAAGTAGGTCAGAGAAAGACAAATACCATATGATTTCACTCATGTGGAATTTCAGAAACAAAGCAGATGAACATAGGGGAAGGGAAAGAAAAATAAAATAAGATAGAGAAGGAGGCAAATCATAAGAGACTCTTACCTATAGGGAACAAATGGAGGATTGCTAGAGGGGAAGTGTGTTGGAATTGGTAATTTGGTGATGGGCATTAAGGACGGCACTTGATGTAATGAGAACTGGTGTTACATGCAACTGATGAAATCACTAAACTCTACCCTGAAACTAATAATATACTATGTTAACTAACTTGAATTTAAATTAAAGTAAAATACAATTCTCACTGTTTCACCAGGGTCCCCACATAATTCATAAAACAAAAGATACAGTGGCATAATGTAATATTCACATATTTCAATCTAAATAGTAGTCAGCCTTTTACAAGTTAATTAGATTTAACACTTGTTTCCTGTGGGTTTAAAAAGGTTTATCCTCTATAATAAAGTTTGATTTCAGAGTTCTTTAATGGCATAACTATGGCAGAGTATCAAAATGGTCATTTATAAAGGTGTTTTCAAATAATCTCAAATGTCAGAAACTTGCAATGTCTAATATTCCTTCATTTAGATTCTCCAGTGGTTAATGATGTGCATTTGCTCCTTCACAGAAATTCTCAGTGTATTTTTCCCAGTTTAGTCACAATTTAACTCAATGATAGTACACAACTCACACATCAGCATAACAATGTTGAAAATCTAATCCACAGACCCACTTCAATACGAGTGTTACCAAGTACAACTACATAAAAAAATACATCTTTCTTCATCCCGATTCTGAGACTATTCCTTATTTTCATAACCTTGATTAATTTAAGGAGTTCAGATTTCTTCAACCTCATCATATGCAGTTTCAGGCATCATTGTATTCCTGATTTTAGAGAAGTTTTCAGTGTTTCATCATTGCATATAATGTGAACTGTGAGTTTGTTGTATGTGGCCTTTACTATGCTGATGTATTTTACTTCCATACAAAATTTTTTGGTGGTTTTATTATGAAAGAATGTTATATTTTGTCAAATTTATTTTTGTATCTACGGAGATGATCATATGATTTTATCTTTAATTCTATTAATGTGATATATCATATTTATTGATTTGCATATGAACCATCCTAGCCCCTCAGAAATAAATGTTACTTGGTCATGGTGTATAATCCTTTTAATGTTTTTTGAATTTGGTTTCTTAATATTTTTTGAGAATTTTTGCATCTATATTCATGAGGTCTATAGTTTTCTTTTCCTTTAGAGTCCTTATCTGGGTTGATACCAGTGTAATGTTGGCCTCATATAAAGAGTTTGAAAGTGTTCCTATTCTTAAACTCTTTTTTTGTAAGGATTTGAGAAGTTCATTAAACATTTGGTAGAATTTACTGGCTGTTTAGTCATGGGTTTTCTGTACAACTAGTGTTTTCAGAATATTATAGTATACCTTATACTGGTGTATCAAGTGCAGTGGTGTACTACTGGTTAGTACACAGGTTTTTTGCAAACTGAGTGTAGCTCAAACTCTGAGTTTTTGGAAGTGCACATCTTTTGACTGAGCAGAGCTGTAGCATGTACACCTATAGAGAAGGATGGTTCTGGCCCAGCACAAGGTGGTGTCAGGATCTCCTGGGTCACACAGAGAGAGATCATTCCCCTCCTGGAGTACATTTGGAAGAGGGTATATTGCCTCTCCAAGGACAAAAGACCATGCAGGCACCAGCAAAGGCCTTCCATTGGCAGGTCAAAGAGGCACACATAGAGGGTGGATAACCTGGATGCTGCTTTTTGTTGTCTACACCATAGAGTTTGCACACTGCAGAAGCATAGACTGTGTTAGTGGTTCAAAGGGCACTAGTAAGAGCACAGAAAGGCTCTAATCCAAGGAGGGAGCAGATCCAAGGAATGCCAGCTCCTTTAAGATTTGGAGTTTTGAATCCCAGCCATGCACCAAAGAGAAAAAGCAGGAGAGCTGTTCAGCCAGGCATGTTCATGGCCCTCAACTTTTTGTTGGGCTTCCTGAACATGCAGATGGGAAATCCCCTGTCCATGGACAAGAGACTGGGGTAACACTATTTTACGATCGCTACAAACACAGTTGGACTTCAGAGAGCAACACAGCACCCCCCAGTGAAGGTGGAAGCCCCTTACATCAAACCCCGCCCCCCATGCTTGGCAAATGTTTTTTTTTACTGGGGCAGGATTGACTCAGAGCCAGCGCAACAGACCTCTCCCCCAAAGGAGCAACAGGCAGCATGCCACAAGCACCATACAGTGCCTCAGCATCCCCTTCAGTTCTGGTGGAAATAGGACCAGGCTGTATTTCTTTTCTTCCTTTTTTTTTTTTTTTTTTTTTTGAATCAGGCTTATACTTTGGTTTTCTTTTCATTTCCTTTTTGTTTTTTTCTTCTTTTTTTGGATCAGGCTTCTTTTCTTTTTTTGATAGAAATGATCAAATTTTTGTTTTATTTTTTAAAGATTTTACTTTCAAGCAATCTCTACACCCAATGTGGGGCTCGAACTAACAACCCCAAGATCAAGAGTTGCATGCTCAACCAACAAAGCCAGCTAGACACCACAAAGATCAAATTTTTATTTATTTTTTATTTTTTTCAATTTGATATTTTATCTTATTTTATCACTATTTATTATGTTCAGTTAGCCAATCTATAATACATCATTAGTTTTTGATGAAGTGTTCAATGATTCATTAGTTGCATAAAACACCCAGTGCTCATCACATCATGTGCCCTCCACAATACCAATCACTCGGTTACCCCAACCCCCCCATTCCTCTCCCTTCTGTAATCCTCAGTTTGTTTCCTGGAGTCCAGAGTCTCATATTTTGTCTCCCTTCTGAATTCTTCCAATTCAGTTTTCCCTCCCTTCCCCTGTGGTCCTCTACACTGCCCATTTCTTGACTGGATTTTTTGTTCTTTGGATGTTAAGTCTGATAAGTTCTTCATAGATTTTGGATACTAGACCTTTATCTGATATGGCATTTGTGAATATCTTCACTCATTCCATAGTTGTGTTTTAGGTTTGTTGACTCTGTAGAAGCCTTTTATCTTGATGAAGTCCCAATAGTTCATTATTGCTTTTGTTTCCCTTGCCTCTGCAGACGTGTCTAGGAAGAAGTTTTTCAGCGAAGGTCAAATAGGTTATTGTCTGTGTTCTCCTCTAGGATCTTGATGGATTCCTGTCACACATTTAGGTCTTTCATCCATTTTTAGTCTATTTTTGTGTATGGTGTTAGAAAGTGGTCCAGTTTCATTCTTCTACATGTGGCTATCCAGGTTTCTCAACACCATTTTTCCATTGAATATTCTTTCCTGCTTTGTTGAAGATTAGTTGACCATAGAGTTCAGTGTGCATTTCTGGGCTCTCTATTCTGTTCCACTGATCTGTGTGTCTGTTTCTGTGTCAGTACCATACTGTCTTGATGATTGCAGCTTTGTAATACAGCTTGAAGCCCGGGATTGTGATGCCTCCAACTTTGCATTTCTTTCTCAACATTCCTTTGACTATTTGGGGCCTTTTCTGGTTCCATACAAATTTTAGGATTGTTTGTCTCAGCTCTGTGGAAAATGTTAATGGTATTTTGGTAGGGATTGCACTGAATGTGTAGATTGCTTTGGGTAGTATAGACACTTGAACAATATTTGTTCTTCCAACACAATACCACAGAATATTTTTCCATTTCTTTGTGTCTTTCTCAATTTCTTTCATAACTGTTCTATAGTTTTCAATGTACAGATCCTTTACCTCTTTGGTTAGGTTGATTCCTACATATTTTATGGCATTTCTTTCCATTGTAAATGGGATCAATTGCTTGATTTCTCTTTCTGCTGTTTCATTGTTGGTGTATAGAAATTCAACGGACTTCTGTGTAATGATATTATATCCTGCAACATTGCTGAATTCCTTCATCAGTTCTAGTTATATTTTGGTGGAGTCTTTTGGGTTTTCTACATAGAGTATCATGTCATCTGCAAAAAGTGAAAGTTTGATTTCTTCTTTGCTGATCTGGATGCCTTTTAGTTCTTTTTGTTGTCTGATGGATGAGACTAGGACACTCAGTACTATGTTCAACAACAGTGATGAGAGTGGACATCCCTGTCGTGTTCCTGACCTTATGCGAAAAGCTCTCAGTTTGTCCCCATTGAGGATGATATTACCTGAGGGTATTTCATATATGGCCTTTATGATGTGGAGTTATGTTCCTTCTATCCCTAAATTGTGACCTTTTTTTCAAGAAAGGATGTTGTATTTTGCCAAATGCTTTTTCTGCTCCTATTGAAAGGGTCATATAGTTCTTATCCCTTCTTTTATTAATGTGGTGTGTCCCATTGATTGATCTGCAGATGTTGAATCCCCCCTGCATCTCAGGAATAAATGAGATTAATAAATTAAATAAACATATTTAATAAATCATTTCTTAAATAAATGATTTAATAAATCATTAAAAGGTGAATAAACCTTTTAATGTACTATTGGATCCTATTAGCGTGTATCTTGGTGAGAATTTTCACATTCATGTTCATCAGGGATATTGCTCTGCAATTCTCTTTAGTGGGTTCTTTGTCTAGTTTTGGGATCAAGGTGATGCTGGCCTTATAGAATGAATTTGGAAGTTTTCCTTCCATTAATATTCTTTGGAATATTTTCAGAAAAACTGTATTAATTCTTCCTTAAATGGTTGGTAGAATTCCCCTGGGAATCCATCTAGCCCTGGACTCTTGTTTGTTGGGAGATTTTTCATTACTGTTTCAATTTTTTTGCTGGTGGGTCTGTTCAGGTTTTCTATTTCTCCCTGTCTGAGTTTTGGTAGTTTGTATGTTTCTAGGAATGTGTCCATTTCTTCCAGATTGCCTGATTTGTTGGCATACATTTGCTCATAATATTCTCTTACAATTGTTTGTATTTCTGTGGTGTTGGTTGTGATCTCTCCTCTTTCCTTCGGAATTTTGTTTATTTGGGTCCTTTCTCTTTTCTTTTGGATAAGTGTGTCTAGGGGTTTATCAATTTGGTTAATTCATTCAAATAACCAGTACCTAGTTTCATTGATCTGTTCTACTTTTTTTTAATTCTATATCATTGATTTCTGCTCTAATCTTTACTATTTCTCCTATCCTGCTGGATTTAGGCTTTAATTGCTGTTCTTTTTCCCAGCTTCTTTAGGTGTAAGATTAGGTTGTGTATTTGAGACTTTTCTTCCTTTTTAAGGTAGGCATGTACTCTACCTCCCAAAGGTTTTGGACTATCACCTCTTCATCTTCATTTGCTTCCATGTATTTTTTTAATCCTTCTTTAATTTCCTCTCAACCGATTCATTCTTCAGTAGGATGTTCTTTAACCTCCATGTATTTGTGATTCTTCCAAATTTTTTCTTGTGGTTGACTTCAAGTTTCACAGCATTGTGGTCTGGAACTATATATTGTATGATCTCAATCTTTTTGGACCAGTTGAGACCTGATTTGTGACCCAGTATGTGATCTCTTATGGAGAATGTTCCATATGCACTCAAAAAGAATTATATTCAGCTGCTTTAGGATGAAATGCTCTGAATATATCTGCTAAGTCCATCTAGTTCAGTACATCTTTCAAAGCCCTTCTGCTTAGATGATATGTCCATTGCTGTGAGTAGGGTGTTAAAGTCTCCTACGATTATTATAGTATTATCAATGGATTTCTTTATATTAGCTATTAATTGATGTATATATTTGACTGCTCCCAAGTTAGGGGCATATTTGCAATTGTTAGATCGTCCTTTTGGATACAACCCTTTATTAAGATATAGTGTCCTTCTTCATCTCTTATTACAGTCCTTGATTTAAAATCTAGTTTCTTTGATATAAGGATGTCTATTGTAGCTTTCTTTGATAATAAATGGTTCTCCACCCCTTCACTTTCAATCTGGAGGTGTCTGTGGGTCTAAAATGAGTCCTTTGTAAGCAGCATATTGATGGGTCTTGTTTTTTTTTTAATCCATTCTGATACCCTATGTCTTTTGATTGGAGCATTTTGTCAATTTACATTCAGAGTAATGATTGAAAGATATGAATTTAGTGCCATTGTATTACTGTAAAGTTGCTGTTCCTGTAGTTTGTCTCTGTTCCTTTCCAGTCTTTATTACTTTTGGTCTCTCTTTCTGCTCAAAAGGTCCCCTTTAATATTTCTTACAGGGCTGGTTTAGTGTTCACAAACTCCTTTAGTTTTTGTTTGTCCTGGAAACTCTTTATCTCTCCCTCTATTCTGAATGACAGCCTTGCTGGATAAAGTATTCTTGGCTGCATATTTTTCCTATTTAGCAGGTTGAATATATCATGCCAGTCCTTTCTGGCCTCCCTGGTCTCTGTGGAGAGGTCTGCTGCCAGCCTTATGTGTCTACCCTTGTAGGTTGAAGACCTCTTCTTCCGAGCTGTTTTCAGACTTGTCTCCTTTTGTTCTTATTTTGCAAGTTTCACTATGATATGTCATGAGGTTAACCTATTTTTGTTCATCTTGAGGGGGTTCTCTGTGCCTCTTGGACTTGAATGCCTGTTTTCTTCCCCAGATTAGGGAAATTCTCACCTATAATTTGTTAAAATAACCTTTCTGTCCCTTTTCCCCCACTCTTCTTCTTCTGGGACTCCTAGATTCAGATATTATTTCATCTTATAGAATTGCTTAGTTCCCTAAGCCTACCTTCATGATCTAATAGTTTTCTTTTCCTCCTCTTTTCAGCTGCTTTATTTTCCATAATTTTATTCTCTATATCTATTGTCTCCTCTGCTTCTTCTATCCTCATTGTTATTATATCCAAACTATTTTGTATCTCAGTTATAGCATTTGTATTTCAGCCCGACTAGTTTTTAGGTCCTTTATATCTGCAGCAAGAGTCACTCTGGTGTCTTCTATGTGTTTTTCAAGTCCAGCTAGTCGTCTAATGACTGTTGATCTAAATTCTTGTTCAAATACCTTGCATATATCTGCATTCAGCCAGTCTCTGCCATGATATCTTCTGGCCCTTTCTTTGGGGAGAATTCCTCTGTCTTGTAACTTGGGCTAAGTTTCTATCTTTTGCCTGTTATGAAAGCTTGTTATATTGCCTGCACCTCAGATGAATGCTATATTAAAAAGAGGTCATATACTGTCTGGGGCTGACACTTAAAAAAGTGTTTCTGGTGTATATGCTGAGTGCACTCTGCTGTTGCATTTTGGCTGCTCTTTCCCACTGGTCATTCCTCTGCAGAGTTACTCCTTGATTGCAATGAGGAGTGCTTGGACCTTTATCTAGGTATACTTTGATTTGTTGGTTAAAAAAACCCTGGGAAAAAAAGGAGGGAGAGAAGAGAGAAAGAAAAAAAAGAGAAACAAAAAAAAGGAGAAAAAGAAAAGCCTGCTTCCAAAATAAATAAATAAATAAAAGGAAAAGAGGAAAGGGAATGAAGAAAACCAGACAGCCAAAAACAACAACAACAAAAAACTATTACCCTGGGGAGGCAAGAAGGTGGAGGAGTAGGGGCCCTATTTCAACAAGTCCCCTGAATTTAGCTGGATATCTACCAAACCATTTGGAACACTCACAAAATCAGCCTGAGATGTAAGAATATATATCAGGATCTCTACAAGCAGAAAAAGTAGCAGTCGTGAGGTATGAAGGGTGGAGTTGTGATTCTGTGGGCAGATATCACAGGATAAGCAGAAGGGGGAGGGAGCCGCCATAAGCTGGCACCAAGAAAGTGATATAACACTGGAGGACAAAAGCATCCTGCGTTGGGGACTGGGCACAAACTCACAGAATAGTATCAGACAGAAGATGGCTTTAGAGCAGCCCCCAGGTAGGATCCAGGAGCAGTGAGTGCACACCCCTAAAACCTGGGGCGGCTCATGGTTTTAGAAGCACAAAGGTCAGAGACACACCCCAGCCCTGGGACTGAACTCTGGGAGAGTTGCTGTGGGCAAACACCACTGCAGGAGGCTGTAGTTTTTAGCAGCTCATACAGAAACAGAGACTGTGTGTCCTGGAGGGCTCAGTGAAGAGCAGACTATGATTTCTCTGCTCTGGGACCGAGGTTTGGGTGTGGCCATTTCTGCTCTGAATCTCAGAACAGGCGTGGAAAGCTGCCAGAGAACAAAAGCTCAAAAATCCTGTTTCCACAGAGCCCACTTCCCCAAATAGGGAGGAGGGCAACTCTGCCCAAGCAGGGTTGCCTGAGTAACAGCGTGGCAGGCCCCTCCCCCAGAAGACAGGCTGGAAAAACAAGAGGACAACAACCCTAAGGTCCCTATAAAACAGGAGCATCTTGCTTGGGTCGTGGTTATACTTTGGACTCTGTACATTCCCTCAACCACCCCTCAAGAGAATGACGAAGAGGAGGAACCCCCAACAAAGAAAAGAATCAGAGACTGTGGCCTTTGTCACAGACCTAGTGGATATGGATATAACCAAGATGTCAGAAATAGACTTCAGAGTAGCAATTATGAAGTCGATATCTAGGCTTGAGAAAAATATGACCGACAATATAGAATCTCTAAGGGCCGAAATGAGATCTAATCAGGCCAAAATAAAAAATGCTATGAATAAGATGCAGCCTAAACTGGATACCCTGAAGCCAGGGTAAATGAGGCAGATGAACGAATTAGTGAGCTAGAAGATAAGACAATAGAAAGGAAGGAAATCAAGGAGGCCTGTGATAATTAGCTAAAAGCCCATGAGAACAGACTGAGAAAGATGAATGACACCATGAAACCTTCCAATGTCAGAATTATTGGGATCCATGAGGGGTGGAGAGAGAGAGAGAAAGGACTAGAAGGTATATTTGATCAAATCGTAGCTGAGAACTTCCTTAATCTGGGGAAGGAAATAAGCATTCATGTCCAGGAGGCAGAGAGCACCCCTCCCAAGATCAATGAGAACAGACCAATGCCCTGTCATTTAATAATAAAACTTGCAAATCATCCTGAGAGCAGCTAGGAGGAAGAGATTTCTTACATACAGAGGGAGGAATATCAGAATAACGTTGGACCTGTCCACAGAGACCTGGCAAGCCAGAAAGGGCTGGCAAGACACATTCAGGGTACTAAATGAGAAGAACATGCAGCCAAGGATACTTTATCCAGCAAGGCTGTCATCCAGAATGGACAGAGAAATAAAGAGCTTCCAGGAATGGCATAAACTGAAAGAATATGTGACCACCAAGCCGACCCAGCAAGAAATATTAAGGGGGTTCTATAAAAGAAGAAAGACCCCAAGAGTAATATAGACCAGAAATTTACAGAGACAATCTATAGAAACGGGGAATTCACAGGCAATATGATGGCACTAAACTCATATCTTTCAATAGTCACTCTCAACATGAACAGCCTAAATCCTCCCATGAAACAGGACAGGGTTGCAAATTGGATAAAAAGACGTGACCCATACATATGCTGTCTACAAGAGACGCATTTTGAACCTAAAGTTACGTCCAGATTGAAAGAGAGGGGATGGAGAACCACTTATCATGTCAATGGACCTCAAAAGAAAGCTGGGGTAGCAATTCTCATATCAGACGAATTATATTTTAAGCTGAAGACTGTAGTAAGAAATGCAGAGGGACACTACATCACACTTGAAGTGTCTTTCCAATAAGAAGGTCTAACAATTATAAATATATATGCCCCCACCATGGGAGCAGCCAACTACATAAGCCAACTGTTAACCAAAATAATGAATCATGTTGATAATACTTTAATAGTAGGAGACCTCAACACTCCACTCTCAACAATCAACAGATGATTTAAGCAGTAGATCAACAAAGAAACAAGAGCTTGGATGGGCACATTGGATCAGATGGACCTCATAGATATATACAGAACATTCCACCCTAAAACAACAGAATACTCATTCTTCTCGAATGCACACAGAACTTTCTCCAGAATAGAACACATACTGGGTCAAAAATCAAGTCTCAACTGATACCAAAATATTGAGTTTATTCCCTGTATATTTTCAGACCACAGTGCTTTGAAACTGGAACTCAATCACAAGAAAAAATTTGGAAGAAGGAATTCAAACACTTGGAAGTTAAAAAGCATCCTGCTAAAGAATGATTGGGTCAACCAGGAAATTAAAGAAGAACTTAAACAGTTCATGGAAAGCAATGAGAACAAAAACACTTCAGTCCAAAACCTATGCGATACTGCAAAGGTGGTCCTAAGGGGGAAATACATAGCCATCCAATCCTCACTCAAAAAAGTAGAAAAATCCCAAATTCACAAGCTAACCTTACACCTAAAGGAGCTGGGGAAAGAACAGCAAATAAAGCCTAAACCAAGCAGGAGAAGAGAAATAATAAAGATAAGAGCAGAAATCAATGAAATAGAAACTAGAACAGTAGAACAGATCAATGAAACCAGAAGTTGGTTCTTTGAAAGAATTAATAAGATCAATAAAACTCTGGCTTATCTAAAAGAAAAGAGAAAGGACCCAAATTAATAAAATTATGAATGAAAGGGAAGAGATCACGACTAACACCAGGAAATAGAAGCAATTATTAGAAATTAGTACCAGCAACTATATGTCAACAAATTAAGCAACCTGGAAAAAATGGATGCCTTCTTGGAAAATTATAAACTACCAAGACTGAAACAGGAAGAGGTAGAATATCTGAACAGAACAATAACCAATTGAAACAGTAATCAAAAACCTCCCAAAAAACAAGAGTACAGGGCCAGATGGCTTCCCAGGGGAATTCTACCAAACATTTAAAGAGGAAATCATAGCTATTCTTCTAAAGCTGCATCAAAAACTAGAAACAGAAGGAAATCTTCCAAACTCATTCTATGAGGCCAGCATTACCTTGATCCCAAAACCAGGCAAAGACCCGATCCTAAAGGAGAATCACAGACCAATATCCCTGATTAACATGGATACCAAAATACCCTAATATCTTGGTAGCCAATAGGATCCAACAGCACATTGAAAGGATTATCCATCACGTGATTATCCATCACGACTAGGTGGGATTTATTCCTGGGATGCAAGGGTGGTTCAACATTCAGAAATCAAACAACATGATAGAACACATTAATAAAAGACAAGACAAGACAATGTGATCCTCTCAATTGATGCAGAAAAAGCATTTGACAAAATACAGCCTTCTTTCCTGATTAAAACTCTTCAGGGATAGAGGGAACACTCCTCAATATCATAAAAACCATCTATGAAAAACCCACAGCGAATATCATTATCAGTGGAGAAAAGCTGAGAGCTTTTCCCTTAAGATCAGGAACACGACAGTGATGCCCACTCCTGCCACTACTGTTCAACATTGTACTAGAAGTCCTAGCATCAGCAATCAGACAACAAAAACAAATAAAAGGCATTCAAATTGGCAAAGAAGAAGTCAAACTCTCTCTCTTTAGAGATAACATGATATTTTGTGTGGAAAACCCAAAAGACTCCACCCCCAAATTACTAGGACTCATACAGCAATTTAGTAATATGGGAGGATACAAAATCAATGCATAGAAATCAGTTGCTTTCTTATACACTAACAATGTCACTGTAGAAAGAGAAATTAGAGAATCAATTCCATTTGCAATAGCACCAAAAAACATAAGATACCTAGGAATAAGCCTAGCCAAAGAGGTAAAGATCTGTACTCTAGAAACTATAGAACACTTATGAAAGAAATTGAAGAAGATGACACAAAAAGATGGAAAAATATCCCATGGTCTTGGATTAGAAGAATACACATTGTTAAAATGTCTATGCTGCCCACAGCAATCTACACTTTCAACGCCATCCGGTATGGAACCAGAAAATATCCCAAATCGCCAAGGAAATGTGAAAAAGAAAAACAAAATGTTGCCTGATTTCATGCTAAATTACAAAGCTGTGATCACCAAGACAGCATGGTATTGGCACAAAAACAGACGCATAGATCAATGGAACAGAAAGAGTGTCCAGAGGCAAAGGAAACAGTCAATAAAACCAAAGACAACCAACAGAATGGGAGAAGATATTTGCAAATGACATATCAGACAAAGGGCTAGTATCCAAAATCTATAACGAACTTATCAAACTCAACACCCAGAGAACAAATAATCCAATCAAGAAATGGGCAGAAGACATAAACAGACATTTGTGCAAAGATGACATCCAAATGGCCAACAGACACATGAAAAAGCGCTCAACGTCACCCATCATCAGGGAAATACAAATGAAAACTTTATTGAGATACCACCTCACACCAGTCAGAATGGCTAAAATTAACAGGTCAGGAAACGACAGATGTTGGCGAGGATGCAGAGAAAGGGGAACCCTCCTACACTGTTGGTGGGAATGCAAGCTGGTACACCCACTGTGGAAAACAGTAGAGGTTCCTCAAAAAGCTGAAAATAGAGATTCCCTATGACCCAGCAATAGCACTACTGGGTATTTACACCAAAGATACAAATATTGTGATCCAAAGGGGCAGGTGCACCCCAATGTTTATAGCAGCAATGTCGACAATAGCCAAACTATGGAAAGAGCCTAGCTGTCCATCAACAGATGAATGGATAAAGAAGATGTGATACATATATACACACATACATACAGTGGAATATTATGCAGCCATCAAAAACTGAAATCTTGCCATTTTCAATGACATGGCTGGAACTAGAGGGTATTATGCTAAGTGAAATAAGTCAATCAGAGAAAGACAAGTATCATATGATCTCACTGATAGGAGGAATTTGAGAAACAAGACAGAGGATCATAGGGGAAGGGAGGGAAAAATGAAACAAGATGAAACCAGAGAGGGAAATAAACCATAAAAGACTCTTAATCTCAGGAAACAAACTGAGGGTTGCTGGAGTGGAGGGCAGTGGGAGGGATGGGGTGGCTGGGTGATGGACACTGGTAAGGGTATGTGCTATAGTGAGTGCTGTGAATTGTGTAAGACTGATGAATCACAGACCTGTACCCCTGAAACAAATAATACATTATATGTTAATAAAAAAAAAAAAAGAATATAAAGTTTATTCTAAAAAAAAAAAAAGAAGAAAGAGTGTCCAGAAATGGACCCTCAACTCTATGGTCAACTAATCTTTGACAAAGCAGGAAAAAATATCCAATGGAAAAAACACAGTCTCTTCAATAAATGGTGCTGGGAAAATTGGACAGCTATATACAGAAGAATGAAACTCGACCATTCTCTAACATCATACACAAAGATAAACTCAAAATGGGTGAAAGATCCCAATATGAGACAGGAATCCATCAAAATCCTAGACGAGAACATAGGCAGTAACCACTTTGACATCGGCCACAGCAACTTCTTTCAAGATTCACCTCCAATGCTAGTGAAACAAAAGCAAAAATGAACTTTTGGGACTTCATCAAGATAAAAGGCTTTTGCACAGCAAAGAAAACAGTCAACAAAACAAAGAGGCAACCCACAGAATGGGAGAAGATATTTGCAAATGACACTACAGATAAAGGGCTGGTATCCAAGATCTATAAAGAACTTCTCAAACTCAACACCCAAAAAAACAAATAATCAAGTCAAAAAATGGGCAGAAGACATGAACAGACACTTCTCCAAAGAAGACATAAAATGGCTAACAGACACATGAAAAAATGTTCATCATTAACCATCAGGGAAATTCAAATCAAAACCACATTGAGATACCACCTTACGCCAGTTAGAATGGCAAAAATGGACAAGGCAAGAAACAACAAATTTTGGAGAGGTTGTGGATAAAGGGGAACCCTCTTACACTGTTGGTGGGAATGCAAGTTAGTACAGCCACTTTGGAAAACAGTGTGGAGGTGCCTCAGAAAATTAAAAATAGAGCTACACCATTACCCAGCAATTGCACTACTGGGTATTTACCCCCAAGACACAGAAGTAGTGAAAAAAAAGGCCATATGCACCCCAATGTTCATAGCAGTAATGTGCACAATAGCCAAACTGTGGAAAGAGCTGAGATGCCCTTCAACAGATGAATGGATAAAGAAGATGTGGTCTATATATACAATGGTTTCAGAAAGGATGAATACACAACTTTTACATCAACATGGTTTTACATCAACATGGATGGGACTGGAGGAGATTATGCTAAGTGAAATAAGTCAAGCAGAGAAAGTCAATTATCATACGGTTTCACTTATTTGTGGAACATAAGGAATAGCATGGAGGACATTAGGAGAAGGAAGGGAATAATGAAGGGTGCGAAATTGGAGGGAGAGATGAACCATGAGAGACTATGGACTCTGAGAAACAAATGCGGGTTTTAGAGGGGAGGGGGGTGGAGGGATGGGTTAGCCAGGTGATGGGTATTAAGGAGGGCATGTACTGCATGGAGCACTGGGTGTTATACGAAAACAATGAATCGTGGATCACTACATCAAAAACTAATGATGTATTGTGTGGTGACTAACATAACATAATAAAATAAAATTTTTAAAAATAAATAAAATAAATAAAAAGTGAATATAAAGTTTATTCTATAAAAAAAAAAAAAAGCATCCATAAATGGACCCTCAACTCTATGGTCATCTAATCTTCGACAAATCAGGAAAAAATATCCAATGGAAAAAAGACAGTCTCTTCTTTAAATAGTGCTAGGAAAATTGGACAGCTATATACAGAAAAACCAAACTGGACCATTCTCTTACATCATACACAAAGATGAACTCAAAATGGGTGAAAGACCTCAATGTGAGACAGGAATGCATCAAATCCTAGAGGAGAACATAGGCAGCAACTTCTTTCTAGACACGTCTCCAAAGGCAAGGGAAAAAAAACAAAAAATGAATTTTGGGACTTCATCAAGATAAAAAGCTTCTGCACAGCAAAGGAAACTGTCAACAAAACTAAGAAGCAACCCACGGAATGGGAGAAGATATTTGCAAATGACATGACAGATAAAGGGTGGTATCCAATATCTATAAAGAACTTCTCAAACTCAACATCCAACAAACAAATAATCAAGTCAAAAAATGGGCAGGTGACATGAACAGACACTTCTCCAAAGAAGACATACAAATGGCTAACAGACACATGAAAAAATGCTCAACATCATTAGCCATCAGGGAAATTCAAATCAAAACCACACTGAGATACCACCTTATACCAGTTAGAATGGCAAAATTTAACAAGGCAAGAAACAACAAATGCTGGCGAGGATGTGGAGAAAGGGGAACCCTCTTACACTGTTGGTGGGAATGCAAGCTCGTGCAGCCACTCTGGAAAACAGTATGGAGTTTCCTCAAAAAGTTAAAAATAGAGCTACCCTACTACCCAGCTATTGCTCTACTGGGTATTTACCCCAAATACACAGATGTAGTGAAAAGAATGGGCACTTGCACCCCAATGTTCATAGCAGCAATGTCCACAACAGCCAAACTTTGGAAGGAACTGAGATGCCCTTCAACAGATGAATGGATAAAGATGTGGTTCATTTATACAATGGAATATCACTCAGCCATCCAAAAGGATGAACACCCACCATTTGCACTGACATGGATGGAACTGGAGGGGAGTATAAGTCAAGCAGAGAAAGACAATTATCATATGGTTTCACTCATATGTAGAGCATAAGGAATAGCACGGAGGACATTAGGGGAAGGAAGGGAAAACTGAAGGGGGGAAATTAGAGGGTGAGACGAACCATGAGAGACTATGGACTCTGGGAAACAATCTGAGGGTTTCAGAGGGGAGGGGGTGGGGGATGGGTGAGCCCGGGATGGGTATTAAGGAGGGCACGTGTTGTAATGAGCACTGGGTGTTACATGCAAATAATGAATCATTGAACACTACATCAAAAACTAATGATGTACTGTATGGTGACTAATAAATAAAAATTAAAAAAAAACTATTACCCTGATTATAAAGAAAAAGGTAAAGAAAAAGAAAAAAAAAGAACCCTGATCCAGAGAAAAAAGAGAAAAGGAAATGAAAAAACAAACGAACAAGCAAACAAAAATCTATAAGCCTAATTCCAATGGAAAAAGAAAAAAGTAAAAGAAAGAATAAGTAAAAAAACAAAAACAAAAACAGCCTGATCCTATTTCCACCAGAACTGAAGGGGATGCTTTGAAGCTCTCTATGATTAGTAGACTTGATGCATGTGGCCTGCTGCCTGTTTTGCTCTCCTGGGGGACAGGCCTGCTGTGCTAGCTCAGAGTCAATCTTGCCCTTGTTAAAACAAGAACAACAACAACAGTTGCCAAGAACGGGGTGGGGGGTGGGGTGTATGGAGTTTGATGTAAGCAGCTCCCACCTCTACTGGGGGCCACTGTGTCGCTCTCTGATGTCTGACTGGGTTGGTAGTGGGGGTAAAATTGTGACACCCCCCTCTAGACAGGGGATCTCACACACCCTCCTATTCTGGAAGCCCTCACAGAAGAGCGAAGGCTGTTAGCACAGCCAGTGCCCAGCTTAACTGTATTTTATCTTTGGCAGGGTGGGGATTCAAAACTCCAAATCTTTAAGGAGCTGACCACTGGGATCCACTCCCTCCTCTGGATTAGAGACTGGCTGTGCTCTTACTAGTGCCCTTTGCCCCAGAAAAACAGTCCCCTGCCTTTGCAGTGCTCAGAATCTATGGTATATTCACTTCGAAAATCAGCAACCAGTTTATCCATCCCCTGCCCTCACCTTTGTCCCCTACCTATGAAAGGCCATTTGCTGGTGCCTGCAGGGTCTTTTGCCCTTGGAGAGGCAATATACCCTGTTCCAAATGTACTCCAGAAAGGGGAACAATCTCTCCCGGTGCCACCCTGGTGATTGATCCCTCTACCACTCTGTGTGCACTCCCAGGCCAGAGCCCTCCTTCTCTCCAGGAGTGCATGCTATAGTTCTGCTTCTACAAAAGTTATGTGCTTTCAAAATCTCTGAGCACGAGCTCCACACACTGCAGAAAAACCTGCGCCACTCAGTTCCCCCAGCTCCTCAGTCTTGGTCCAAGAGATTTTCTTCTTGTGCGAACCCGATACCTCCCTCTCTCAACCCCTCTCTCCTACTCTCCCTTTTCTCTCTCTGTGGAAAGTGTTCCCTCCCCTCTGCAGCACAGCAACTTTTCTCTCCCCCAATTCACTTCTATGTACCTCACACCTGCCTCCAACTATGGAGACCCTTCTTCCAATCCTCAGATCAATTTCCTGGGTGTTCCAAGTGACCTGACCTCAATACAGCTGTGTTTGGGGGACAAGGAAAGCCCAGAATCCCACTACTTCTTCACCATCTCAACTCCTCTCTCCTAAGATTAGCTTTTTATACCATATTTTATGCCTATAGCTCATGAATGAATCCCCTAGCTCTTTTTTTTTTTTTTAATAAATCCCCTACTTATATTTAGATATATTTAAAAATGTACACTGGAAGTGCATCCGGAGTTATGGTAAAAATAAAACCCCACAGCTAATGAACACTATTTACACTGTGCTATATATTCCTTTGACTTTTTTTTTCATTTTAGCAAATATTTATTGAGTGGAAACTCTGTGCTAGTCTTTATTATAAACACTGAGGATATAGAATCTAACAAGATGGTCAGGGTACCTGCTCTTGAGGAGTTAACATTCTAGTTGGGGAATATATACAATAAGAAAACAAATTTTAAAAATTAGTTCAGTTAAGTACTATAAAGATCATCTCACAGGAAGATAGAGAATGATAGGGTTCTACCATACACAGAAAGATAAAAGAAGGCTATTTCTTACGCTCTTTCTCCTTCTTTATATTGGTGCACACTTGAGTCTGTAATGTTTCAGAAACAGCCTTCATTTTATAAAAATCTATTATTTCTTCTTCCAGTTGTCTTCCCTCCTCCTCAAGTTTCATGGTCTCCTCTTGTTGGGCTCTTTTAAGATGCTCAAACTTCTCCTGTAGCTGTGAAACAAATGTGCAGTTATGACTCAAAGTACCCTATGGTGGCACATTCCCAGGGACATGCTTGTCTTTTCTACTCGTTATCAAACATAGCCTACATCAAAGTAGAGCTTGATCTTAATGACAGTTTCAAAATTTCATATTTAAAGTAAAAAATCAGATATAGAATTTCTTTCTTTTAATTTTAAATGTGTCCCCATTGAACTAAATGTAATAAAACACAAAGTTATGAAAAGCACTTAATTGTAGAAATTTTTCCTAATGAGGTATGTATTTTTAACTATACATTTTCCCATAACTCTACATTTTCCCATAAATCTCTTTGAGTAAAATTTAATATATCCAAGTCCACTAAAATTACATACATTAAAATATGACATGGATTATAAAATATTTCCTGACATTTTAATTCATAAAAGCATTTTGAAAGAAAGTCTGATAATTTTCTCGTTAAGTAATATTAGCATAATTATAGGAAGAAACAAAAATCTCATTCAGTTACTTTTTATTTGCTTCTGAGATCTTATTTTATCTGTGGGACTTAAAATGAGCTTAACTAACCATAAAAAGGAAACAATATCACCTAGAGTTTCCATTAGAGAAACGCCTGGGTCTTTAGCATGACTTTATTCAACATAAGCATTGCTTGTATGCATCAGAGGACATATGATTTTTTTTTTTTAAAGATTTTATTTATTTATTTGACAGAGAGAGACACAGCGAGAGAGGAAACACAAGCAGGGGGAGTGGGAGAGGGAGAAGCAGGCTTCCCGCGGAGCAGGGAGCCCGATGCGGGGCTCGATCCCAGGACTCTGGGATCATGACCTGAGCCGAAGGCAGACGCTTAATGACTGAGCCACCCAGGCGCCCCAGGACATATGATTTTTAAAGCTATGTCTACTGTGGCATAAAAACACATAGGACACTTATCTTCAGTTTAACTTTTTGAAAAAAAAAAACAAACAAACTGGGTGCTTAAACTGCCACAATATTAATTAGCTGGCTTATATAGGGCCGTGAAGAACACAAGCACGTTGTCATACTAGTGGTTCTCAACTCTAGATGACCATTAGAATCATTCAGTAAGCTTACAAGTCTCCCAATGCACAGGTTGCACACAGATCAGTTGCATCCGACTATCTGGAGTGGAAACCTGAGTATCACTGTTTTTAGAAATTCCTAGGTGAAGTTTTTCCTGAAAAAGATGGTGGAGGAGTAGGGGAACCTATTCCAACCGGTCCCAGGAATTAAGCTGGATATCTACCTGACCACTCTGAACACCCACGAAATCAGCCTGAGATGTAAGAAGATATATCAGGATCTCTACAAACAGAATATTGCAGGGAGTTGGTTTTGAGGTATGAAGCAGGGAGCCGTGATTCTGTGGGCACATATCCAAAGATAAACAGAAGGGGTAGGGAGCCGTGAGGATCATACACTGCCGGTGATTGATAACCTCCCAGGCTGGGGACAGGGCACAGACTCACAGACTGGTAGCAGCACGGAAAAGACTTTAGGGCAGTCCCCTGGACTGAAACCTTGAGCAGCGGGGCTGCGCGTGCAAACTGGGGGCAGCTGGTGGTTTTAGAAGCACAAGGGCAGAGACGTGCCCCCGTGCCCTGATCTGGAGGCAAGGACTGGGAGCCCTGCTGAAGGGCGCACAACCCAGGATGCTGCAGTTTATAGCAGCACAGACAGAAATGGAGATAGTGTGGCCGGGAGAGCTCACTGAAGAACAGACTGTGATCTCTCTGCTCTGAGGCAGAGGGTTGGAAATGGTCTCTTCTGCTCTGACTCTCGGAAGAGATGCAGAAAGCCACCAAGGAAAGCTGCCAGAGAACAAAAGCCCCCCAAAAACGGTTTTCACTGAGCCCATCCACCCCCACAAGGGGCAGGGCAACTTTGCCTAAACAGGGTTGCCTGACTAACAGCACAGCAGGCCCCTCCCCCAGAAGATAGGCTGGGAAAACAAGAGGCCAGCAACCCTAAGGTCCCTAGAAAACAGGTACATCTTGCTTTGATGGTGGTCAATAATTTGGACTCTGTATATTCCCTCAACCACCCATCAACAGAATGACTAGGAGGAGGAACCCCCAAAATAGGAAAGACTCAGAGATTATGATTTATGCCACAGATTTACAAGTGGTTACAGATATAACCAAGATGAGGGAAAAACAACTCAGAAACAATGAAAATGGAATCAGAGAAATAAGTGACACCAACAAACATTCCAAAGTCAGAATTATTGGAATCCCTGAGGGGTGGAGAGAGGGGGGGGGACTAGAAGATATATTTGAGCAAATCGTAGCTGAGAACTTCCCTAATCTGGGGAATGAAACAAACATTCATGCCCTAGAGGCAGAGAGGACCCCTCCCAAGATCAAGGAAAACAGGCCAACACCCCGGCATGTAACAGTAAAACTCGCAAATCTTAGAACCAAGGACCATCTTAAGGGCAGTTAGGGGGAAGAGATTCCTTATGTACAGAGAGAGGAACATCAGGATAACATCAGACCTATCCACAGAGACCTGGCAAGCCAGAAAGGGCTGGCAAGACATATTCAGGGTACTAAACGAGAAGAACATGAAGCCAAGAATACATTATCCGGCAAGGCTGTCATTTAAAATGGATGGAGAGACACAGAGCTTCCAAGACCGGCAGAAACTGAAAGAATATGTGACCACTAAGCCAGCCTGCAGAAATATTAAGGGGGGTTCTATAAAAGGAGAAAGACTCCAAGAGTGACATAGAACAGATATTTACAGGGTAAAAACAGGGTCTTCACAGGCAACATGATGACAATAAATTCATATCTTTCAATAATCACTCTCAATGTGAACAGCCTAAAGATACATCCAGACTGAAAGTGAAGGGATGGAGATCCATCTTCCATGCCAGCGGACCTCAAAAGAAAGCTGGGGTAGCAATTCTTATATCAGACAAATTAGATTTTAAATAAAGACTGTAGTTAGAGATACAGAAGGACACTATATCATTCTTAAAGGGTCTATCCCACAAGAGGATCTAACAATTGTAAATATCTATGCCCCCAACATGGGAGCAGCCATCTACATAAGCCACCTGTTAACCAAAATAAAGAGTCATATTGATAACAATACGTTAATTGTAAGAGACCTCAATACTCCACTCTCAGCAATAGACAAATCATCTAAGCAGAAAATCTACAATGAAACAAGAGCTTTGAATGACACACTGGATCAGAAGGACCTCAAAGATATATACAGAACATTCCACCCTAAAACAACTGAATACACATTCTTCTCAAGCGCACATGGAAGTTTCTCCAGAATAGACCACACACTGGGTCACAAATCAGGTCTCAACAGATACCAAAGACTGAGCTTATTCCCTGCATATTTTCAGTCCATAATGTTTTAAAACTGGAACTCAATCACAAGAAAAAATTTGGCAGAAATTCAAACACTTGGAAGCTAAAGAGCACTCTGCTCAAGAATGTTTGGGTCAACCAAGAAATCAAAGAAGAACTTAAACAATTCATGGAAACCAATGAGAATGAAAACACATTGGTCCAAACCCTATGGGATACTGCAAAGGCAGTCCTAAGGGGGAAATACATAGCCATCCAAGCCTCACTCAAAAAAATAGAAAAAACTCAAATTCACCAACTTTACACCTTAAAGAACTGGAGAAAAAGCAACAAACGATGCCTAAGCCACGCATTAGAAGAGAAACAATTAAGATTAGAGCAGAGATCAATGGATTAGAAACCAGAAACACAGTAGATCAGATCAACAAAACTAGAAGCTGGTTCTTTGAGAGAATTAATAAGATTGATAAACCACTGGCCAGACTTATCCAAAAGAAAAGAGAAAGGACCCAAATTAATAAAATTATGACTGAAAGAGGAGAGATCACAACTAACACCAAGGAAATAGAAACAATTATTAGAAATTATTATCAACAACTATATGCCAGTGAGCTGAACAACCTGGGTGAAATGGATGCCTTCCTGAAATGTATAAACTCCGAAGACTGAAACAGGAAGAAATTGACAACCTGAATAGGCCAATAACCAGTAACAAGATTGAAGCAGTGATCAAAAACCTCCCAAAAAACAAGAGTCCAGGGCCTGATGGATTCCCTGGGGAATTCTACCAAACATTCAGAGAAGAAATAACACCTATTCTCCTGAAGCTGTTTCAGAGAATAGAAACAGAAGGAAAGCTTACAAAATCATTCTATGATGCCAGCATTACCTTAAGCCCAAACCAGGCAAAGACCCCATCAAAAATGAGAATTTCAGACTGATATCCCTGATGAAAATGGATTCCAAAATCCTCAACAAAATCCTAGCTAATAGGATCCAACAATACATTAAAAGGATCATCTACCACGACCAAGTGGGATTTATCCCTGGGATGCAAGTGTGGTTCAACATTTGCAAATCAATCAATGTGATAGAACACATTATAAGAGGAGAGAGAAGAACCATATGGTCCTCTCATTGATGCAGAAAGGGAATCTGACAAAATACAGCATCCTTTCCTGGTTAAAACTCTTCAGAGTATAGGGATAGAGGGAACATTCCTCAAGTTCATAAAATCCATTTATGAAAAACCCACAGCGAATATCATCCTCAATGGGGAAAAGCTGAGAGCCTTTCCCTTAAGATCAGGAACACGTCAAGGATGCCCACTCTCGCCACTATTGTTCAACATAGTACTAGAAGTCCTAGCAACAGCAATCAGACAACAAAAAGAAATAAAAGTTTTCAAATTGGCAAAGAAGAAGTCAAACTCTCTCTTTTTGCAGACGACATGATACTTTATGTGGAAAACCCAAAAGACTCCACCCCCAAATTACTAGAACTCATATAGCAATTCAGTAATGTGGCAGGACACAAAATCAATGCACAGAAATCAGTTGCTTTCTTATACACTAACAATGCAACTGTAGAAAGAGAAATTGGAGAAATGATTCCATTTACAATAGCACCAAAAACCATAAGATACCTTGGAATAAACCTAACCAAAGAGGTAAAGGATCTATACTCTAGGAACTACAGAACACTCATGAAAGAAACTGAAGAAGACACAAAAAGATGGAAAAATATTTCATGCTCATTTATTGGAAGAATAAACATTGTGAAAATATCTATGCTGCCCAGAGCAATCAATACCTTCAATGCCATCCCAATCAAAATTCCAATGACATTTTTCAAAGTGCTGGAACAAATAATCCTAAGATTTGTACTGAATCAGAAAAGACCCCGAATCACCAAGGAAATGCTGAAAAAGAAAAACAAAGTTGGGGGCATCACGTTGCCCCATTTCAAGCTATATTACAAAGCTGTGATCACCAAGAGAGCATGGTACTGGCACAAAATCAGACATATAGACCAAAGGAAGAGAAGAGAGAGCCCAGATATGGACTCTCAACTCTATGGTCAAATAATCTTCGACAAAGCAGGAAAAAAAATGCAATGGAAAAAAGACAGCCTCTTCAATAAATGGTGCTGGGAAAAGTGGACAGCCACATGCAGAAGAATGAAACTCGAACATTCTCTTACACCATACACAAAGGTAAACTCCAGATGGATGAAAGACTTCAATGTTAGACAGGAATTCATCAAAATCCTAGAGGAGAACATAGGTAGTAACCTCTTCGACATTGGCCACAGCAACTTCTTTCAAGATACATCTCCAAAGGCTAGTGAAACAAAAGCAAAAATGAACTTTTGGGACTTCATCAAGATAAAAAGCTTCTGCACAGCAAAGGAAACAGTCAACAAAACAAAGAGGCAACCCATGGAATGGGAGAAGATATTTGCAAATGACATGACAGATAAAGGGCTGGTATCCAAGATCTATAAAGAACTCAAACTCAACACCCCCCAAAAAAATAATCAAGTCAAAATATGGGGAAAAGACATGAACAGACACTTCTCCAAAGAAGACATATAAATGGCTAACAGACACATGAAAAAATGTTCATCATCATTAGCCATCAGGGAAATTCAAATCAAAACCACACTGAGATACCACTTTCCACCATTTAGAATGGCAAAAATTGACAGGACAAGAAACAACAAATGTTGGAGAGGATGTAGAGAAAGGGGAACCCTCTTACACTGTTGGTGGGAAGAAAGTTGGTACAACCACTTTGGAAAACAGTGTGGCGGTGCCTCACAAAATTAAAAATAGAGTTACCTTATGACCCAGCAATTGCACTGCTGGGTATTTACCCCGAAGACACAGATGTAATGAAAAGAAGGGCCATATGCACCCCAATGTTCATAGCAGTAATGTCCGCAATAGCCAAACTGTGGAAAGAGCCAAGATGCCCTTCAACAGATGAATGGATAAAGAAGACGTGGTCCATATATACAATGGAATATTACTCAGCCATCAGAAAGGATGAATACCCAACTTTTACATCAACATGGAGGGGACTGGAGGAGGTTATGCTAAGTGCACTAAATCAAGCAGAGAAAGTCAATTATCATATGGTTTCACTTATTTGTGGAACATAAGGAATAGCATGGAGGACATTAGGAGAAGGAAGGGAAAAATGAAGGGGGGAATCGGAAGGGGAGTTGAACTATGAGGAACTATGGACTCCGAGAAACAAACTGAGGGTTTAGAGGGGAGGGGAGTAGGGTGATGGGTTATCCCAATGATGGGTATTAAGGAAGGCACATACTGAAAGGAGCACTGTGTGTTATACAAAAACAATGAATGGTGGATCACTACATCGAAAACTAATGATGTATGGTGACTAACATAACATAATAATATAAAATTAAATTTAAAAAATGCCTGATTTCAAGCTATATTACAAAGCTGTGATCACCAAGACAGCATGGTACTGGCACAAAAACAGACATATAGACCAATGGAACAGAATAGAGAACCCAGATATGGACCCTCAACTCTATGGTCAAATAATCTTTGACAAAGAAGGAAAAAACATCCAATGGAAAAAAGACAGTCTCTTCAATAAATGGTGTTGGGAAAATTGGACAGCCACATGCAGAAGAATGAAACTCGACCATTCTCTAACACGATTCACAAAGATAAACTCAAAATGGATGAAAGACCTCAATGTGAGACAGGAATCCATCAAAATCCTAGAGGATAACATAGGATGAATACCCAACTTTTACATCAACATGGATGGGACTGGAGGAGATTATGCTGAGTGAAATAAGTCAAGCAGAGAAAGTCAATTATCATATGGTTTCACTTATTTGTGGAACATAAGGAATAGCATGGAGGACATTAGGAGAAGGAAGGAAAAAATGAGTGGGGGGGGGAATTGGAGGGAGAGATGAACCATGAGAGACTATGGACTCTGAGAAACAAACAGGGTTTTAGAGGGGAGGGGGGAGGGGGGATGGGTTAGCGCAGTGATGGGTATTAAGGAGGGCATGGACTGCATGGAGCACTGGGTGTTATACGAAAACAATGGATTGTGGATCACCACATCAAAAACTAACGATGTATTGTATGGTGACTAACATGATAAAATTTTAAAAAAATAAACACAAAATTTTTTTGTAACAATAAAAACCAAAACTAAAAATAAATAAATAAATGAATAAATAAATAAATAAATGACACACTGGACCAGATGGACTTCACAGATATATTCAGAACATTCCATCCCAAAGCAACAGAATACACATTTATCTCTAGTGAACATGGAACATTCTCCAGAATAGATCAGATCCTAGGTCACAAATCAGGTCTCAACCTGTACCAAAAGATTGGGATCATTCCCTGCATATTTTTGGACCACAAGGCTTTGAAACTAGAACTCAATCACAAGAGGAAAGTCAGAAAGAACTCAAATACATGGAGGCTAAAGAGCATCCTACTAAAGAATGAATGGGTCAACCAGGAAATTAAAAAAGAATTTACAAAATTCATGGAACCAAATGAAAATGAAAACACAACTCTTCAAAATCTTTGGGATGCAGCAAAGGCAGTCCTACAAAGAAAGTATATAGCAATACAAGCCTTTCTCAAGAAACAAGAAAGGTCTCAAATACACAACCTAACCCTACACCTAAAGGAGCTGGAGAAAGAACAGCAAATAAAGCCTAAACCCAGCAGGAGAAGAGAAATAATAAAGATCAGAGCAGAAATCAATGAAATAGAAACCAAAAGAACAGTAGAACAGATCCATGAAACTAGGAGCTGGTTCTTTGAAAGAATTAACAAGATTGATAAACCCCTGGCCAGACTTATCAAAAAGAAAAGAGAAATGACCCAAATAAATAAAATCATGAATGAAAGAAGAGAGATCACAACCAACACCAAAGAAATACAAACAATTATAAGAACATATTATGAGCAACTCTATGCCAGCAAATTAGATAACCTGGAAGAAATGGATGCATTCCTAGAGATGTATCAACTACCAAAACTGAACCAGGATGAAATAGAAAACCTGAACAGACCTATAACCACTAAGGAAATTGAAGCAGTCATCAAAAATCTCCCAAGAAACAAAAGCCAAGGGCCAGATGGCTTCCCAGGGGAATTCTACCAAACATTTCAAGAAGAATTAATACCTATTCTTCTGAAACTGTTCCAAAAAATAGAAATGGAAGGAAAACTTCCAAACTCGTTTAATGAGGCCACCATTACCTTGATCCCCAAACCAAAGACCCCATCAAAAAGGAGAATTACAGACCAATAACCTTGATAAACATGGATGCAAAAATTCTCACCAAAATACTAGCCAATAGGATCCAACAGTACATTAAAAGGATTATTCATCACGACCAAGTGGGATTTATCCCTGGGCTGCAAGGTTGGTTCAACATCCGCAAATCAACCAATGTGATACAATACATTAATAAAAGAAAGAACAAGAACCATATGATCCTCTCAATCGATGCAGAAAAAGCATTTGACAAAGTACAGCATCCTTTCTTGATCAAAACTCTTCAGAGTATAGGGATAGAGGGTACATACCTCTATATCATAAAAGCCATCTCTGAAAAACCCACAGCGAATATCATTCTCGATGGGGAAAAACTGAGAGCTTTCCCCCTAAGGTCAGGAACATGGCAGGGATATCCACTATCACCACTGCTATTCAACATAGTATTAGAAGTCCTAGCCACAACAATCAGACAACAAAAAGAAATAAAAGGCATCCAAATGGGCAAAAAAGAAGTCAAACTCTCATTCTTAGCAGATGATATGATATTTTATATGGAAAACCCAAAAGACTCCACCCCAAAACTGCTAGAACTCATACAGGAATTCAGTCAAGTGGCAGGATATAAAATCAACCCACAGAAATCAGTGGCATTCCTATACACCAACAACAAGACAAAAGAAAGAGAAATTAAGGAGTCGATCCCATTTACAATTGCACCCAAAACCATAAGATACCTAGGAATAAATCTAACCAAAGAGGCAAAGAATCTGTACTCAGAAAACTATAAAATATTCATGAAAGAAATTGAGGAAGACACAAAGAAATGGAAAGAAACGTTCCATGCTCATGGATTGGAAGAACAAATATTGTGAAGATGTCAATGCTACCTAGAGCAATCTACACATTCAATGCAATCCCCATCAAAATACCATCCACTTTTTTCAAAGAAATGGAACAAATAATCCTAAAATTTGTATGGAACCAGAAAAGACCCCGAATAGCCAGAGGAATGTTGAAAAAGAGAAGCAAAGCTGGTGGCATCACAATTCTGGACTTCACGCTCTATTATAAAGCTGTAATCATCAAGACAGTGTGGTACTGGCACAAAAACAGACACATATATCAATGGAACAGAGTAGAGAGCCCAGAAATGGACCCTCAACTCTATAGTCAACTAATCTTCGACAAAGTAGGAAAGAATGTCCAATGGAAAAAAAACAATGTCTTCAACAAATGGTATTGGGAAAATTGGACAGCCACATGCAGAACAATGAAACTGGACCATTTCCTGACACCACACACAAAAATAGACTCAAAATGGTTGAAAGACCTAAATGTGAGACAGGAGTCCATCAACATCCTAAAGGAGAACACAGGCAGCAACTCTTCGACCTCAGCCACAGCAACTTCTTCCTAGAAACATCGCCAAAGGCAAGGGAAGCATGGGCAAAAATGAACTATTGGGACCTCATCAAGATAAAGAGCTTTTGCACAGCAAAAGAAACAGTCAACAAAACCAAAAGACAACTGTCAGAATGGGAGAAGATATTTGCAAATGACATATCAGAGAAAGAGCTAGTATCCAAAATCTATAAAGAATTTATTAAACTCAACACCCAAAGAACAAATGATCCAATCAAGAAATGGGCAGAAGACATGAACAGACATTTTTCCAAAGAAGACATCCAAATGGCCAACGAACACATGAAAAAGTGCTCAACATCGCTCGGCATCAGGGAAATCCAAATCAAAACCTCAATGAGATACCACCTCACACCAGTCAGAATGGCTAAAATTAACAAGTCAGGAAACGACATATGTTGGCAGGGATGCGGAGAAAGGGGAACCCTCCTACACTGCTGGTGGGAATGCAAGCTGGTGCAGCCACTCTGGAAAACAGTATGGAAGTTCCTCAAAAAGTTGAAAATAGAGCTACCATACAACCCAGCAATTGCACTACTGGGTATTTACCCCAAAGATACAAATGTAGGGATCTGAAGGGGTACGTGTCCACTATAGTCAAACTGTGGAAAGAGCCAAGATGTCCATCAACAGATGAATGGATAAAGAAGATGTGGTATATATCTACAATGGAATATTATGCAGCCATCAAAAGGAATGAAATCTTGCCATTTGCAAGGACGTGGATGGAACTGGAGGGTATTATGCTGAGTGAAATAAGTCAGTCAGAGAAGACATGTATTATATGACCTCACTGATATGAGGAATTCTTAATCTCAGGAAACAAACTGAGGGTTGCTGGAGTGGTGGGGGGTGGGAGGGATGGGGTGGCTGGGTGATAGACACTGGGGAGGGTATGTGCTATGGTGAGCACTGTGAATTGTGTAAGACTGTTGAATCACAGACCTGTACCTCTGAAACAAATAATACATTATATGTTAAAAAGAAATAGAAGAAGATAGCAGGAAAGGAAGAATGAAGGGGGGGAAATCGGACGGGGAGACGAACCATGAGAGACTATGGACGCTGAGAAACAAACAGAGGGTTCTAGAGGGGATGGGGTGGGGGGTTGGGTTAGCCTGGTGATGGGTATTAAAGAGGGCACATACTGAATGGAGCACTGGGTGTTATACGCAAACAATGAATCATGGAACACTACATCAAAAACTAATGATGTAATGTATGGTCATTAACGTAACATAATAAAAAAAACCTTAAAATTAATAACACTCCTAAAAGTGAATACAAGTTATACCAGACTACTATACTTGCCTCTTTTTCAGATTCTTTAAATGTTGTTTCTTTCTCTTTTACTCGCTGCATAAACTTTTGTTTCAGTTCTTCTTCTTCCCTCTGACATTGATCATAGAACTTTTGTCTTTTGGTTTCATAGATCTCTTGAAAACTATAAAAAAAATATTTTAATACTCATATTAAAATGGTAATATAAATAAACCTATAAAAATATATATTGTATGATAAGTCCCATGTAAGGGCATTTACCAACATTTTCCTCATGTATAGAAATAGAAATTTCTATATCATAAGATGTAAAAAAAGTAAGGTGTAGTATTGAAGAATATATAGACAGTATGCCTAAAAAGTACTAGAATTTTGAAACAATTATATTACTGATTTCTTGTTACCACCACTTTTCAATATATCACACTTCTTCACATCTTTTGATAATAAAATTTGGGGAAACCTCCACTTTATAAGGTTCTTATTTAAAATAAAGCCACGCAGGGATGCCTGGGTGGGTCAGTTGGTTAAGTGTCTGCCTTTGGCTCAGGTCATGATCCTAGAGCTCTGGGATTAGTCCCACATCAGGCTCCTTGCTCAACAGGAAGCTTGCTTCTCCCTCGGCCTGCCACTCCCCCCTGCTTGTGCTCTCTCTCTCTCTCTCTGATAAATAAATAAATAAATAAATAAATAAATAAATAAATAAATAAAATCTATTAAAAATAAAAATAAAATAAAATAAAGCCAGGCATCCTAATAATAATAATAATAATAATAATAATAATAATAATAATAGTATAATACTGGCACAAAAATGGAACATAGTAGAGAGCCCAAAAACAAACCCAGGTTTATATGGTCAATTAATCTATGACAAAGGAGGCAAGAATATACAATGGGGGAAAGACAGTCTCTTCAATAATTGGTACTGGAAAACTGAACAGCTATATGCAAAAGTATGAAACTGGACCAGTTTCTTATACCATACATAAAAAGAACCTCAAAATTAATTAAATACCAAAATGTGAAACCTGAAACCATAAAACTCCCAGAAGAAAACATAAGCAGCAATCTCCTGGACATTGGTCAACATTTTTCTACCAACATTTTTCTAGCTATGTCTCCTAAGGCAAAAGAAACGAAAGCAAACATAAATTATTATGACTACACCAAAATAAAAGCCTTTTGTACAGTGGAGGAAACCATCAACAAAATGGAAAGGTAACCTACTGAATGGGAAAAAAAACATTTGCAGGGAAGCCTGGGTGGCTCAGATGATTAAGCATCTGCCTTCGGCTCAAGTCATGATCCCAGGGTCCTGCGATCGAGCCCCACATCAGGCTCTCTGCTCAGCTGGGAGCCTACTTCTCCCTCTCCCTCTGCCTCTCCCCCTGCTTGTGATCTCTCTCTCTCTGTCAAATAAATAAATAAAATCTTTAAAGAAAAACATTTGCAAATGTTCTTTATGTATTTTGGTTATTAACCTTTTATCAGATGTAAGAACTTACATGACTCAACACTAAAAAAAAAAACTGATAAAAAATGGGCAGAGAACATGAATAGAGATTTTTCCAATGAAAATATACAGATGGCCAAAAAACACATGAAAAAATGCTCAACATTACTATCATCAGGGAAATGCAAATCAAACCACAATGAGATATCATCTTACACCTGTCAGAATTGCTAGAATCAAAAAGACAAAAATAAAAAAATGTTGGTGAGGATGTGGCAAAGAGGAACCTTCATGCACTGTTGGCTGGAATGTAAATTGCTGCAGCCACTGTAGAAAAAAGTATGGAGGTTCCTTAAAAAATTAAAAATAGAAATATCATAGGTTCTAGTAATTCCACTACTGATTATTTACCCAAAGAAAATGAAAACACTAATTTGAAAAAAATATATGAATCTTTATGTTTATTTCAGCATTATTTACCATAGCCAAGATATGGAGGCAACCTAAGTTTCCATCAATAGATGAATGGATAAATAAGATGTGTGGTGTGTGTGTGTGTGTGTGTGTGTGTGTGTGTGTGTGTGTGTGTAAAGAATCTTAAACCTTAAAAAAAGAATCTTGCTATTTGTGACATGAATGGACCTAGAGAGTACTATGCTAAGGGAAATGTCAGACATAGAAAGAAAAATACCATATAATTTCATTTATATGTGGAATCTAAAAAACAAAGCAAATGAATAAACAAACAAACAAGAAAAGGAGAAACAGAAGAATAAATACAGAGAACAAACTGGTGATTGCCAAAGGGAAAGGTAATGGGAGATTGGCAAAATGGGCGAAAGAGAGCGGGAAGTACAGGCTTCTGGTTATGGTATAAATAAGTCATGGGGATGAAAGGTACAGCATAGGAAATATAGTCAGTGGTATTATAATAGTGTTCTATGGTGACAAATGGTAGCTACACTTGCAGTGAGCATAGCATGATGTATAAAGTTATCAAATAATTATGTGTACATCTGAGAGTAATGTAATATTGGGTATCAACTATACTTCATTTTTTTAAATTGACTTTGAGAGTAAAATAAAATCTGGTTTCCACAACATCTTTATTAAAAAGCCCATCTCTTCTCCCAAAATAAAACTATAAAAATTAAGTCAGGCATCTTTCAAAATTTAATTCAGTTAAGATAGCCAGTTCAATTTTGGTTGTCTTCAAAGTACCTAAAAAATCGATATACCTGGATCATACTACACTGTCATCCTTTGCAGTACAAATCCTATTCCTCTTAAATATATCTAAATACACCTGCTCTCAAACTATTTTCACTTGACTTCCACAATGTTACTGTTGCTTTTCCTCTTTCCTTCATCCAACATTCAATGTCCTTTGCCATCCTTCTCAATATCCTTTGCCAGCCTTTATCAGTCTTTGCCAATATTTGAAAATCTCCTCCATGAACATCTATTTCATATAAAATACAAAAATAAAAACAAAATAATATTTTTCTTTTGGATACACATTTCAGCATATACACATATTGAATACTCATATTTGAGTATATAAATGGGCCTTTGAATTACATTGCTGCTAATAACTCTATCCATCTAAGTCTGATGATTAAAAAACATACAATTCAGGATGACCCAGAATGTGAAATGTACAGTTATTCTCATTCCCATATGATTGAATCTCATGGTTGTAAGGGATTTCTAAATCACCCATTAGCTTGTTCTGACAAGATCTCCTCCGCTCACCTAAGTGGCTTGTTGTCTGGGCTGACATCAGTAAAGCCCATTTTCTTCAGTTTGCAGCACCTATAACGTTCATAGTGCTGAATGTGGGTTTGTTCTTTCAGGTCTTCTGTATTTATACAAAGAAGCATATCCCGGAGCTTGACAAAATCAGAGTGATTTTCATTTTCCACTAGGCAGAAAAATAAGAAAGTAACAACACTCATTATCCATCCTTGGCACACAATAAATATTCCTGAGTGAATGTATGCATGAAAAACACATTTAAAATAACAGCTAAGAGATTGTTATAATTAATAGATCTAACTCTTTGTAATTGTAACTATGATTATATGGTACATATCTATTATAGACAGAGTTTATTTTTGGATCAGGAAATTTGCTTTAATTTATTGGCCAAAAAATAAATAGGAAACAGTGAATTAACATGTTATATTAGTGTATGGCATAGTTTTTTGTTAATAATTGTTAGTATTTTACAAACTGCTCCCAAGGTATTTCACAGAGCACTAACAAAGAATGTAATATAATTTCACTAAAGTAAATAATTTCATTAATCCTGCTACCATGAAGGCATTAAAATTATGCATGTTTTAGTTCTCAAATACTATTTATACCCCATATTTATGAAACCAAATTAGTTAATATTTAAAATCAATCAATAAATTTACATGGCTCTCTCCTGTGTTTGTCATATCCAGACTACTGAGAACTATATATATTTTATTGTGCATGATATTGTAACCAAATTTAATATTCATTAAAATATATTATTTTGTGTTTCATAAATTTAATTTTTAATATATCAGTTAATAAAACAACATTTTGGAAACTAGCACAAGTGGAAATAATCCAATCCCCAGTAATTTGTATTACAACTATATAAACCAGAGAATACATGACTGCCTGTTAGAGTATTTCAACTCATCACAATGTTAGATAACTAATATAAATATTTAAGCATAATTTTTCTAAAGGTAAATTACATTTATTTTAAAACTAGTTAACCATTTTTTTGTCTAGTGACCACTTAAAAATGCCTTATAAATTAAGTAGTAATTAATTTATGTAACAGGTTTTAACCCTAGTATTTATGCTTTAATGTTGCTCAAAGTTCTTTTGTTCAAAGCACTTTCCAACATTCTGAATGTAATTATTTATGCATATAGAGATACTATGCATATGTCAGATTGGGGTAAATGAGGAGGTTCTACCAAACCTCTGTGAATTTTTGTCTAAAGCACCACCTAGCAAACTCTTATGAGAATGAATTATAGTCAAAGTAAGAACTCGCTTAAATGGAAAATAATTTGTGCTCTTCATTAGTAACCCTTAATTTACTGTTTAGCAACAATTACCAATATTGACTCAAGTTAAAATATTTTAAGACTATAAGAATACACACACACACACACACACACACACACACACACACACACACACTTTCCAGAGCAAGCCTGCTCACTTTCATCACATTTACCTTGTAAAACTCCCCAAGGGTACTGACGGCCTCTGACCATTCTTTTTCCAACTTTCACTTCATCCATACTCCCTACTACAGCAAAAGGTAACTGTCCCTAAAAGTAAGAACAACTTTAATTATGTTCCCTTATAACAATATGGCCTACTCTGTTCTTTCTTTCTTTCTTTTTTTTTTAGGGAGAAAAACAAATTAGATTTTTATTTTTTTATTATGTTACTTACTTCTGTTACAGGAATCGATAGAGAGAAGAATATCATAATAAGTTTATTCAAACAAGGCATCTACCCTGTCTCAGATTTTAAGACTTAGTAGTACATATGTGCAAATTAATTTTTGCAAGCATTATCATCAGGCCATGCACACAACTGAAAGCTATCTACTGAGTAGAGCCTAAAGCAAGGGGTTCTGCTGTGGGGAATACAAATAAAAAATATTTTTACTAGATACAAATTTTTTCACATTATCTTTACCCTGAAATACAAACATGTCGAGGAAATAATATGTAAACCACTTTTAACTCCAGTATACAAGTTAAAATGGAAAGTATTAAGAAAAAATTATAGGGGCGCCTGGGTGGCTCAGTCGGTTAAGAGTCTGCCTTCGGCTCAGGTCATGATCCCAGGGTCCTGGGATTGAGTCCCACATGGGGCTCCCTGCTCCGCGGGAAGCCTGCTTCTCCCTCTCCCACTCTCCCTGCTTGTGTTCCCTGTCTCACTGTGTCTCTCTCTGTCAAATAAATAAAATCTTTAAAAAAAAGAAAGAAAAAAACTATAATAATTAGTTAATGGGTATACAATTAGAGCATACTAATAAATATACTCTATACATCTCAATGAATTCTAAATAAAATTAAAGGGTCACTCTGGGAGGTGAGAGTCAGAGGGATCTGAAAATTAATGTGCAACCCAAGGGAGATTGGGGAAGATGATAAGAAGAATAATCATAGGTAAAATAGGGTTTTGAGCAGGATGTAAAGACAGCAGAAATATGCAAGATAAATTCATGATCTGTCAGAAGTTACATAGATTGAATAGAAGGGTTGATATACAAGAAATGTCAATGATAAAAATTATTAAGCATCATTTTAAATATTTAATAATTAACAGTATTTAATTTATTAATTAATTTTGGTTAAAAAAATATTCCCTATGAATCCCTAGAGGTAAAATTAGAGAAGTCAAAATCTTTAAGACAAAATCTAAAGAAAATATAACACAGAAGAATAAATAAAAATCTTACATTACTCAGCTTTTCAATTCAGAAAACTAGTTTGTGAAATCTTAAGATAAATGGTGTATGAAAAATAACAAAAGAAAATGGAAGAAACAGAATTAGTACTTATTTGTTATATCTAGACACCGTGTATCAGGGACTTTGCAAGAAGTTTTACAAGAAGCCTCAATAGTCATATCAGTGATCCCATAGTATATATAAGTTAACAGGCTCAGGGAAGATAGGAATTGTATAAGATCCTGTGGATTTTTTAAATAGTTTTACTCTTTTTTAAAGTTTTTATTTAAGTTTCAGTTAGTTAACATATAGTGTAATATTAATTTCAGGTGTACAATGTAGTGATTCAACACCTCCATACAACACTTGGTGCTCATCACAATGCACTCCCTAATCCCCATCACCTATTTAACCCATCCCCCAACCCATCTCCCCTCTGATAACCATCAGTTTGTTATCAAATATTTAAGAGTCTGTTTCTTGGCTTCTCTCTCTCTCTCTTTCTTTTTCCTTTACTCATTTGTCTTGTTTCTTAAATTCCACATATGTGTGAAATCATATGGTATATGTCTTTTTCTGGCTAACTTACTTCCCTTGGCATTATACTCTCTAGCTCTATCCATGTCATGGCAAATAGCAAGATTTCATTCTTCTTATGGCTGAATAATATTCCATTGTATATATGAACCACATCTTCTTTATCCATTCGTCTATTGATGGACATGTGGGCTGCTTCCATAATTTGGCTATTGTAAATAATGCTCCTATAAACATACAGGTGCATGTATCCCTTTGAATTAGGGTTTTTTTTTTTTTTTAATTTTGGGGGTAAATACCAAATAGTGCAACTACTGGATCATAGGATAGCTCTATTTTTAACTTTCTGAGGAATTTACATACTGTTTTCCCTATTTTGCTTCTTATATTCCAATTTTCTTTTTGTTTCCTTTACATCTTTTATTAAAGAGTTTATTTAATTATTTGACAGAGAGAGACATAAGCAGGGGGAGTGGGAGAGGGAGAAGCAGGCTTCCTGTGGAGCAGGGAGCCCGATGCGGGGCTTGGTCCCAGGACCCTGGGATCATGACCTGAGCCGAAGGCAGATACTTAACAGCTGAGCCACCCAGGCACCCCTCCATTTACAACTTAAATGTTTTTTCATACCTTCACTTTTAATCTGTGTGTGTCTTTAGGTCTGAACTGAATCTCTTATAGACAACATATGGGACTTGCTTTTTTTTTTTTTTGCCATTTTAACCATTTTATTATTTTTTAAATTTAATTTAATTTTATTATGTTATGTTAGTCACCATACAATACATCATTAGTTTTTGATGTAGTGATCCACGATTCATTGTTTTCGTATAACACCCAGTGCTCCATGCAGTACATGCCCTCCTTAATACCCATCACCTGGCTAACCCATCCCCCCACCCCTCTCCCCTCTAAAACCCTAAGTTTGTTTCTCAGTGTCTCATGGTTCCTCTCTCCCTCCGATTCCCCCTCTTCATTTTTCCCTTCCTTCTCCTAATGTCCTCCATGCTATTCCTTATGTTCCACATATAAGTGAAACCATATGATAATTGACTTTCTCAGCTTGACTTATTTCACTTAGCATAATCTCCTCCAGTCCCCTCCATGTTGATGTAAAACTTGGGTATTCATCCTTTCTGATGGCTGAGTAATATTCCATTGTATATATGGACCACAGCTTCTTTATCCATTCATCTGGTCTTGCTTTTTTATACGTCCAGTAATTCTGTCTTTGGATTATTTAAAACATTTACCTTTAGAGTGATTAATGATAATAAGTACTTATTACCAGTTATTGTTTTACAGTTGTTTTTATAGTTCTCTCATCCTTCCTCCTTCTCTTGTATTCTTCCCTTGTGGTTTAATGTTTTTCTCTAGTGTTATTCTTCTATTTCTTTTTCTTTTTACTATCTATTTTAGATTTTTTATTTTTTTTACCATTAGTTTTATATATAATATCTTATGTGTATAGTAGCTTATACTAAGTTGATGGTCATTTAAGTTTGAACCCATCTTAAAAGAACTAAATTTCTATTCCCCCTCACCACATTTTAAATATATGGTGTCATACTTTACATCCTTTTATCTCATGAATTCTTGACTCATATTTGTGGATAGGATGATATGGGTTTTTTTGGTTTGTTCTGTTTTGTTTAAATTCAAGTTAGTTAACATATAATGTATTATTAGTTTCAGGGAGAGAATTCGGTGATTCATCAGTTGCATGTAACACTCAGTGCTCATTATATCAAGTGCCCTCCTTAATGCCCATCACCAAATTGCCCCATCACCCAAATTAACCCATCCCCCAACCCATCTCCCCTCTGATAACCATCAGTTTGTTATCAAATAGTTAAGAGTCTGTTTCTTGGCTCCAGCAACCCTCAGTTCATTCCATATAGTTAAGAGTCACATCTGTTGTTTCCTGACTTGTTAATTTTATCCATTCTGACTAGTGTGAGGTGGTATCTCATTGTGGTTTTGATTTGTATTTCCCTGATGCCGAGTGATGTTCAGCATTTTTTCATGTGCCTGTTGGACATTTGTATATCTTCTCTGGAGAAATGTCTGTTCATGTCTTCTGCCCATTTCATGACTGGATTATTTGGTTTTTGGCTGTTGCATTTGATAAGTTCTTTATAGATTTTTGATACTAGCCCTTTATCTGATATGTCACTTGCAAATATCTTTTCCCATTCCATAGGTTGCCTTTTAGTTTTGTTGTTTCCTTTGCTGTGCAGAAGCTTTTTATCTTGATGAAGTCCCAAAAGTTCATTTTTGCTTTTGTTTCCTTTGCCTTTGGAGACATGTCTAGGAAGAAGTTCCTGGGGATGAGGTGAAAGAGGTTGCTACTTGTGTTCTTCTCTAGGATTTTGATGGATTCCTGTGTCACATTTAGGTCTTTCACCCATTTTGAATTTTTTTTTTAAAGATTTTATTTTATTTATTTGACAGAGAGAGACACAGTGAGAGGGAACACAAGCAGGGGGGAGTGAGAGAGGGAGAAGCAGGCTTCCCGCCGAGCAGGGAGCCTGATGTAGGGCTCGATCCCAGGACCCCGGGATCATGACCTGAGCCGAAGGCAGACGCTTAACGACTGAGCCACCCAGGCGCCCCTCCATTTTGAATTTTTAAAAAGATTTTACTTACTTATTTGACATAAAGAGAGAGAGACAGAGCACAAGCAGGGGGAGTAGGAGAGGGAGAGGCAGACTCCCCGCTGAGTCAGGAGCTCGATGCAGGGCTCAATCTCAAGACTCTGGGATCACGACCTGAGCCAAAGGCAGATGCTCAACAGACTGAGCCACACAGGCACTCCTGAATTTATTTTTGTGTATGGTGTAAGTAGTCCAGTTTCATTCTCCTGCATGTAGCTGTCCAATTTTCCCAACACCATTTGTTGAAAGATTGTCTCTTTTCTATTAGATATTCTTTCCTGCTTTGTCAAAGGTTAGTTGACCATAGAGTTGAGAGTACTTTTCTGGGTTCTCTGTTCTGTTCCATTGATCTATGTGTTTGTTTATGTGCCAGCACCATAATGTCTTGATGATTACAGTTTTGTAATATAGCTTGAAGTCTGGAAATATGATGCCTCCAGCTTTGCATTTCTTTTCAACATTATTTTGACTATTTGGGGTCTTTTGTGGTTCCATACAAATTTTAGAATAGTTTGTTCTAAGCATGCTATCACTTTTAAATACAGAAGGTAGAATTGAAATTTAAGTCTAACTACAGGGTTTACCTTTCAAATATGATTTGAGGAGGAGTTAAGATGACAGAGGAATAGGGGGAACCTAAGCTTGCCTCATCCCTTGGAGACAGCTAGATAATTATCAAAACAGTCTGAACACCCAAGAAATCAGAGGCCTGAAAGAACAAAACTGCAAGTCTACAAGTAGAAAAGCAAGCACCTCTGGAAGGTAGGAGGTGCGGAGTGGATTTAGGGGAGATAAGAACTTTGAGGACTGTGGAGGGGAGGGAGCCCTGCTTACAGAGACTCCACATGGTAGTATAAGCAACAGAGCATTACCCTGCTGTGTCCACCCTGAGAGATTATAATCTCTCTCCCCACCTCCCCCTCTTTTTTTTCTCTCTTTTCTTTTTTCTTTCATCTTATTGATTTGGATCATCTTGGCTTTAGTGGTGTATCTGTGGTAGCGTTCGACCACTTCAGATTTTTTCTACGGAGCATCTTGCTTGGGGCGTGGTCGATATTTTGGACTGTGTCCATTCCCTCAATGATCCCTCAACATAATGAGGAGAAGGAGGAACTCCCAACAAAGAAAAGAACCAGAGACAATGTCCTCTGCCACAGAACTAATGGATATAGATATAAGCACGATGGCAGGGACAGACTTCAGGATAGCAATCATGAAGTCAATAGCTAGGCTGAAGAAAAGCATTAGTGACAATATAGAATCTCTAAGGGCAGAAATGAGATCTAATCAGGCCGAAATTTAAAATGTTATGAATGAGATGCAGTCTAAACTGGATACTCTAACAGCCAGGGTAAATGAGGCAGAAGAACAGATTAGAGATCTAGAAGATAAGCTGATAGAAAGGAAAGAAGCTGAGGAAGATAGGGATAGGCACTAGTAGCCCATGGAAATAGACTTAGAGAGATCAATGACACAATGAACATTCCAATGTCAGAATTATTAGTATCCCTAAGGGGGTGGAGAGAGAGAGGGCCAGAGGTGTAACTGAGCAAATCATAGCTGAGAACTTTCCTAATCTGGAAACAAGCATTCGTGTCTAAGAGGCAGAGAGGACCCCTCCAAAACCAATAAAAATATATCAACACCCTGACATATAATAGTGAAGCTTATAAATCTTAGAGCCAAGGAAGCCTATCCTGAGAGCAGCTAGGGGGAAGAGATTTCTTGCATAGAGAGG